>NW_006408853.1:1926550-1934534 GCF_000296735.1 Chrysochloris asiatica
CCAGATCTCCCTTCTTTGTGACACCCACACTTCCTTGTCGAGGTGGGACCCCGACATATGACCTCGACACCAATCCACCTTGTTGGGGGTCTTCCTCATTTTTTCAGACTATCCACCTTACCATGATATACATGATATCATGATACCATGGTATTCATCTCCAAAGACTGGTCTCTTCTGACAATATATCTGAAGTATGGGAGATAAAGTCTGGTCATCCTGGCTTCTAGAGAGCATTCTGGCTATACTTCTTCCAACACAGATTGGTTTATTCTTTTGGAAGTCTATGGTACTTTTAATATTATCATCCAACATCATAGCTCAAACACATCAATTCTTCTACAGTCTTCCTTATTCACTAAGCAACTTTTGCATGCATATGAGGTTACTGCAAATATTGTGCATTGGGCCAAGTGTATCTTAGTCCTCAAACTTACATCTTTGCTCTTCAACACTTTAAAGAGGTCTTGTATTTCTCCTTTTGTGACTGACTGATTTCACTCAGCATAATATCCTCAAGGTTCATCCATGTTATGTGGTGGTTTGCAGCTTCCTTGTTATTCTTCAGGGTAGCATAATATTCCTTTGTGTGTATGTACCAAAGTTTGTTTATCCATTCTTCCATTGATGGGCACTTAGGCTGTCTCCACCTTTTTGATATTGTAAATAGAGCTGCTATGAACATTGGTGTGCATTTATTTACTCATATTATGGCTTGAATTTAATGTAGATAAATACCAAGTAGAGGAATTGCTGAATCATAAGGTATCTCTATTTCCAACCTTATGAGAAAGCACCATATTGTTTTCCAGAGTGGTTGGACCATTTTGCAATCCCACCAACAATGTAGGTGGGTCCCAGTCTCTCCGCATCCTTGTCATCATTTATTGTCCTCTACTTTTTTTATCTTTGCTGTTATTTCTGGTGTGAGATGATATCTCATTGTTGTTTTGATTTACGAGATATCTCTAATAGCTAGTGATCGTGAACATTTCTTCATATGTTGGTTGGCTGCCTGGATCTCCTCCTTGGTGAAGTGTCTATTCATGTCCTATGCCCATTTTTAAATTGGATTATTTGTCCTTTTCTTGTAGAGGTGATGTAGGTTCCTATATATTTTGGACATGATTTCCTTGTCTGATGTGTCATTGCAAAATACTTTTTCCCATTCTGTGGATTCCCGTTTTACTCTTTTGATGAAGTCTTTAATTTTTAGTATGTTCCATCATCTATTTTGTCTACTTATGTTTTTGTGGTTTTCAAAACATTTTGTAGCCTGTGTACACCCTGTATTAGAACCCTCACATTTGTCCCTATTTTTTCATTGATGGCCTTTGTAATTCTGTTATTCACATTCAGGTCTTTAATCCATGCTGAGTTGGTTTTTGTATAAGGTGTGAGGTAAAGGTCTTGTTTCAAACTTTTGCATATTGCTTTCCAGTTCTGCCAGCACCATCTGTTGAAGAGGCTATCTCCTCCCTGTACAATATACTTAGGTACTTTGTCGAAAATCAGTTGGCTGTATGTGGATTGGTTAATTTCTGGATTCTCAATTCTGTTCCACTGATCAATGTATCTTTCATTGCACCAATACCAAACTGTTTTGACCACTGTAGCCATGTAGTAAATTTTGAAATCAAGAAGTGAGAGCCTTTCCACCTTGTTCTTCTTCTTAAGCAGTGCTTTGTTTATCCTGGGCCTCTTTCCTTTCCATATAAAGTTTGTAATAGGTTTTTCCATCTCTTTGAAGAATGTTGTTGGAATCTGGATAGGGATGGCATTATATGTGTAAATTGCTTTGGGCAGGATTGACATTTCCACAATATTAAGTCTTCCTATCCAGGAGCATGGTATATTTTTCCATTTTTGTAAGTCTCTTTTGGTTACTTGCATTAGTGTTCTGTAGTTTTCTTTGTATACATCCTTTGTTTCTGTGGTTACATTTATTCATAGATATTTCATCCTTTGGGCAGCTATTGTAAATGGTATTACTTCCCTAATGTCCTTTTCAGCACTGCCATTGTTAAAATAGAGGAATCTAATTGATTTTTCTATGTTGATCCTATACCCTGCCACTTTGCTGAATTGTCCAATGAGGTATAGTAGCTTTTTTTCTGAGTCTTTGGACTTTTCTATATATAGGATCATATTGTCTGCAAATAGAGAATATTTTAGTTCCTCTTTGTGCCTTTGATTTCCCTATCTTGCTATCTATAGCTCTGGCTAATACTTCCAGCACAATATTGAATAGCAGTGGTGACAAAGGGCATCCTTGTCTGGTTCCTGTTCGCAGAGGGAAGGCTTTCAGTTTCTCTCCATTGAGAGTAATGACAGGCTGTTGGTTTTGTATATATGCTCTTGATTATGTTGAAGAATTTCCCTTCAATTCCTACTTTGCTGAGTGTTTTTATCAGGAATGAATGTTGGATTTTATCAAATGCCTTTCTACAGCAATTGATATGATCCTGTTTTTTTTTTTTTTTTCTTGTTTATGTGGTGGATTACATTGATTGTTTTTCTAATGTTGAACCATCCTTACTTCCCTGATATGAATCCCACTTGGCCAGGATGTATAATTTTTCTGATGTGCTGCTGGATTCTGTTAGCTAGGATTTTGTTGAGAATTTTTTCATCTATATTCATGAGGGATATTGGTCTATAATTTTCTTTCTTAGTGATGTCTTTCCCTGGTTTTGGTATGAGGGTTATGCTGGCTTCATAAAACGTATTAGGAAGTTTTCCATCCTCCTCTATATTATGGAATAATTTGAGTAAAATTGGTGACAGTTATTCCCTGAATATTTAGTAGAACTCACCATTGAAGCCATCTGGACCTGGACTTCTTTTGGTTGGGAGTCTTTTGATGTCATGATGAATTTCTTCTTATGTTATGGGTCTGTTTGAGTCTTCTATTTCACTCTGTGTGAGTTTAGGTAGGTCGTGTTTTTCTAAAATTGTATCCATCTCTTCTAAGTTTTCAAATTTGTTGAAGTACAACTCTTCATAGTATTCTGTTATTATCCTTTTTATTTTTATAGGTTCCATTGTGACATCACCAATGTGGTTTCTAAATTGTATTTTTTTTATGTCTTCTACCTCTTTTCTTTTGTTAGGTTTGCTAGTAGCTTGTCAATTTTATTAATCCTTTCAAGAACCAGCTTCTTGTCCTGTTGATTATTCCTATAGTTTTTCTGTTTTCTATCTCATTTATTTCTGCTCTGATCTTTATTATTTCTTTTCTTTTGGTGACTATAATTCCCTCTGTTGGTCTGTTTCTAATTGTTTTAGATGCTGTGTTAATGTGTTAATTTTGATTCTTTCTTCTTTTTGGATGTGAGCATTTATTGCAATAAATTGTCCTCAATGAGTCCCAAAGATTTAGGTAGGTTGTTTTTTTGTTCTCATTTGTTTCTAGGAACTTTCTGAATTCACGTTTAATTTCTTCTATTATCCAGTTGCTTTTCAGCAGGGTGTTACTCAGTTTCCATGTATTAAACTTTATTTCCTTAGTCTTTTTATTGTTGATTTCTCATTTTATGGCATTGTGGTCTGAGAAGATGCTTTGTAGTATTTTGATGTTTGTAAATTTATGGAAGCTTGCTTTGTGACCTAACACATGGTCAATTCTGGAGAATGTTCCATGTGCACTGGAAAAGAATATGTATTGTGCTGTTGTTGGGATGAAAGCTCTATACACTTCTATGAGTTCAAGCTGTGTTGATTGTTCTGTTAAGTTCTTCTGTAGCTCTTACGAGTTTCTTTCTGGTTGTTCTATCCCTTTTCAAAAGTGGCATATTAAAATCTCACACTATAATTGTAGATTTATCTATTTCTTTCTTCAGTCCTAGTCGGGTTTGCTTTATATATCTTGGTGCTCTTTCAATGGGAGCGTAGATGTTAATTGTGGTTATGTCATCTTGCTCAATTGACCCTTTAATCATGAGATAATGTCCTTCTTTATCTCCTATGCTGGTTTTTGCCTTAAATTTTATTTTATCAGCAATAAGTATTGCCACTCCTGCTTCTTTTTTATTGCTTTTAGCTAGGTATATTTTTTTCCATCCTTTAACTTTTAGTCTGTTTTTGTCTTTGTGTGTAAAGTGTGTCTCTTGCAGGCAGCATATTGAAGGGTCTTGGTTTCTTATCCATTCAGTCACTGTCTCTTCACTGGTGTATCTAATATATTGGCAGTCAGTGTAATTATTGATAGGTATGAATTAACTGCTGTCATTATGTTAATTTTTTTGTGGTGCTGTTCTTTCCTTTATTCTCCATACTGTCTTGTGCTGAGTTCATGTTTTTTTGTGCTAATTCTTGTTAGTTTCTTCTTAGTTTTAATGTTTCCTTGTTCTGCTTGGATCTTCATTTTCATGGTAAGTTGTACAGTATTAATTTTGGGGGATTACCCTATAGTCTTTTAAGTTTTGCCTGTGTTTATAGTCTATCAAGTTTCCCTGCAATCTGTTTGACTTCCTCAACACTTAGATCTCTGTTTCTATATTTTTCCCTTCTTTGACATTGTTTAAAGAGGTCTTGTAGAGTAGATTTGCCTAATGCAATATGTCATTTGATTTCTTGACTGCTGCTTCCATGTGCATTGATGGTTGATCCAAGCAAATTTATGTCTTTGACAACTACAGTCTTTTCTCCACTTTTATAGCTACTATTTATTGTGCCAGTGGTGAGGATTTTTGTTTTCTTGCATTAAGCTGCATTGCAACCCATATGGAAGGCTGTGGTCTTTGATCATCATCAGTAAATATTTTAAGTCCTTTTAGCTTTCAGCAAACAAGGTTGTATCATATGCATGCTATAGGTTGTTAATGAGTCTTTTTCCTATTCTGATGCCATGTTTTACTTCATATAATCCAGCTTGTCCTATTATTTGCTCAGCATACAGATTTATAAGTATGGTGAAAGAATACAATCCTGTTGCACATCTTTTCTAATTTGAAACCATCTGGTGTTCCCTTGTTCTGTTCGAATAGCTGTCTCTTGGTCTATGTACAAGTTAAGTTCTCACTAGCACAATTAAAGGTTCCAAAATACTTATTATTCGCAATGTTGTCCATAGTTTGGCATGTTCCACACAATCCGAGGTTTTTGCATAGTCAATAAAGTATAGATAAATATCTTTCTGGCATTCTCTTCTTTCATTCAAGATACATCTGACATCAGCAATGATATCCCTCATCCCCATTCTTTTCTGAATCCAGCTTGAACCTGTGGGAGTTCTGCTGTATGGTTGCAGCCATTTAAAAATTTTCTTTAGCAAAAATTTGCTTGCATGGGGTGTTAATAATATAGTCTGATGATTTCTGCATTCTGTTGGGTCACCTCTCTTTGGAATGGGCACAGATATGAATCTCTTCCAGTGTGTTGGCCAGGTAGTTGTCTTCCAAATTTCTCGGCATAGATAAGTGAGTGCTTCCAGTTCATCATCAGTTTGTTAAAACATTTTAATTTGTATTCCATCCATTCCTGGAGCCTTGTTCTTTGCCAATGCCTTCAGTACACCTTGGACTTCTTCCTTCTGTATCATTAGCAGTTGATCATAGGCTACATGTTGAAATGGTTGAGCATTAATCATTTCTTTTTGGTACAGTTCCTCTGTGTATTCCTTCCATTTAAAAAAAAAAAAATTCTAAACTTTTTTGTGAATTGAGTGATAGTCTACATGTCAGAACGTCAGTTTTGCACTTAACCAATTGCATCTTGTTTCATTAAAATGGTTACAATCCCCTTTTTGATGTACACAAAAATACACAGGAATATATAATCATTTAAACAACTAAAGGACACATTTTGCAAACCAGCACCTTGCCCATCAGCACACAGCCTTTCTCTTTCCATGATCTAGAGTCCTCAGATGCTCTATCTCTCCATGCCTTCATCTCTGCCTACATCTCTAGTGTCACTATTTCTCTGGTTTGGATCACACATTCCACTCATGCTCTCCCCTCTTGCTGGTCCTAGATTCTTCTGTTCCTGGAATGTAAGCTTAACTAATTCCACTCTTTTGGTTACACATCTTCTACCTTTACAATTGTGGGAATTGCAATTAATCATGATAATAATTGTTGTTGTTGTTATGTTCCGTGGAGTCAGTTCCGACTCAATGTGACCCTGTGCCAGGTTTCTGAGACTATAAATCTTTATGGGAGTAGAAAGCCTCATCTTTCTCCCTTGGAACAGCTGGTAGTTTCAAACTTCTGACCCTGAAGTTTGCAGCCCAATTTGTAACCACTATGCTACTATTAAATCAAAAGAATCCTAGTCCTATCTCCTTTGAACTGACCTATATAGACAAGATGTAAATTATTCAGTGGGGATTCTACCTTCCCCCATTCACTCTGAAACTAAAGTCCCTCATGAAAACTTATAAGCAGCCACTTTGTGTCTTTATAGCCCCCCAATTTTAAATATCCAGTGTCTGAGTTGCCTGTCTCTATCAACCCTGTATACTGAGGGGAAATGCTTGATCCTTGATTTGAAGACTCCTTCTCTCTCAGTTGGTATTTTGAGGGTATTCCACACCCTTGACAACATTTGTTGTCCTCTGCTTTTTTGAATTTCATTGTCACTACTAGTGTGAGATGATATCTCATTGTTGTTTTGGGGCACTGTGGGTTAATGTGCCAGACTGCAAAGCCATTTGAACTGCAAGGTTGGCGGTTCAAGCTCACCAGCTGCTCCATGGAAACCCTATACAGGGTTGCTATGGGTTGGAAACGATTAGACAGCACTTAACGACAACAACAATGGCTAAGGATATTGAACATTTCCTCATGTATGTGTTTGCTACCAGAATGTCTTCCTTGGTGAAATGTCTTTTCATGACTTGTCCCCAGTTTTTAATTGGGTTATGTGTCTTTTTCTTGTAGATGTGTTATAGTTTCCTATACATTTTAGAGGTTAGTCTCTTGTCCTATGTGTTGTTGCAAAAGATTTTTCCCAGTCTGTGGGTTCCCATGTTACCCTTTTGGTGAATTCTTTTGCTGCACATAAAGTTTTAATTTTTAGTATGTCCCCCTAATTTGTTCTCTCTTGTTTGTGTGCTTTTTGTAATGTTTAATAGTCTATGCATGCCATATATTAAAGCCCTTAAGTTTGTCCTTATTTTTTCCTTGATCATCTTTATTCTCTGGGATTTACATTTAGATTTTAACCCATGTTGAGCTAGTTTTCATACATGATGTAAGGTTTAGATCTTGTTTCATTTTTTTCCAAATTGATTTCCAGTTTTGCCAGCACCATTTGTGAAGAGACTATCTCTTCTCCATTTGATGTATTTTCGCTGTCTGTCAAAGGTCAGTTGACTGTGTGTGGTTGTGTTTACTTCGGGATTCTCAATTCTGTTCCATTGACCTGTGTGTCTTTCATTGTACCAATACCAGGCTGCTTTGACCACTTTGGCCCTGTAGTAATTCTTGAAGTCTGGCAGCACAAGGCCTCCCACTTTGCTCTTTTTCTTAAGCAGCTCTTTGCTTATCTGAGGTCTCTTACCTTTCCAAATAGAGTTCGAGATAATTTTTTCCCATCTCTTAAAAGACTATTGTTGGAAGAGAACAAACAATATGGTGGATTGGGTGGACGTGTAGTACAGAGCTCCGCCAACAACAACAACACAGAATACCTGACCAAGCAGGCTCAGGAGATGGTCCCAGAACTCTGAACCACATATAAAGGAATATTTAGAAGGTTGGAAGGTTCACAGCTGGGGGAATTTGTGGCAGAAACAAGAAATCTATTGCTTTCTAGTCCAGGACGCTCGGTTGCTCCAGGAGCCGCCATCTTGGGTGAGACCATGTGGGGGAAGGATCAGAGCGGCCACAGATGCCTGAGATAAAGGTGTGAACATTCTTTTCTTTTGGTCTCTGTTCATTGGTCCCTTGCTGTCTGCGCACCTCCATTCTGGTGACTATAGGGGTGCTTGAGCTACTGGGCACCCCAGCCCCACCCTCAGAGGGTTCTACTATGCATA
>NW_006408853.1:1939879-1941091 GCF_000296735.1 Chrysochloris asiatica
CTTTTGCTACAAAATGTCTACCTTTACATTTCCAACCCTCACAGTCAGCCCTGATAGTAATTATTCACTATTGTAACACATGAGTGCTATCCCCATCGCCTTTCATCAGTCCTACCCAAACAGATTGGATACTACTTAGTGGATAGTCTACCTTCCTCTGCGCCCTCTGGATCTACGTTCCCTCTTGAAAGCTTTTAAGCCAGTCACTTCTTGCCTTTATAGACCCCCCATTTTGGGTAGCCAATGTCTAAGTTGCACATCCCTGTCAACCCTGTGTACCAAGGGAGTGGGAGTGATTCTTGCTGTAAAGATTTGTTCCCTTTTTTGAGCTACTACATCCTTAAGTATAGGTAAAGTTCATCAAATTGTAGCAGGTTACTCTTTTTTTTATTCCCCCCCCCCTCTTTTTTCTTCTTCTAGTAGATTTCTGATCATCCAGCCATCGAAGCCAGGTCAAGTGGGTACTATCTGCAAGTACTATCTTATGCATCTCCCCTCACTTTATATCAGCTGGATGCTTCACTCTCCACTCTAGTCCTCTGTGGCCTTTGGGCCCAGGAGTCGCCAGGTCGTGTCATACTGCTGGCCAACCAGGTCTCCACCAGGGTTCCCAGGGGTCTACTGAATGTGGTTGGACTTAGCTCACAACTTCATTGCTGATTTTTCCCCTCTTCCCCTCATCGGTGATCAATGTGGTCACCAACCAGACCACATGCCTACTCACATATTCCCTTTGAGTCTCAGTCTTGGAAGGGAGTTTGCTCTGAGGGGTTCCAACCACTTGCTCCCGGTGAACAGCTTACTTGTTCTTGTAGTAATCAGTCAGACTGCCATTATTGTTTTGGATTTTTCCTGCTGGTTTTTCTTTCATGAAATATCTTCTGTTCTGGCTGCTGCAGGCTGGTCTACTCATCCTTTCCAGTGGAAATTTCCTACCTCAGACAATTCTGAGTGGGATTCTG
Source organism: Chrysochloris asiatica (assembly GCF_000296735.1). Lineage (NCBI taxonomy): Eukaryota > Metazoa > Chordata > Mammalia > Afrosoricida > Chrysochloridae > Chrysochloris > Chrysochloris asiatica. The sequence goes on from NW_006408853.1 coordinate 1,940,842, forward strand.
GATTCCACCTATGGTCTTATGCAATGTAAAGGCTCCACAGGAAGGCTCTTTCACTGGAAAATTTCTAGCCCCCTGTAAGGCATTCCAATCAGTTGTAGACTGAAGACGGACTTACAAGCTTTCTGTAGTGATGTTTTTGGCTATTCCTTTCTCCTCACCTCAAGTGTCTATTTTATAATGGTTGTTGTTGTTGTCAGGTTCCATCGAGTCGGAACCGACTCATAGCGACCCCATGCACAGCAGAACGAAA
>NW_006408853.1:1943834-1944346 GCF_000296735.1 Chrysochloris asiatica
AACAACAACAAACCCAGTAGCTTTTAAGCAGGGTGTCATTTAGTTTCCATATATATGATTTTTTTTCTTTGATGTTCCTATTGTTGATTTCTAATTTTATAGGATTGTGATGTAAAAAAATTTTAATATTTTTAAATTTATGGAGATTTGCTTTGTGACCTAATACATGGTCTATTCTGGAGACTAATCCATGTGCACTAGAAAATAATGTGGCTTATGCTGCTGTTGACTGCTTTGTACAGATCTATGAGGTCAAGTTGGTTGATCGTGTTGTTCAGTTTCTCTGTGTCTCTGCTGAGTTTCTTTCTGGATGTTTGGTCCTTGTTGCAAAGTTGTGTATTAAAATCTCCCACTATTATTGCCTCTATGCTGGAGAGCAAGTTGCAGTGTGTCTTCTGACATCCATTTTAACCTTTTCCTTCTTTCTTGTCTTCTCAATGACTTTTTGCTTTCTTCATGTATGATGTTCTTGATGTAATCCCACAACTCTTCTGGTCTTCGGTCTTTAGTGT
>NW_006408853.1:1947099-1949396 GCF_000296735.1 Chrysochloris asiatica
TTTTTTTTGTGTGTGTTTCTTGTTAATTTGTTCACAGTGTTAAAGTTTCTATATTCTTTTTGTATATTTTTTTTCTTGATTTTTTGTGGAGATGTATCCAATTTCTTTGAGGTTACCCTATATTTTATTGAGATATTTTTTATGACAGAGTGTTTTATTCTGAGATCTAGTTGAACTCCTTACCACCTAGGTCTCTATTACTATACTTTTCCCTTCTTTCACTTTTTGTCTGTCTTGTTCATGGACTGACCTCCACAAACCCCTGATTACAATTTTGTCATTTTGTTCTGCTCTGGACTCTTCCATCTCTAGACTGAGCTCCACATGGTGTTGCCATATCTATCAGTCTCTGGTTGTTGTCTAGTGTTGTTTATTCTCAGTCCAAAAACTGTCTTTAGTATGTTTTGGAGTACTGGTTTGGTCTTTACAAAATCCCTTAATTTCTGTTTATCCTGGAATGTTTTGATTTTTCTGGCATAGTTGATTGACAACTTTGTTGGGTATATGATTCTTGGTTGACAGTTTTTTTCTTTCAGAGTTTTGTATATATCTTTGCATTGTCTTCTAACCTGCATGGTTTCTGCTGAGTAATCAAGAGCTTAGCCTTATTTGCTTTCCTTTGTATATAACATTAATTTTTCTCCCTAGCTGCTTTGAGGATTCTTTCTTTGTCTTTGGTATTGGAAAGTTTGATTATGATATGTCTTGGTGAGTTTCTTTTGAGTTCTATCCTTCCAGGGATTCTTTCAGCTTCTTGAATGCTTATTTTCTCTTCCTTCAAGATATAAGGGAAGTTCTCTTCCAGCAGCTCATTGACTATCTCTTCTGTAGATTTTTGTCCCTTCCTTTTTTGGAATTCCAATCAATGTCAAGTTATCCCTCTTCATGTTGTCCCACATGAAGCTTAGGCTTTCTTCAGATTTTTATTCTTTTTTTCTTCTATCAGCATTATTGAAAGATTTGTTTTGAAGGTCGCTGATTCTGGCTTCCATGTCTTCAATGCTACTCCTTTGCCCTTTCAGTGTGTGGTCCATTTCTGATATTTTGGCATTAATCATCTGGACCTTCTGCAAGGGCTTTATTGTTTCCAACATTTTGATTTTTGTTTCCTGTACCTGTAATACTTTTTTGACTACTTCCTCATTTTCTTTGGCTTTGTTGTGAAATATTTGGATGCACCTCAATATCATTCCCCTCAATTCTCCTTCATTCAATTCTAGGGCCGCTTCACCTTCTAATATCAATCTTAGTTCTTCCTCTTGGTCATTTGTCTGGGCTACTCTATCTTGCTTCTTCATATGAACAGAAATATTTTGCTGCTTTTTAGGCATTGCGGTGCTATTGTATTTGTGCCAATTAGATGGTGTATAATGGTGTGTTCTTAAGCACACACAAAATTGTCTTCTTCAGGGTGTGATTAAGAGGTGAGCTTCTCTGTTCACTGTTCCTATGGCTCCCTTTAAAGTGTTTTTTAACAGGTGTTGGCTGTACACGCTGTTGTGATATTTAGCAGCTGGTATTGACTCTTAGCTTTTTTGTTGGGGTTTTACAGGGTGCAAATGCAGCTTGTCTGTATGGCCAGAGCCGCTGTCCTTTGTTAGGTGAGGCATGAATAAAAACTCCCACACAAGTAGGAGGGGGGCCAAACTCAAAACTAATTCCCAAAATCAGACGTCATAAGAACCCGACAAAGATTAGCTTCCAAAGCCAACTGAGACTACTGGTGTTTTGCACAGAGGGAAAAATCTTTCCCTTGGACAACTCATGATGTCAGCTACAGTTGTTCCACATGTTGCAAACCTTGTAGGCACAATGCTTGTTTCTCTTTGGGGTTGCACTACCACCCACATGAAGATACCCAAACCAGGCAGAGAAAGCATGACAGGGGAGAGCCACAAGGATGGCTGAAGGAAGGAAAAAATATCTTAACATAGCTCTTTCTATAAATTGCTGGGTTGTTTTCTCACTGGGAATGGGCTCACTGATGACCCTGCCTTCTGTCCTCTGCAAAGGCTGTGTCCTGCTGGTGGGTGACCCAACTCAGAAATTGTTCTCTTTACTGTTACCCCTTCAAATGTCTCTACTGGTATGCCCCTGAAACAATGCCCTCTTACTTTATATTAAATTCAGAGCTCTCAAACTGTCCCAAGAAACTGTTTTTCCATGCCTTCACCATTGAGACTCTGCTCAGCACCTCCACTTATCCCACCACCAAATTGGAATTCCTCTTTCTTCCATTTCTTTTGATGCTTTCTGAATCATTCAATATTTTGTCCATAGAATCATTTAAGTCAAAG
>NW_006408853.1:1949776-1950900 GCF_000296735.1 Chrysochloris asiatica
GATCTGTAAATTCAGATGAGATATATTTAGGGTCACACTTTGGCTCTCATGGACTTGTTTAAATTTTCCTCAGCTTCAGCCTGAAATTGCCTATGAGCAATTGATGGTATCTTACAAAGTCTGCCCCTTGGCCTTGTTTTGGCTGATGATATGGAACTTTTCCACCATGGGTCAGAACTGACTCGTAACAACAACAACATGAGAGAAAGCAAGAACAGCAAAGGTGATGGGAAAAGAATAAAAAACTAAAACAATTAAAGGGGGCAAAATACAAGGAAGGAGCCAGACACAAGAAAGAGAGGATTCTGGGTTCTACTGCAGTCATGGACCTCACATCATGGGAAGGTAAGGGATGAGAATGTAACAGTCAATCCTAGATGGTGTTACTGCAGGGCTAGATGTTGTCTTTTTTGGGAACCCAACACAGAAGTCATTCATACGGACCCCAAAGCAGCTGGAGTATCAGTATTTCCATCCCACAAGGAACCAAGGGTGAGAGGCCCCTCTAGTCCAAGGTGACCAGAACCAGTTCTGCATGTCTGAATAAACCACAGCTGACTTCAGGAACCTGGGTTGGTGTTGCAAACTCCTTACACACTTTGATGTTATTTTGACAACCTGGAGAGCAAGCAATTCATAGGGAGTGTACATGGATGGGGGGGTGGGTGGGTGGTGGCCACCATCTGGTCACCAGGGTAATGTGGGGTACAAGAAGAAAAGATAAAAGAATATACCCCTTACTGTCTACCAATAAACAGTATGTTTCTCTTGCCTTCAAATTCACCTGTGAAAGTTCAGTATGGGCACACTGTGGCTGGCTTGGTCACCATGACACATATCAGCAGTTTCTTTTTTCTGTGTGTTTTCTTTATTCTTCACTATGTGTCTGGTTGTATCTTCTGGACATCTCAGGTTGTTAATGAGCCTTCTTCCAATCCTGATGCCATATTTTTCTTCATATAACCCAGCTTCTTGGATTATTTGCTCAGCATACAGGTTGAATAAGTATGGTGAAAGAATACAACCCTGTTGCACACCTTTCTTAATTGTAAATCATTCAGTACTCCCATGTTCTGTTTGAACAACTGCCTCTTGGTCCAGGTACAGATTCATCATGAGCACAA
>NW_006408853.1:1951994-1959166 GCF_000296735.1 Chrysochloris asiatica
CAGTCACTGGAGAAGGATATAATGTTTGGTAAGGTAGAGGGTCAGAGAAAAAGAGGAAGACCTCCAACGAGATAGATTGGCCAAGTTGCAGCATCAATAGACTCAAGTGTGGCAACAGTAGTGAGGTTGGCCCAGAATCAGGCAGTGTTTCATTCTGCTGTGCATAGTGTCTCTTTGAGTCAGTACCGACTCGATGGCACATAACAACAACAACAATGTGTCTGGTAACATAGTGGTTATGAATTGGGCTGCTAATGTCATGGCTAGCAGTTTGAAACTACCAGACATTCTGTGGGAGAAAGATGAGGCTTTCTGTTTCCATAAAGATTTACAGCCTCAGAAATCCTATACATGGTTGTTATGAATTGGAGCCAACTCCACGGCACATTAAAAAAGTTAAAAAAAAAAAAAGTGTCTGTTCTGCTGCTTCTCTTATTGAGGGCTAGCCCTGGGCTGCCCAGGGCCAGTCAATGCAGACAGTTTCCCCTCCCTTAATGGGACTCACAACTGTGGAGCTAACTTCAGTTCACCTCCAACCACCAGCAGAGTGGGAGAATCCCTAGGGATGTATGTGGGTATGCCCGTGGGTGCCTGCCTCACTTCTGGTAGACAGTGGAGTGTAGAGAACAAGAAAAAAAAAAAAAATCACACCTTTGTCTCTATGAGCTACAGGTGTGTTTCTGCAAGGTTGATAACTTTTCTTGCCTCTGAAGCTGCTCACAAAAGCTCAAGATGGCTGTGCCTGTCTGATCACTGGCTCTTATCACCAATCTCTCCTTATTTTGTTGTGTCTGCTTAGCTCTCTCTCCTAGTAAGCATTCATTTCACTTTTCCATCTCTTCATCTGAAGCTCAGAGTTCCAGGAATATAAACCACATCTGTTTCATTTGATTATCTGTATCCATATCTTTTGAGTCCTGGTGTGTTGCTGTAAGATAAGCACTGGACCCAAGATCAGTGAGTAAAGCTCATTAGCAATTCTTCAGAAACCCTATACAGGATCACTATGAGTTGGAACTATCTCGATGGCACTTAACAATATCTTTGTTGTAGAGGCTCCATATGGCTTTTTTGCCTAGTCTGCCATCTTGCTATCTCTTCCTCTTATTTTTTAAAAGACATTTTAGATTTTTCAGTTAATTCTCCAACTGAAAATGATTCAGAACCAAGAGTCAACAAGACTCTTTCCAATTCTTAAAGCTCTAAAATTCTAGCTGTGGTAGATTTGGTCTTCAGGAAGTAACTTTATGATACAAATTTAGATAAAGCACATGGAAAATTGTGGAGTGGGTCTTTTAGGCCCATTTATTGGGATTGTTATATTTTCTCAAATGTTGGTGGTTAAGAGCATGCACTTTAGATACACATTATAGAAATTTGAACCTTGACTGAGTTACCAAGAACAGGCAGAAATGGTCATTTAGCTCTGTTGAGATTAGATTTTTTTTACGTGTAAAATGAAAGTATTATGTTATAGGACTTCTGGTGTGGTGTTATAGGATGAGTACTCTACTTCAATGTCGGTTTAAACCACAAGGTCAGTGGTTCAAATACACCACCTACTCCTTGAAAGCCGATACAGGGTCACTATGAGTTGGAACTAACTCCAGCATCCTTAACAACAACAACAACAAAAGTCTATATTTGCATATTAATTTATAAATAACAGGAGTAATGCAGAACAAAGTGATATTAGCAGTGAATCCAGTGCAGAGTAGTCAGTATATTTGAAAGTTAAAGCATTAAAAATTTCTCTGGATATTTAGATAAAACTTGACATCTAAGTTTATTTAGATACATTTGTTGTTGTTGTTAAGTTCCTGAAGTTGGTTCTGACTTATAGAAACCCTGTATAGGTTTTCCATGGAGCAGCTGGTAAATTTGAACAGCAGACCTTGTAGTTCAAACTGATCTTGCAGTTCAGTACCACTCTAACTGCTGGAAAAATATAAACATTTTTGTGATTAAAAATGTATTTGATTTTAAACTATTCATATTATATGAGGTGTATTCTCCTTTTTTTTAATCTCTACATCAACATGTGTAATTTACTTCATTATTTATATGAGACCACGTGTATCTTGGAGTCCTGGTATGATGCTGTGGGTTAAAGTGCTAGACTGCAAAGTCAGTTTGAACTGCAAGGTCAGTAGTTCAAATTCGCCAGTTACTCCTTGGAAACCCTATCCAGGGTCATTGTGAGTCAGAATTGACTTGATAGCACTTAACAACAACAATGTTAAAGAAAAATTCAGGTATTATTCATCACAAATTTTTATTTACTTCATACATTTGTTGTTGTTTTGTGCCATTGAATATGTTCTGACTCATAATAACACTGTACAGGGTTTCTGAGATCAGATGATGGATTTGAAATGCTAACCTTGTGGTTGCTAGTCCAGTAATAGAGTGCCAGACTTCTTATTAGATGCTGTGGAGTCAGCTGGACCCATTGTGACCCTATGCACAACAGAAAGGCATACCACACAGCCCTGTGCCATCCTCTCAATTACTGCCTCGCTTGAGCTCATTGTTGCTGCCACTGTGCTACTCCATCTCATTGGGTATCTCCCTCATTTTCTCTGTCCCTCCATTTTCCCAAGCAGGATGTCCTTCTCCAGGCACTGGTCCCTCCTGATAGATGTCTGAAGTATGAGAGACGAATTCTGGTCATCTTGACTTCTCAGGTTGTATTTCTTCTAACAGAGATTTGTTCTAGGATTTTGTTTTGTTTTTATAACCCTGTTGTTAAGTGCCTTTGAGTGGATTCTGACTCATAGCTACACTGTATAGAGTTTGCAAGGAGTAGCTGGTTAGTTTGAACTGCCAACCTTGTGGTTTAAATCAACCTAGCGATCCAATACTTATCTTACAACACCACACCAGTACTCCTTTATAATATTAACAATATTAAAAAAATAATATTTCCACTTAAATAGGCTTAATATTGTTGTAGTTTTTTATAAGCAAATCAAGTATTATGGAAAGGAAAGACTTGAAATGGTCAAAATGTAGATGGACTGGTAAAGTTTTATAAGAAATCAATTAAAGAATTCTTGCTGTGGGTTAATGCATCGAACGGCAAGGTTGGTGGTTCAAGCTCACCAGATGATCCTTGGAAACCCTATACAGGGTCGCTATGGGTCAGAATCAACTCTATGGCACTTAACAACAACAACATATGAAAAAGGAACACTTCATAACATCAGTTTTTCTCATTAGCAGTATCGGGCAGAACAATTCTATAAGTGGCCAGCAGAGGTCCTCAGTCCCATAGTGTATATTCTTATTTATTGCAACAGCACTCTCCCTAATGCGTAGCAAATTGGTTTCTAGGACTCATTTGCTTATTCAGATAACTAATCACAGTTAAATGGCCGGTATATCTATATATCTATATATCTATATATCTGTATATCTATATATCTATATATCTATATCGATATATCTATATCGATATATCTATATCTATATCTATCAAGTTCCTGTGTAACTCTTTGCATTACATTACATAAAAATTTTACTTTATTGTATTTTTTACTTAATCAAAATTTGATTCAGTGAAAATTCAATAAAGTGAAATTATTATGTAATGTATTGCAAAGAGTTACATAGGAATCATAAACACGTTTTATATACAAATTAGATCTTATAGTGTATTTGTTTTTGTTGTTGTTGTTAACTGCTGTCAAGTCAGTTTCAACTCAGAGCAATCCTGTGTAGGGTTTCCAACAAGCAGCTGGTGGGGTTGAACTGCTGACCTTGTGGTTTACAGTCCAGTGCTGATCTTAAAGCACCACACTGGGAATCATGTTATAAGAAACTTAAAATTTTATTAGATTTGGAAGTTGTAATATATTATTTTGCAATTAATTTAATTTGAATTCTTAAATTTTCTGTCAATAATATGACTCCATAATTTTTATAGTTCATATTGGGGGAATAGTTTTCAATTATTTGGCTGCTGCCCTAGTTTGAGTTGGTGTTTTTATGTAAGTTTGTGAAGTTAAGGGATTGATTTTTACTGTTTTCTCTCTAAGCAACAATATATATCTTAACAATAATTTTAAAAATTTGCATTCTATTTATTAAGTTTAACTAATATAAGTTAGAATATTTACTTATAGGCCAAATTTGAGACATTTAATGCTAATGTTATGGATGCTGTTTGTTAAATTTCTTTATTATTGGCAACCACTCTTCTTGTTTATTAGAAAAGAAAAGCCTGGAGAGCTCACCAATCAATATCCTTGAGGGACTGGCATTGGAGGTGCACTAAACATTGATGAGGGTGTGGAATGAGCCGTTTATAGCTCCTTCCTTACATATCTAAATGTTGCAACACAGCTAGATCTCATTGTAACAAATACAAAAACTAGTTTTTCTGTTTGAAAGTATGATCTATGACACCCAAGGACTATAGTCAATTGCTTTTATGTATGTCTCCACAAATATTTCCTCCACACTTATATTTTCTTTTGTTATTTAAATGTTAACACTAGTAATATGCAGAACTGTTTAGAATTTCATTAATTATGAATTTACATTAATCTGAATAGGTTATTAACTGAGATTTACATTTAAATTACAATAAATAAAAGTTTGCTCAGATAACCAGCAGTAAGTAAAATTTCAATGGCAAGTCTACCTAATTAAGTAACATAATTGTGTTTAAGCACTATGAACATAATATGAACATAATATGTCAAGTCTGTTCTGACTCATTGCTACTCTGTGTAGTGTTTATGAGGAGTGGCTGGTTGGTTAGAAGTGCTTATCCTACAGTGCCACATCAGGACTTCAGATAAGCAAAAGCATAATATGAAAGTGCTTCAAATTTTCTACATTTAGGAAAAATTCCTCTATCTTTTCATTTCAGTTTTCAACAAATTTTTAAAAGTAATTTCATACAGTGGAATTTCTACTTACAAAATACACACATAAATTAGGCATATTTCAGTTATTTAATTACAAATCATTTTGTCTATCTATTAAAGCAAGACTTTAATGCAAGGGTTTGAACCAGTTCTTTCTGGTTTCAGTCATGACTGATGAAACAAATCCAGAAAGGACCCGAATTTGTAAAATGTGTGTATATCAGAACAATAACTTGGAATGGCACAAATCATGAGTAGATACACTGCTAGAAATTTAATCTACCTTCTAGGAAACAAGGGCAGTGTGTGCTATGCAAACCAATCAAATCACTTGACCAAAGTTGGAAACAGTGGTGCCCAGCACAAAGATGATGACTAAATTCATTGCTTTGAATCTGTGTTGCTCTCTACGGCCCTAGCAATAATTCAGTATCCTGCACCAGGCTCCTGAAAGATCTCATTGTGCCTTTTCTGAGATTCCCATTCCAGGGCTCTGGATAATAATTTTTCCCATTCCAGTGCAACCATATTTTACATATTTGGTTCTGTCAGCTATGTCTTAACTGCTTTTAAAGTGGGGGGACTCAGTTAATAGATACAATTAGAATAGCAAATACGTACATGTAAAATTATGTTATATTTATAATTATATGTATAATAACAGACACTTTTTATTAGGCAAGAAATTTATTTGACAATTAAAAAAATTTGATGAAGATTTTCATTATCTAGTTTTCAGAAGACAGTAAAAAACAAGGAATATTTTGAAAGAGTTGACATCAATTTATCCTTTCCTTAAAATGTTTTTAGAAATGACATCTGTGAGATGAAGTACAGTCTTGGCAAAAGGTTAAAAAAATCCTTAGAATTTACATTATTAACCATGCAAGCATTCTAAAATAATCACTGAAAGTGTGAATATTTCAATTATTTTTTTAAATACAAAGCATTGCTCAGCATAAACATAGTATGAATAGTATATACTGTAAAAATAGTTAATAGTACAAAATAATATTATTTAATCTTGTGGCTTTGGTTGAAACACTAAGCATATCTGAGTCCCAATTTCCTACCAATAATAAGATTTTGGACTAAATTGTCTTACTTAAAATTCATGAATGTACAGACTCAAAGAATTTCAGTGTCACGTAATCTGGAGGATTACAGAAATATTGGCTGATGACCTGGGTGACTACCGTTGAATGGGAAAGTTCACTGAAACCCAGCAAGAGGGTGGTGGTCCTGGCTGGATGCTACTCTAGATGCAAGGCTATCATTGTGAAGAACCTTGATGATGGCACCTTAGATTGCTCCTATATCCATGTTCTGGTGACTGAAATTTACTACTGTTCTCACAAAGTATCAGCGGCCACAGGTAAGAACAAAATTATCAAGAGATCAAAGGTCAAGTGTTCTGGAAAGTTTATAACAATAATCAACAAATGCAAACAGAGTTCTCTGTGCATATACCCTTGGACAAAACTGTCATTAATAAGGATGCCTTCAGAAACACTGCTCTTAAACAAAGGACCCAGCAGAAGATTAAGGTCAAATTTGAAGGAGCTTACAAGACAGGGTTAAACAGTCCTTTGAGAAGCCATTCAATCATACAGGTTTTAAATCTGTATTGGGGCAATCATTAAAAATACAAAAAAATACAGAGGTGGTGATAAAAAGGAGTGCAGAAGTATTTGTTTAAACAGCAAGATTTTTAGGATTGGAGTTTTATTCTTAAATTTAGTTTATTAGATCAAAATTCATTTTGAGGAAGCCTATTACCAGTCTTGAAAACGCTATAGAACAATTCTACTCTGTCTTATAGTGTACTGTGAGTCAGAACCCTCTTGATGGTGGTGGGTAATGGGCAGTGTCAGATTACCCAATAAGAAATCAAATATGGGTTTACTTGTGTTTATGTACTAATCTGTAGAGAATGATATCACGTTTTTCACCATATCAGAGATTCTACTCTAAGCATGACTGACACTTAGGCATGAATAAATCCCATAGCACCTTCCTAAAGAATTAAAACCTCTTTTCAAATTTATAGTCTGTGACAGACATAGAGTATTCAGTAAACAAAATGAAATGCTTTGATCCAATCTACTAACTCTATGAATAAATCAACTAATTCAAAAGTCTTGTTTTTTTGAAAAAATACTTCTATAGCACTAGTGAAATAATTAGACAATATCATTAATATTGCATGCAAGTAAAATTTTGCTAAAGAAAATTTAAAAAATATTGCAGCAGTACATCAACAGGGAACAGTCAGAGGACTGGAATGAGGAATAT
>NW_006408853.1:1959561-1960910 GCF_000296735.1 Chrysochloris asiatica
CTTATGAAGACCAAAGACCACAGTCTTTAGTATGGGTTGAACCTCAGTGTAAAAAAAATAAAAACCCATACCACTGGACCAATAAATGAAATCATGATCAGTGGAGAAAAGACTGAAGTTGTCAAAGACTTCGTTTTCCTTGAATCCACTAGCAATACACTTCAAAGCAGCACTAAGAAAATCAAATGATGCATTGCATTAGGCAAATCTGGGCACAAGACCTGTTTAAAGTGCTCAAGAGCAAAGATGTCAGTATGAGTTATAAAGAGTTCCTGATAAGCCATAGTATTTTAAATAACCTCATATATATGTAAAAGTTGGTCAGTGAATAAGGAAGATCGTAGAAGAATTGATGCATTTGAGTTATGGTGTTGGTGGAGAATATTAGAAGTACCATGGACTGTCAAAAGAACAAACAAATCTGTGTTGGAAGAAGTATAGCCAGAATGCTCCTTGGAAGCCAGGATTACCAGACTTCATCTCTAGTACTTCAGACATATTATCAGGAGGGACCAGCTATTGGAGAAGGACATTATGTTTGGGAAGGTGAAGGGACAGAGATAAAGAGGAAGACCCCCATGAGATGGCCTGGCAGAGTGACAGCAGCAATTGACTCAAGTGTAATTATGACTGTGAGATTGGCACAGGACCAGGTAGAATTTCTTTTTGTTGTGCATAGGACACTATGAATTGGAACTTACTCAACAACACCTAACAACAGCAGTCTTGATGTAGTGCTATAGGATAAGCACTGGAATGCTAACCACAAGTTCGGCAATTCAAATCCACCAGTCCCTCCTTGAGAACCCAATACAGGGTTGTTATGAATTGAAACCAACTCCCTGGCACTTAACTGATGTGTAATAGTAGTTTTATATATGTAAAATATTCTTAAATTTCAGTAAGACAGTATATTCCAAATTTTTCATGTTATGGATTAGGAAACTGCGACTCAGATATTCTTAGTGATTCAACAAAATCCACAGGTTAATTATTGCTATTTTGTACTATTGTACATTTTATACTATTGCACTGGACTACAAGGTTGTTTTGAACTGCAAAATCAGCAGTTCAAGCTTACCAGCTGCTCCTCAGAAACCTATACAGGGTTGCTGTGAGTCAGAACCAACTTGATGGCACTTAACAATAACAGCAACACTATTTATGCTATATTTGTACTTAATGTTTACTATTAAAACTAACTGAAGTACTGAAACTTTCAGTTATTACTTTAGAACACTTGTATGGTCAATAATAATAAATCTCTAGGAATTTTTTTTAACCCTTTGCCAAGCCTATACTTTAACTTTTAGAAGTGTTGTTGTCCTTAGGTGCTGTCAAGTTAGTTC
>NW_006408853.1:1962930-1964569 GCF_000296735.1 Chrysochloris asiatica
TGTCAAATCTATTCTTGAAATGGTCTCAAAATTTAGGTGGGATACACTGTCTTAGTCTACAGCCATACCACTCTGAATGCACCTGATTTCATCTGATCATGGAAGCTAAGCAGGGTCAGGTCTGTTTAGCACTTGGATGGGAGACTACTTGGGAATACCAGATACTGAAGGCCTTTAGGAGTCCTAGTATGGTACTGTGGATCAATGCGCTAGACTGCAAAGTTGATTTTAACCATAAGGTGTGTGGTTCAAGCTCACCAGCTTCTTCTTGGAAACCCTATACAGGGTTGCTATGGGTCGGAACCGACTTGACGGCACTTAACAACAACAAAAACAACACATATTTTAGACAAGATTTTCTGGAGAAAGAAAACAAGTGGAACATATATATGTATATATATTGTTGTTGTGTTCTCTCTGTATAGAGAAGTTTATTATCAAGAAATGGCTTACAATTGCAGAGTTCCAGGTCCCTAGCAGAAGAGAGAGCATTTCATGTGCATTATATTGAGAGCAGGCTACACCCCCAAAGAAGCATCCCTTTAATTGTTTGGCTACTCATAGTCACTCATCATAGTGTTAACGATGCCTGTATTAGGTTTCATTATTGTGGGAATAAGCACATCTTAACTACTAAGCCACAGGAGATCTTGGCCTAGTAAAGATGACATAGAACACTAACTATTACAGTCTACCCTTGTCAAATTGAAACATATAACATATAAGATTATTTATATGTTTATGGTAGTGTAGTGGTTACAAATCGGGCTGCGAACATCAAGGTCAGCAGTTCAAAACTACCAGCTGTCCCACGGGAGAAAGATGAGGCTTTCTGCTCCCGTAAAGATTTATAGCCTCAGAAACCCTGTACAGGGCTGCTATAAGTCAGAACTGACTCCACGGCATATAACAACAACAAGATGTATAAATGAAGAAAACTGTAAAGTTATACTTGTGCTTAACATGATATAACTGAAATACATACAACCAAAAACATTCTGGCCACATTTACAACCTATATTTCACAAATGAACAAAGCAAAATATTTGATGCATACATATAAAATAAGACAAAAATATATATTCATTTAAATGTCTAAAGGGCATATTCTGCAAGCCAGCCTCCTGTCCATAGGCACACAGTCTTACTAAGTCCCTGTGCCTCAAGTCCAAAGCTGCTCGGTCTCTCCACGCCACCGCCGCAGTCTATACTGTCATCATTTTTCCAGCCAGGTATCCATTCTCTACTCATACTCTTCCTGCTTGTTGGTCTTGGGATTTTCTGTTCTTTAAATGAAAGATTAAATTGCTACCCCCCTTTTATTTATACATCATCTACAATTACAGTTTTGACACTTACAATTACTCACAATTTAAATAATAAAATCCTATCTGCATCATCCCCTACCCTGCTTTCAATAGAACAATCTGGAAAAGAGAAAACATATTCAGTGGGAATTATACTGTACCCCTTTTATTCTAAAACTAAGCACACTCATGCCTTCATAGCCCCCCTTTTTGATAGCCAATGTCTAAATTGCCCATTCTTATCAACTCAGTACACTGAGGAGATAAGCATGTTTCCTGATCTAAAGAATCTTCCATTTTGATTGGAATTTTGAGCAAGTGAGTCCTGGTAT
>NW_006408853.1:1965789-1967386 GCF_000296735.1 Chrysochloris asiatica
GTTGTTCCACAGGAGAAAGATGAGGCTTTCTGCTCCTGTAAAGATTTACAGCCTCGGAAACCCTGTACAGGGTCACTATGAGTCGGAACCGACTTCACGGCACATAACAACAACAACAATGGGGGAGTGGAATCAGTTCAGAAGATGTTCTCCCTTAAAGGACTGAGACCAATACAAAAGATTGAGGGATGGAGTGAGAAACCCATTGATGAACTGTTAAGAGAAGTTCAGAATATTTTTGTAAGGAGAGAGGAGGAAAAACAGAGGCAGACAGAAAGCCAGACTCATGGTGTCTACTGTGAATAAAACAGTAAATAAGAGGCTAGAACCAGAAGCCCCCTATTCGAGGGAAGTGGGACAGTGATTACAGTTTTAAGGCTCTTCAGAGGAAAGGGAAGAGAAGACTGGGCCAGGTCCCCAAGCCCACCAGAGGATGAATGTTACAAGTGTGGGAATACAGGCCATTTTGAAAGAGAATGTTCCAAGATAAAAAGTGAAGGAAAGATGATTCCTCTCATGATTCTAGAGAATAATTTTTGAATCTTTTGGAACAGGACCTAATTGTAGGATTGGAGTTAGGATTTGAGAGGACAAGGGGTGGATGGAGGTAAATCTGAAACCTCTGACTGAAGAAGAGAAAGGTAAGATTGACTCGCAGGCACGGCTTAAAAAAGGTAATAGGAGAGAGCTGTGAATTCCGCCCTTGAGAGTGGAACAAAACAAAACAAAACAAACCCAGGGGAGGTGGTCCGTAGAAGACAATACCCAATCCCCATAGAAGGGATAAGGGTCTGCAGCCAGTAATATGGAATGGGTGCCTACATCTCTAGATGGGACCCTGTGGGCTGAAAATGACCCTAAAAGAGTAGAAGTGATTGAGATAAAAGACCTAAGGCACACATTAGAAGTAGAAACAGAATATAGGAGTATGAATGCTTGGGTAGAATAGGCTAAATATTCAGTGTAAGCTCTCAATAAAAGTGATTGCCATGTTTGCATAGCTGATAAACCACAGGCACAGGTAATTCCTTTTCCCTTGGTTGGGATTTGTACATGTACTGTATGTTGCCTCTGTCCCAAGACAAGGACGCTTGGGGCAATGAAACTTGTAAAAGCTTGTCAAAGACAATCCCTTCATTCTCCATAGGGATGAGGAACCACTTTTGTCTTTAAAAGCAGGGAGCAGGGTTCACAATGCCCAAAGGAGAATTGACAACTTGCACCCACTTCCAAAATATCACTTGTGAATGTAGTAGTATCCTAGTTTGCCCCCAGACTGTGGAAAAGAGAATGTCTGAGATTTTCTGCCATCAGATTGGACTGGGACATACACGTTGGTCCAGCTGGCTACTCCCTTGACCCTAGTGTTCAGCAAGAAACCTGAGCAACATGAGAAATCTCTAGCCCAGAGATCTCTTGATTCATAGGTTCATAAGTGACACCAGAAATGCCCTGAAAGGAGTAGCTAGCCAGTTAAATGCCACTAGCCAGATATCTTGGGAAAACAATGGCACTAGACATGATGCTAGCCCAAAATCGAGGTGTATGTGTAATATTGGGAGCTAAGTGTGGAATCCCTAATAACACAGCTCCTGAT
>NW_006408853.1:1976844-1977908 GCF_000296735.1 Chrysochloris asiatica
CCATCAAGCCCTACCTCAAGATGCTTGACTCTTTTGTGGATATCAGGTTCCCCTGCCTACTAGTGTAATATAGACAATTAAGTGGGATAGAAAGGAATATTGGGAAAGATGATTACAGAAAGCTTATAAGGCAGTCTTCATCCTATAACTGATTGGATTATATAAAAGGGGACTTAAATGTGCCTAGGGAAACAAACTTCTTGTTAAGCATTTGTTGAGTATGGAGCCTTAAGTGTAATCTTGAGCCCCACCCAGAAGCTTCGGAGGTTGGACATTTCCAATTGAAAAGACAAGGTGACCAAATGGAAATGGCCAGAGGAAGAGAAGTTATGTCTTGAAAGACAGACCAATGAGGGGAAAGGGTGAGCAGACTGTTTTGCTCTGATAATATCAAGCATTTTTTTTGCCTTGAAGCCATCTGGGCAAGAAAAGTCAGCCCATCAAGGTAAACCCCTTTCTAAGATTGAAACTCAAAGGGAACACAGAACAGTCTTCTATGCTAGTTGATGACTGTCCTGGTCAATTTGTGAGTGGAAGTGAGGAAAATGCAGCAAAGAAGACATGTGCTGAGATTGGCCATATTCCATAGACACCTGATGACCTTGGGAAGAGAAAGTGAAGAGGATGTGCTGGCTGGTGAAATTCAGGGAGATGTGTGAACTCCGGAGCCCAAGGACAATGACCTAGCCATTGGGGGTTAGAGTTAAGAGTGAAGAAGCCAGCAGATCTGAAGAGAGGGGAGGTGTGTGAGAACTTCCAAACTTGCAGATAGTACCCATTTGACCTAGTTTGGATGGCTTGCTAACCAGAATTTGACCAAATGAAGCTTAAGAAGTATGATACAGGGAGCAAACATAAACTACTACAACCTGATCAAGTGGACGTTTGCTTATGGATGAAGCTGCCCCAAATTCCTACTGAATAGGGAAGGATTCTTCATATCAAGGATCAAACATGCCTCCTCTGTTCACTGGGTTGGTAGGGATGGGAAATTTAGACTTTGGTTGTCAAAATTGGGTGACTACATAGGCATAAACTGGCTGGTTTACAAGCTTTCCTGAGGG
>NW_006408853.1:1978008-1979577 GCF_000296735.1 Chrysochloris asiatica
ACTGAAAGTTGAAGGGAACCAGCCAATAATATGCTGGCTGGTGACCACCTGTGTATACTTGTGAACGGCACCATTGACCTTGACATGAAATAGGAGGGAAATCTAACTGTTTTGAAGTACAGGGAGGTGT
The DNA here is from genome assembly GCF_000296735.1 of Chrysochloris asiatica. NCBI lineage: Eukaryota > Metazoa > Chordata > Mammalia > Afrosoricida > Chrysochloridae > Chrysochloris > Chrysochloris asiatica. The sequence goes on from NW_006408853.1 coordinate 1,978,139, forward strand.
GTGTGAACTCCCAAGCTTGCAGCTGACACTCATTTGACCTAGCTTGGATGGCTAGGGTTGTTAAGCTGACTAGAAGCTGACCAGATGAATATGAAGATGTTTATTTTAATACTGTGAGCAAGCATCAGTTACTACAATATAATAGACTGGACTTTTGCATATGGATGCCTTTCCTCAAAATTCCAATCAGAATGGAAGTCTCTTCAGATTGGGGAACATGCATGTCTTCAATGTGTACTGGGTTGGTAGCATGGGCAATTTAGACATTGCTAGCTCTGATACCTTAGCGGTTACGAATCTGGCTGCGAACTGCAAGGTCAGCAGTTCGAAACTACCAACTGTTCTGCGGGTGAAAGATGAGGCATTCTGCTCCTGTAAATATTTACAGCCTCAGAAACCCTGTACTGGGTCGCTATGAGTCGGAACCGACTCCAAGGCACACAGCTAGCCACCAACATTGCTATAAAAAGGAACTCTGGTAGCGTAGTTTTTATGAATCGGACTGCGAACCTCAAGGTCAGTATTTCAAAACTACCAGCTGTTCCACGCGACAAAGATGAGGCTCTCTGCTCCCGTAAAGATTTACAGCCTCAGAAACCCGGTACAGAGTCGCTGTGAGTCGGAACCAACTCTATGGCACATAACAACAACAACAAATTACTGTAAAGGAGTCATGGTGTGGTGCTGTGAGTTAAATGCGCCAGACTGCAAAGCCATTTGAACTTCAAAGTTGGTGGTTCAAGCTCACCAGCAGTTCCTCAGAAACTTGATACATGGCCGCTATGGGTCAGAACCAACTTGACGGCACTTAACAACAAAACATTGGTATAAATGCATGAAGTAACTGACTTGCCAAATTTTCATGGGATGCTTGGGTTTAGAATGAGAGGTCGAGGGAAAAACCCCACTGACTAATTTTGCTCTTTTCCAGATGTGTTTGGTGAAAGGGGGTACGGAATGATGCTGATAAGATTTTATTATTTTAATTATAATTGTTAGTAGTATTGGTTGTGATTGTCAGAAATGTAATTGTAGAAGATATGTAGCTAAAATGAGGAATTAGTTATTTTTCATTTCAGAAATGGACAGTCCTAAGACATCAAGAAGGAAGGGCATGAGTGGAACTTGAGATCCTGCCTGAAGAAGCAATTGCAGCAGAGATGGTGGCAGAGGTGGTGACATGGAGCAGCTATGGACTCTAGGCCCATGGACTAAATGAGGCTCTGTGCCTATGGGCAGGAGATGGGCTTTTGGACATTTATGTGTGCATCAAATATTTATGATTTGTTCATTTGTGATATATAAGGGGGAAATGGGGCCAGTGCATTTTTGGCTGTACATGTTTTAGTTATATTTGTCAGGCAAATATGAAGCAACCTAATATAGGCATAGTTATCTGTATTATTAGGAACATACAGAAGTCATACACTTTATGAGGA
>NW_006408853.1:1980423-1981674 GCF_000296735.1 Chrysochloris asiatica
AAAAAAACCAACCAACCCCAGAATGCCATAGAAAGAGGAAGAACTTAATAAAACATAAGGTAACTTCGAAGAAACTTAATACATGAAATTAACAAAAGAAATGTCCAAGAAGATTATGAAAACATTAACACTATGAACAAAGTGACAAAAACAAAAAACAAAACAAAACAAAAAACAAAGTACAAAAAATGATGAATTCAGCACAGGAAGGCATATAGACAAAGAAACCATCTGCACCACAAAAAAACAACAGCATAATATAAGCAATTAATCCATATCTATCGATAATTACTCTAAATATTAATGGATTGAAAGTACCAGAGAAGAGGCAGAGAGCAGCAGAATGGAAAAGAAAACAGAATCCTTCTATATGCTTTCTTCAAGTGATATACCTAACACACAAAGACAAAAATAGGTTAAAAATTAAATGATAGGAAAAATACACCAATCCAATTGCAATACAAAAACAAGAAGGAGTGGCAATCAGATAAAATAAACTTTAAAGCAAAAACCAACATAAGAGACAAAGAAAGGTCATTATCTCATGGTTAAAGGGTCAATTGAACAAGAGAACATAACCGTAATAAATATATAGGCTCCTGGTGTGGCGCTGTGGGTTAATGAGCCAGACTGCAAACCTGTTTGAACTGCAAGGTCAGTGGTTAAAGATCACCAGTGGCTCCTTGGAAACCCTATACAGGGTCGCTGTGGGTAGGAATTGACTCAACAGCACTTAACACCAAGACTACCAAAGAAAGATTCCCAAAATACATAAAGCAACCCTAATAGAATTAAAGAAAGAAAAAGATAACTCTAAAATAATAGTGGGAGATTTTAATTTACCACTTTCAAAAAAAGGACAAAACAGCCAGAAAGAAGCTCGGGAGAGACACAGAGGAACTAAACAACACACTCAACCAGGTTGACCTTACATATTTATACAAAGCATTCAACCCAAGAACAGCACAATACACACTATTTTCTAGTTCTCATGGAACACTCTCTAGAATAGATCATGTGCTAGGCCACAAAGCAAGTCTCCATAAATTTAAAACCACCAAAATATTACAAAGCATCTTCTCAGACCACATTCTATAAAATTAAAAATCAACAATAGGTAGATTAAGGAAACAAAATCATATATATGTAATTTGAATAACATCCTGCTTAATAATTATAGGGTCGTTGTTGTTAAGTGCCATCGAGTCGATTCCTACCTATTGTGACACTGTATAGGGTTTCCAAGGAGCA
>NW_006408853.1:1986778-1991199 GCF_000296735.1 Chrysochloris asiatica
AATGATTTGCTGAATGTAAAACTGATGATCTTCCCTCTAAGCCTTAACTCACTTAATTTACAATAAAAGGTTTTAAAATAAAATAAAATTAGTCAGACTTGAGAACAAATTTAGAAAACTCATCCTTGTAATTTTGGTTCTCTAGAAACTGTCTTGGTACCATTATGTCTTAGGCTTGGTTTTCTAGAGAAGCAAATCCAGTGAAACACATATATGTATATATATAGAGAGAGAAATTTTTTTTGTTTTGTTTTTTTTTTAATCAAGGAAGTGGCTTACAATTGCAGACTCCATGGTCCCCAGTGGAAGAGAGTTCCTTCCTGCATGTCCATTATATTGGGAGCAGGCCACACCCCAATGTTAGCATCCTTCTATTTGATTGGCTGCTCATAGCCACTTGTCATAGAGATAGTTTGACTTTATTAAGTTACATTCCCATGGGAATAAGTATCTCTTAACTGCTAAACCACTGGAGATCCTGGCCTAGTCAAGTTGATATAGAACTCTGAGTATTACATATACTGAAGGTCATATTTTGTCTCTCATGAATGACTTTATTTTTCTTCAGCTTCAGCTTGAACATGCATATGCTCAATTGTCTCCCACAGTCTGCTCCTGGCTTTGTTTTGGCTGATGATATTGAACTGCTTCTGCATTGTCTCTTCCCATAGATGTATTCAATTTGTTTCCTGTGTATTCCACCTGTTGAGTTCCAAGTGTATGATTGCTATTTATGCTGTTTTGTTGTTCGTTTGTTTTTAAAATGTATTTCCACTGAATAAGTCACTGGTTGCAAAATTCCACCATGTGCTCTCCAGGATCATAATATCACTAAGTCCATATATTCCAACAATTGATCCTTTCTTTTCACTTGCAACTTCCATATTGTAATCACCAGTAGTTATCAATGCATCCTGATTGCATGTTTAATCAATTTTGAGCTGAAGATGTTGGTAGAATTCTTCAATTCATCATCACTGGCTTTAGTGGCTGGTGAGTAAATTTGCAAAACAGTTGTAAAACTGTTCTTCCATGTACACATAGTGGTATTATCTTAAACAGGATTGTATTTTAAGATAGATCTTGAAATGCTCTTCTTGATGATGAATGTGATGCCATTCCTTTTCAATTTATTGCTCCTGCCACAGGGAACCATATGGTTTTTCAAGTCAAATTGACCATTAATGTTCCATTTCAGCTCACTAATGCCTATGGTATAGATTTTCATTTTTGACAACTTTCAGACTTCCAAGATTCATACTTTACATATTTCATGTTCTGAATGTTAATGGATGCTTTCAGCTGTGTATTCCCATTTTGACTTGTGCCAATCGGCAAATGAAGACCTTGAAAGCTTTGCTCCATTGACATCCTTAGAGTCAACTCTATTTTGAGGTAGCAGCTCTTCCATAGTCATATTTTTATTGCCTTCCAATTGGAGGCGCTAATATTCTGATCCTTTGTCTGACAGTGTTCTGCTGCTTTTCATAAAGTTTTAAGTGGCTAACCAATCAGAACTGGTCTGCTTCTTCTTATTCCTTGTCTATTGTAGTTTGGAAACTTCATTTAAATATGTCTACCATGGGTGATCTTGCCGATATTTCAAATACCATTGTCATAGCTTCCAGTATAATGGCACCACACAAGCTACCACAGTATGTCAAACTGATAGATGAATGGTAGTAGTTCATTATAATATGTATAGTTATAAATATAGGTTAATTTTAACTGTATAGCTTTATAAATGAGCTACCAAACATTAAAGCAGGACTTCAAACCAATGAGACCCATGTGAAATTGTTCTTTAAAGATTAGTAAATGTGCAGAAGTAAGTCTGTGCTGACTTTCCTTATTGCATAATCTGCCTCTGTTATCAACTCTACTCCAGTGCACATGTATATTTTTGGAAAAGGATAACATGAATTCTGTAAGGTCACGATAATGCTTTCTTCAAAAGGCAAGCTATTTTGGACTGAATTCTGTCCCTCCCAAAAGAAATGTGGAAGTCCTATCCCCTTGTATTTGCAAGTATGACCTTGTTTGTAAGTAGACATTTACTTTTGTTATATTAATGATGTCCTACTGGATTAGAATGGGTTCTAATCCCAATTGCTTCTGAGTGGTGTCTTATAAAAAGTATATAATAGATGCAGACACACAGGAAAGATGTCATGTAAAGACTGGCACATAGCAGATGCATCTATGAACCTAGGAATGTCAAAAATTGTTGGAAGCTACTGGTGTGGCATGGTGGGCTAATGCATCAGACTGCAAAGTTGTTTAAACTGCAAGGTCAGTGGTTCAAGCTCACCAACTGCTCCTTGGAATCCCTATGCAGGGTCGCTATGGGTCAGAACCGACTCGACGGCACTTAATAGCAGCAACTAAGTATTAAAATAGACAAAAAACAAGCTCTGCCTACAGCCACATCCTTAACTTGAACTTCTAGCCTCCTGAACTGTAAGAAAGTAAGATTTCTATTCTTTATAATCACCCACTTGTAGTTTCTTTCTTTCTTTCTTTCTTTCTTTCTTTCTTTCTTTCTTTCTTTCTTTCTTTCTTTCTTTCTTTCTTCTTCTTTTTTTTTTTCATAGCAGCACTAGAAAACTAAAACACATGTTCTTAGAGTTATAATAATATTTTGGTAGTTCCTTAATGTGTTATGTACAGATGGACTTATAACATAAGATAAATGTTTTTGCAGATGGTATAGCTAAAGTAGTTGAGTGCAGACTGTTTCTTGTTTTATCTTCTCTTCTAATATTTCATTCTTTCTTTGGGTTCATAGATCTACATAACTAGTAAGTACAGTTCCCAGCATATTTATTAATTTGCTTATTCATTCATTTAGTCATTTATTTATGGCCACAGGACAAAGTTATCATCAATAGAACGGGAATAGAAATGATATATACAACTTCTGCCTCATTAGCATAAAAGTAAAAGCATTCTGGGTTTCCTTTATTTTTCCCTTTCTTTTAATTGTTGTTGTTGTTGTTAAATGCCGTCAAGTTGATTCTGACCCATAGCGACCCTGTATAGAATTTCTGAGAAGCAGCTCATGAGCTTGAACTGCTGACCTTGCAGTTCAAATGGCTTTGCAGTCTGACGCATTAGCCCACAGCGCCACACCAGGATAGGAACATGATATATCTGTGTAATATACTGAGTATAGACTCATCTAACTTAAAGAAGAGGAATGCGAATCAAGAACAGTACAAAGGTGATTCCTTTGAGGTAGAGATAAGATCTCTCTCTACTATCCAACTGGGTTTTTTTTTGTTTTGTTTTAAGATTTCTAACATCAACCATCCTCCCTATGGCACTGTCTACTTTTCTGTTGTATTTAGTCAACTGTTGCAATGGTAATATTGGACTCACAAATTATACTCATTATTATGTAGTTTATTAGAGAAGTCATAGGCTATAACTTGGGATCAAGATCAACTTAGAATTAATAGGAAACAATTCAGGAGACAAAATACAATTCTTCAATTAGAAAAACTTCCAATCAGGAGAGTTATCAGCTTCCTATAGGTTGTGCCTTCTGCTGGACCTTCTCTTGGCCTCTACCCCTGCTTGGGAAAATGTTACAGCTCTTCAGCTCTGCTGACAAGTGCCCAGAGGTACTCCACTCATCCTACTGTATAGCTCTCTTTCACACTGTGGGTTAGCAAGCACATTTAACAGCCTCATGCAGGTCTTCTGGTTCTGCTGCTGGCACTGTTACCACCATTTCTTTGCCCTTGGACTCTACTGTGGTTGTCACCATTTCTTGTAATCTAGTCTGGAATCCTGGTGCGGCATTGTAGGAAAAGCAATAAAGTGCTAACCATAATGTTGGCAGTCAAACTCACCAGTTGCTCCAGGGAAACCTTTTATAAGGTTGTTGTAAGTTGGAACTGATTTAACACTTAATAACAGCATTGCTGTATTCAATGTTGCAGCTCTTTCTCTCTCCTAGTTTAGGTTTTCATTACAGGGACCTTAGGTCCAAAGGACACACTCTGTACCAAACCTTTCTTGATGGTAGTGATATTCCTTTCCCCAACTTCTGTGGGGTTGGCCCTTATATAAGCTTACCCATTGAGAAATAAGTTGATTCAAACTCATAAAAACCCTATAGGATAGAGTTGAACTTCCACATAGGGTTTCCAAGGCTGTGCTCTTTACAAAAGCAGACATTTCTTTCATGGACCAGCTGCTGGGTTCGAACCACTAAACTTCCAATTAGCAAATGAGTGCTTCATTAGGGTTCCTTTTATGTAAATCAACTCCTTGTCACTTTCACATCATGCCCCCCCTCAATAAGCTGACCAATCTCCTCCTTGTTGTTGTTGTTAAGTGCCGTCGAGTCGGTTCCGACCCATAGCGACCCTGTACAGGGTTTCCGAGGGTGTAAATCCTTACGGGAGTAGAAA
>NW_006408853.1:1992724-2003001 GCF_000296735.1 Chrysochloris asiatica
GGTGTTTTGTTCTTTTGTACATTGGGTCGCTATTGGTCAGAATCAACTTGGCACCTAATAGCAACAACAAGGTAGTGCAAGAAATCAAAGAGGTATTGGCTCTGATTTAAGGAACATGTGTCCTTGTGTGTCTTGATTAATTTCATCTCCCATAACTCAGAAAACTATATATCATGCAGCACTCAATGAGTATTTGAAGACTGTATGTATTTAGTTGATAAGAAGAGATATACAGAAAGGTTTAATAATACAAGGCAGCATTAGAGTAGATAATAAGTGGCCTTCACAATAATAGCTATGAAGTTTAGAATAGAGTCAATCATAGATTAGAAGCTCTGAAGAAAGTAAGAGATTTAGCTGAAGAGAGCTTATGTTGTTTCCTGGGAACTGAAACTGCAAGTATACACAAAAATAGGGACAGTATGATTACTTCAGTCAAATAAATTTTCTGTGGTAACGACAATGTTCTATGTCTGTGCTGTCCTATATATTGAAAACTAGCTATATGTGGCTATTGAGTACTTGAAATGAAGCAAGTGTGGCTGAGGAGCTGAAAATTTATATATAATTTTAATTAATTAAAATTTAAATTTAAATAGTCACATTGGCTTGTTGTTGTTCAGTGCCATCAAGTCGAATCTGACCCATAGCGACCCTGTATAGGGTTTCCAAGGAGCAGCTGGTGAGCTTGGACCACCAACCTTGCAGTTAAAACTGCTTTGCAATCTGATGCATTAACCCGCAGTACCATATCAAGACTCCTGTTAGTGGCTACTATATTAGAGAGCACAGAAACAGATTATAAGTGATAAGACTGCATGAACAAATATTTAAATGTAAGAATGCAGCAGTTAAGTTTAGGGGTTAATGGGTTAACTGACGTGACTGGAATGGAAATTTGTTTTTGGGAATACTGAAGTATACAATTTAAAATCAGGATATACAAAGAAATGTCTTAGAGTGCTGTCTAGAAATGATTAAATCTGCACTTATGAAATACACACACATACATACATGTTTTTCTTTGAAATGATACCTATGTTTTGAAAGATATTGAGAAAACTAATGAGGATGGTCAATATTTTTCAGAAGAAAATAGGTTTTTTAATTCCTTTATAAGCTGTTATTAGCTTTTTATTAAAAAATATAATTTTGAGATAGTGTAAATGTAATTTTCAATTTCTGAAATGTTCCTAAAGTTATTTACTTCTTGAATGATGTAACATGCTAAGCTGTCAAAGCATTCTCTTAGTCTAGATACTTTCCAGAAATTTATAAGTGAAAATAGAATTTAAAGTATTATCTCTAGTCCTAGTATAATATATTTGAAAGCTGAGCATCATTAATGTATACTTAACTAAAGAGATACATTTATCCATGACAGTTAATATTTGATAGCTGGTCTGTGTCACACCACTACTACCACCAGTTAATATTTAGTTCACCTAATTCTGAAAAAAAGTGTACATATTTTGTGCATGTATGTGAAAAAGAAGGATTTGAATAAGATGAAAATATGGGAACTATGAAAGGAATAATAAGGAAAATATAGGACAGATGATGCATTTACTGACTTGCTTGATGGTATACTTAGTTATATTGAATACATGCATCTCAATTTGTCTATTCTGTAGAGGTATGGGAGTAAAACGAAACAGCAGCAAGACTTCTGTAAAAAGAAAGTATCAGAATGCGATAAATCTTTCCTCCAACTGTCATGGTATACTGCATAGTATAAGCAATGTACAATCTCTGTGAGATGAGAAAATAGAAGTGGATGAAAAGTAGAATATTTTTTCTTCAAGATATAGAGGTCATTGTGTGCAGGGAAGATAGAATCCCCACTGAATAGTTTTCATCTTGGTGAAAAGAGATGGGGATAAGATTCTTATGATTCAATAGTGAGTAACTGCTACCATGACTAATTGAGACTGTCACAATTATAAAGGTAGAAGTTTTGTAACAAAAACTGAGGAATAGTTAATCTTACAGTCCAGAAACAGAGGACCCTAGAATTATCAAGGGAGAGGAGCACAAGAGGAATGTGGGACCCTATCCAGAGAAGCAACGATACCAGAGATGGAGGCAGAGATGGGACATGGAAAGAGGGAGCAGCTGAGGATTCTAGATGATTTCAAGGGAAGAGAGGGACTGAGAGCTGGCGGCCAGGAGGTAGGCTTGCAGAACGTGCCCTCTGATGGTTTAAATTATTATATATACCTGAGTGTTTTAAAAAAAGAAAGCTAAAATGAATAGAGAGAAATGCTGTTAACTGATGGTACATGGAGGGGATTATAATCATTGTAATGAAACAAAGTGTATGATTTGTTGAATGTAAAAATGATGAACTGCCCTGTAAACTTTCACTCCAATCACAATAAAAACTTTAAAAAAAAAGATATAGAGGTCATTTTATGAGATGTAAAGACAGAAACACTTCTGGGAGGCATTCTGAACACTCCCAGAGAGCTTTTATCGATCTACCACAAAAAAAGCCAATTACTACATTCATATGTGTAGGATTCCTATTGAGGTCAAAAGTAAAGGACAGACCTAGATCCAAAGGGGATGTTATTGCTTGAATTTTCTAAAATAAATCCCAGTAGAAAAATGTTAATATGAAATATTTATGCAGAAGTTTCATTCCACACACAGTGTTGAATCTGAAATGTTTCTATTCTCTGCAGGAAACTAGATCCACTCTATATTTGTTTTGAATTTTTCTGTCCCACCCCTAAAGCTTATTTTTGTGTCTCCACATTAAAGAAAAAGTGTAAAAGAAAAGTACTAGCACAAAAACTGGTGAAAATGTAAATTATTAATTTGCAGCTACTTGTTTTACTACTGGTAATAGCAGTTGGTAGTTGGAGTAAGCCACATTAAACTCACTGGAATTCAGATTTAGCAGTTCTGGATTGGGGATAATGATCCTTGTTAATTGTTGTTGAAAGCATTCAATAGGGAGTTTTTGCTTTGCTTTTTTTAAACAGAAAATTTAAATGAAGCCTCCAGTCTAGCTTCTGTGCCCTTCTATTTGCAATTTTGCTTTGGTATTATTAGAATAGTTCTGTGGTGCTTACAGAGTTAAAGATATTTTGCAGGCCTCATTGTAAAGAAATAATTTATGGTTGGAATAAAATCAACTTTCTTAAATAATGCAAAATCGATTTTCACTTTATTGAGTAAATTTTTTTTATAATGAAGCAAAAGTTCCAATATTTAATTGATTCCCTACCTTGAAAACCACCTCCTTTCATGCTGGAATATTTATTTCCAGAGAATATAAAGATTTCCCATACATCTTTCAGTTCTTCATACTGTGATGGCTTATGTATTCTGTGATGCTGGAAGGTATGCCTCTGGTGCTTTAAATATCAGCAGGGTCATGCATTTAAAGGTTTCAGTAGAACTTATAGGCTAAGAAAGAATTGGAGCTCTGGTAGCATAGTGGTTATGAGTTAGGCTGCTAACCTCAAGGTCATCAGTAGTTTGAAACTACAAGTTGTTCTGCTGGAGAAAGATGAGGCTTTCTGCTTCTGTAAAGATTTACAGCTCTGTGAGTCAGAACCAATTCCAAAGCACACCACCACCACCAGGAAGAAGAAATAGGTGGTCCACTTCTGCAGGATTGGAACCAGAATGCCTTGTAAATATCACCAATACATTCTTTGACATTGTGCTGGAAGATGAGCCCCTTAGGTTAGAAGGCACTCAAAATATCACTGAGGAATGGTTGCCTCCTCAAAGTAGAGTTGGCCCTAATGATGTGGATGGAGTAAAGCTGTTGAGACCTTCATTTGCTGATGGTATGTAACTCAAAATGAGAAGAAATAGATGTGAATAATCACTAAAAATTGAACTGCATGAAGTATAAATGTAGCAAAATTGGAAGTTGCCAATAACGAAATGAAGTTTATAAAGATAGATACTCTACTCATTAGGAAACTGAAATGGACAGGTATTGGCCATTTTTTTTTTTTTTTTCACAGTTAGGGGTCTATTAGGGAAGTTAACAGGTTACAAATACAAGATCAGAAAATGTTCAGGGTACAGTTGTTCCAACCAGCTGTTGATAAATGCCCTCAAAACACACCACTCCACCATAAGCCTCAGCTTAAAGTCATTCAGCTCTAGCTTCATGAACCAGCAAATATAGCTCCCTCACTTAAGTGCCTGGAAGTACCTTACTTCACAAGCAAGTCTCCTGCCCAGAGTCTTTCAACTTCACTTGCTCTGTGGGCTTGGAAGACCAGTGCTTTGTCTCATGCTCTGGCTCTTAGCTCTGCTGCTCCTCTGCCACTCCTCTTGGGTCACAGCTTTCTGTCCCTGAGGTTAGGAGGCTCAATGCACAGGGATTCTGGGGTCCAAAGGACACACTCTACTCCTGGCTTCTCTTTCTTTGATGGTAGTAAGATTCTCCTTCCTGTCTCTGAGATGGCTCAATTTACACCCATACTAGAGTTTCAGGTTATTACAATTACAGGTATCAGCCATATTAAATCAGACAATCATATAGTTAACTATTCTTGAAATGACAAATAGGAAAGAATTCAAATTCATTGTTAAAAAATATAAAAATTTAAAATCTATCTTGAAATCTATCTTTCACGTTCCAATCACCAGTATTGGTCAATACATCTTGATTGCATGCTTGATCAATTTCAGATTGAAGAAGTTAGTAGAATTCTTCTATTTCATCCTCACTGGCTTTAGTGGTTGGTGCATAAATTTGAATAACAGTGGTATTAACTGGGCTTCCCTGTAGGTGCATGGATGTTATCCTATCACAGACAGCATTGTACCTCATGACTGATCTGGATATGTTCTTTCTGACAATGAATGCAGCACCATTCTTCTTCAATTTGTCATTTCCGGCATAGTAAACCATGTCGTTGTCAGATTCAAAATGGCCAATACCAGTACATTTCAGCTCATTAATGCCTAAGATATTGATGTTTATGGGTTCCATTTAATTTTTGACAACTTCCAATTTTCCCAGATTCATACTTTGTACATTCCATGTTCCAATTTTCAATGGATATTTATTGCTGTTTCTCTTCATTTTGAGTTGTGCCCATCAGCAAATGAAGGTCCTGTGGGCTTTTCTCCCATGGGCTTTGCTCCATTTGTGTCATCATGGTCAACTCTACTTTGAGGAGGCAGCTCTTCCTCAGTCGCATATTGAGTGCCTTCCAATCTGAGGGGCCCATTTTCTGGCAGGATGTCTGACAGTGTTTCTCTGCTATTCATAAGGTTTTCAGTGACTAAATATTTGGTAGTAGTTCGTCACTCCTTTTTAGTCTGTCTTTATCTGGAAGCTCATCTGAAACCTTTCCACCATGGGTGACCCAGCTAGTATTTAAAATACCAGTGGCATAGCTTTCAGAATCACAGCAACTCACAAGCCATCACAGTATAATAAACTGATAGATGAGTGGTGGGTATTTCAAGATCTTGGCTGAAAACAAAGAATATTAGAAAGATTTTTACCTGTGCTTTATTGACTAACCAAAGCCTTTTGATTGTGTGGATCATGACAAGCTATGGACAACATTGTGAAGTATGAGTATTCCAGAACACTCAACTGTGCTCATGAGGAATCTGTACATGGACCAAGAGACAATTGTTCGAACAAAACATGGGAACACTGAATGGTTTACAATTAAGAAAGGTGTGCGACAGGGTTATATTCTTTCACCATACTTATTAAACCTGTATGCTGAGCAAATAATCTGAGACGCTGGGTTCTATGAAGAAAAACATTGCATCAGGATTGGAGGAAGACTCATTAACAACCTGCGAAATGCAAATGATACAAACGTGCTTGCTGAAAGTGAAGAGGACTTAAAACATTTACTGATGAAGATCACAACCTTCGGTATGGTTTACCTCTCAATGTGAAGAAAACAAAAATCCTCACCACTCAACCAATAAACATTCTTCTCAATAGAGAAAAGATTGAAGTTGTTAAGGACTTCATTCTTCTTGGATCAATTATCAACACCCATGGAAGCAGCAGTGAAGAAATCAAACAACGTATTGCATTAGGCAAATGTGCTGCACAAGACCTTTTTAAAGTGTTGAAAAGCAAAGATGTCAGCTTGAAGACTAAGGTGCATCTGACCCAAGCCATGGTATTTTCAGTAACCTCATATGCATGCAAAAGCTGGACAGTAAATAAGGAAGATCATAGAAGAATTGATGCATTTGAGTTATGGTGTTGGAGGAGAATTTTGAAAATGCCATGGGCTGCCAAAAGAACAAACAGATCTGTGTTGGAAGAAGTGCAGCCAGAGTGCTCCTTGGAGGCCAAGATGGCCAAACTTCGTCTCTCATGCTTCAGACATATTGTCAGTAGGGATCAGTCACTGGAGAAGGATATCATGTTTGGTAGGGTAAGGGTCAGAGAAAAAGTGCAAGACCCCCAGAGAGATGGATTGGCCAGGTGGCAGCATTGATGGACTCAAGCATGGCAACAATAGTGAGGCTGGCCCAGGGTCAGGCAGTGTTTCGTTCTGCTGTGCTTAGGGTCGCTATGAGTCAGTACTGACTTGATGGCACCTAACAACAACAACATCTTGAAATATAATGCTATCTATGATAGGATAAATTCTATATGCTTACAAGGAAGAGCCGTTAATATGACTGCTATTCAAATTTGTGCATCAACCACTAAAGCCAATGATGAAGACATCAAAGAATACTACCAACTTCTTCAGTCTGAAATTTATCAGACTTCAGCCTGAAATTTATCAAACATGGAATCAAGATGCATTGATAAATAGTGGTGATTGAAATTGAAAGTTTGAAAACAGAGGCAAAGGGATTGGTAATTAGAAAAAATTCACCTTTGTTATAAAGATGACCCAAGAGATTGCATGATAGAATTTTGAAAGACCAATGACTACTTCAATGTATATATATTTTTCAACAACGTAAATGGTGACTGTACACCTGGAGTCTTGTTATGGTGCTGTAGGATAAGCACTATACTGTAAGTTTGGTTTAAACTTCAAGGTTTAAACATACACCTGAACTTCACCTGATGGGATATACAAGGATTAAATTGACTATATCTGTGGGAGAACATTGGTTTGGTGCTGTAGGATAAACACTGGACTGATAACCGCAAGGTCAGCAGTTTGAACCTAACAGCCACTCTCAGAAATCCTATACAGAGTTACTTTCAGTTAGAACCAGTTCAATAGCACACAACAACACTGTGGAAACAGACCATAGGGAAGCTCAGTACCATCAGTCCAAACAAAGCCAAAGAACCACTTTGGAACAGACCATCAATTGCTCATATGCAAGTATGGGCTGAAGTTAAAGAAAATTAAAACAAATCCATGAGATCCAAAATACAACTTTGAAAATATCCCACCTGAATTTAGAGACCAATTCAAGAACAGATTTGATTTGTGGGATGACATCAGGAATATAATACATGAGAAGGCAAAAGTTCAATAAAAGTACAGGAAAGAAAGAAAAGACCAAAGTGGATATCAGAAGGTACATGAACATAGAGTAGCCAGAGAACAGAAGAAATGATGAAGTAAAATAGCTGAACAATATTTCAAGGGCAGTTTGAGAAAACAATGCAAAGTATTACGTTAAATGTGCAAAGACTTGGAGTTAGAAAACCGCAGGGAAAGGGCCTGCTCAGCATTTCTCCTGTTGAAAGAACTGAAGAAAAATTCAAGCCTCAAGCTTTGAGGTACATTATTTAAGAATTCTTTGGACAAAGTGATCCAGAAAACATTAAAAGTAGATTTTAAAAAACCCACACAGTCACTGTACAAAATAATTGGTCTATATTCATCTATTTCAAGAGGCACCTTATCATCAAGAATCAATGGTAGTGAAGAAAGAAGTCCAAGCTGTACTGAAGGCATTGGCAAAAAACACGGTTACAGGAGTTCATGGGATACCAGTTAGAATATTTCAGCAAATGCGTGCAGTGTTGGAAGATGTGTTATCAGGAGGGACCAGTCCCTGGAAAAGGACATCATGCTTGGTAAAGTAGGTGGTCATAGGAAAAGAGGAAGACCCCTAACAAGATGGATTGACATATTATCTGTAAAAATGCACTCAAACATAACAATTGTGATGATGGTGCAGGGCCAGGCAATGTTTTGTTTTGTTGAGATGAATTGACACAATAACTATGACACAGCAACACTCGTGATGATGGAAAAGTACTAACTATGACTCAAGGAAAATACTGGATTTGATGTACCTTAGTCCTCAAAGTGACATGTTTACGCTTTAACATTTTTAAAGAGGTCTCTGTAGAAGCAGTTTCTAAAAAGCTTACTTTTTAATAAAATGATAAACTAGTCTCAAATGTTTTAAAATATTTCTTGTCACTTACTGCCTTTTGAAAACTGGTACTGAAAACCTTTCCTTTATGAATTCTTCATGGTAGTGTGCTGTCATGTTGGTTCTGACTCACAGCCACCCTGAATAGAGTTTCTGAGGCTGTAAATCTTGGTGGGAGTGGAATGTCTCATCTTTTGCCGATTGAGCACCTTGTAGATTCAATCTGCTGACTTTCTGTTAGCAGCCCATTATGTAACCACTACTCTAATTACTAACGGATGTTTGCAGCTGTTTCTTCTCAGTTTGAGTCATGCCACATCATGAAATAAAGGTCTCCAGTGCTTTACTCCCTCATATTATTACAATTTAAGGCGCTCTGGTAGTATATGAGATTATGAGTCAGGCTGTTATCCTCAAGGCCAGCAGTTTGAAACTACCAGCTGTTTTGTGGGAGAAAGGCTTTCTGCTCCCTTAAAGACTTAAAGCCTCAGAAACCCTTTACAAGCTCACTATGAGTCGGAACTGACTCCATGGCACACCACCACCCAGACCACCATTAATAAGGTTGTCTCTACCCTAGCTCTTCCCTAGTTGTGTTTTGAATGTCATCCAAACTGAGGGTCTCATCTTCCAGCACTATATCAGACAATATCCTGCAGCTATCCATACAATTTTTACTGAACTTTTTTTTCCCCTAGAAGTATATTGTCAGGCCCTCTTTCCTAATATGTCTTAGTCTGGAAGCTCAACTGAAACCTACCAACTATGGATGACCCTGCTAGTATTTGAAATATTGATGGCATAGCTTCCAGCATCACAGCAACAGACAAGCCATGACAGTATGACAAACTTACAGACAAATATACCTATACCTAACTCAAAAATATTTTTATTAAAAAATGTTTATCCATTTTTTATCTTGCTGATCTATATTAAAACAAATCTGACAACATATCATTATACACACAAATATATTCTTATGCATTTCTAAACTATAAAGAGAAGTTGGAATTGTAGCTATTATTCCATAATAATTCTTATCAATTTTAATAATGATTCTTTCATATCTATGTTTGTTGTTGCTTGTTGTTGTTTTTAAGTGTTGTTCAGTCGGTTACAACTCACAACAACCCTGTATAGGGTTTCTGAGGAGACGTGAGTGGGTTTGTGGATTGCAGTCCAGTGCTGATCCTACAGTGCCACAATTGATTGCAATTAATAGTCACCCAGTGTAGTGTTTCTGAGGAGATTTGATCCTCCCACCTTGCAGTTCAAACTGACCTTATGGTTCAGATTTTAATCTAACAGTGGCATACCAGGACACCTACATGTATATTTAGTCCTTATTAAAATTTTTCTGATTTTCCCAAAGTTGCTATTTTGCTATTGGTTTGTTGATATCAGAATTAAACAAGATCCAGAATTATATTCAGTTATGCCTCTTTCCTTCTAATAAAGTCCTCCTTAATGCACCACCTTGTTGTTTTTTTTTTCTTTAAGGCAATTGATTTGTTGAAGAAAATATATCATTTATCCAGAAGAATGTTACACATTCTGACTATGTAGTATTTATAAAATTGTCTCTTTAGTTTCCATATTTCCTGAACAGTAGAGTATTTATGAGTCTCAAATAAAATTTTGACTTATGTCTCTTCAGAAGAACACTCAATAGGCTTTACTGTGCATTTCACATTGCATCATTTCATGCATCATATTACTTTGTTGTCTTACAGACATACACGCACACACACATATATATGTTGTTGTTAGGTGTCATTGAGTCGGCACCAACTCATAGTGACCTTATGCACAGCAGAACAAAATACTGCCTGATCCTGGGCTAACCTCACTACTGTTGCCATGCTTGAGTCCATTCATGTTGCCACTTGGCTAATCCCTCTCATTGGGGGCCTTCCTCTTTTTCTCTGACCCTCCATCTTACCAAACATGATACT
>NW_006408853.1:2004453-2005835 GCF_000296735.1 Chrysochloris asiatica
TATATATATATAATTTGTTACAAGTGGTGTCAGCCTCTATCCTCCATTATAATGAACATAAGGGTGCTGAAATATTAGGTACCTTGCTTTAAGGATTTCATATGATTTTAGTATTCATTATTTATTGTTGTTTAGATATATTCTACAATTAAGGTTGTAAAATGATGTTTTTATTTTTTATTAATTTAAAATATTTTTAGCTTAAAGAAAATTGAAAAGTACAGAACATTGTTTTTGTCATTTGACAGTTCATTGCTGATGCCATGCTTAACCATTCTTAATACTTCAGTGTGTATTTCCTGCAAACAAGGGAATTATTTTGTATAACCACAATTCAGCCATTAAAATTGACAAATTAATATTGACACCCACCACTCATCTGTCAGTTTCATGTACTATGGTGGATTGCGTAATACTACGATTCTGGAAGCTATACATCCATTATTTTAGATACCAGAAGAGTCACTCACAGTGGACAGGTTCCAACTGAACTTCCAGATGAAGACAGATTAGGAAAAAGGAGATATGGACTACTTCCAAATATTTAGTTACTGAAAACCTTATGAATAGCAATGGAACACTGTCATCACTAGAATATTGAATCTTGAAATACAATGAACAGCACACGAATATTGCCAGATAAAGTGCTTGAAAATGAGCTCCTCAGGTTTGAAGGTCCTCAAAATATGACTGGGGAAGAGATGCCTTCTCAAAGTAGAGTTAACTAAGATGACACGAATGGAGTAAATCCTTAGGAACCTTCATTTGCTTATGGGGAACAACTAAAATAAGGAGAAAGAGCTGTAAATAACCATTAGTAATTGGAACATGGAATGTACAAACTATGAATCTAGGGGAATTGGAGATTGTCAAGAGTTAAATGGAACACATAAACATCAATATCCTAGGCATTAGTAAACTGAAATGGATTGTTATTGACCATTTTGAATATGATAATCACATGGTTTACTATGCCAGGAATGACAAATTGAAGAAGAATGGTGTTGCATTCACCATCAAAAAGAACATATTAAGATCTGTTTTGTAGTACAACACTGTCTGTTACAGGAGAATATCCATATGCCCACAAGGAAGACAAGTCAATACCACTATTATTCAAATGAAATTGAAGAATTCTACCAACTTCTTCAGTCTAAAATTGATCAAACATGCAATCAAGATGTATTCACAATTACTGGTGATTGGAGTGAAAAGTTGTTAACAAAGAGGAAGGATCAGTAGTTGGAAAAATGATTTTGGTGATAGAAATGATGCTGGAAAGCACATAATATAATTTTGTAAGACCAATGACTTCATTTCAAATACCTTTTATAAACAACATAAAAGACAATGATACACATAGACCTCACCAGATGGTATAC
>NW_006408853.1:2006645-2033656 GCF_000296735.1 Chrysochloris asiatica
AATAGAAAATTTCAAAGGTAAGCTCGAGAAGACAAAGTCAAATATAAAAAAATGTGGAAAGACTTGGAGTTAGAAAAACAAAAGGGAAACACTTAGCATTTCTCAAGTTGTGGTAACTGAAAAAATTCAAGTCTTGGCTCGAAATAGTAAAGGATTCTATGGCAAAATATTGACTGAGAGAGAAAGCATTAAAAGAAGATAGAAGAAATACACTGAGTCACTCTACCAAAAAGAAATGCTTATTTAACCACTTCAAGAGGTAACATATGATCCAGAGCAAATCATACTGAAGGAAGAAGTCCAAAGTGAACTCAAGGCATTGGAGAGGAACAAGGCTCCAGGAATTGATGGAATACAAATTGAAAAATTTTCACCAAACTAACCCATCACTGGAGGCACTCACTTGTCTATGCCAAGAAATTTGGAAGGCAACTACCATGCCAACTAACAGGAAGAGATCCATATTTATACCTATTTAAAAGAGTGGTGACCCAATGGAATGTGGAAATGATCAGTCAATATGATTAATATCTCATGCAAGTAAAATTTTTCTAAAGATAATACAAAATGTCTGCAACCATATACTGATAGAGAACTTCCAGAGGTTCAAGGCAGATTCAGAAGAGGACAAGAGATGAGGGATAACATTGCTAATGTCAGATGGGTCTGGGATGAAAGCAGATATTACAGAAAGATGTTCTTTTTTGATGATGAATATGAGACCATTCCTCTTTAATTTGTCATTTCTGGCATAGTAAACCATGTGATTGTCAGATACAAAATGGCTATTGCCAGCCGATTTCAACTCACTAATGCCTAATGCTATTAATGTTTATGCTTTCATTTCATTTTTGACAATTTCCAGTTTTCCTAGATTCAACCTTCTTACACTCCATATTCTGATTATTAATAGATGTTTACAGCTGTTTCTCAGCATTTTGAGCAAATGAAAGACCTGAGGGCTTATCTTCATTCAAGTCATCACAGTCAACTCTACTTTGAGGAGGCAGCTCTTGCCCAGTCACATTTTGAGTGCCTTCCAATCTGAGGGGCTCATCTTCTAGCACTATATCTGACAATGTTCTGGAGCTCTTCATCATATCGCAATATTGTACTGGTGCTGACAGTATTCCACTGCTATTCATAAGGTGTTCAGTGACTAAATATTCAGAAGTAGCCTGTCTCTCCTTTTTCCTAGTATGCCTTCATCTGGAAGTTCAACTTAAACCTGTCCAATGTAGGTAACCCTGTTATTATTTAAAATACCTGTGAAATAGCTTCCTGAATCACAGAAACACACAAGTATAACAAGCTGACAGAAATTGGTAGAACTTTATAAATAGTAGTAGAAAATTGTCTCATACAGTGCTTGAAGATGAAACTGAGACTTTCAGGTTGGAAGACACTAAAACAAATTTGACTGAGGCTGCCTTCTTAAAGTACACTTAATGATGTGACTGGAACAAAGTTTTTGGAACATTCATTCATTCATTTGCTAATATGGCATGACTCAAAATGTGAAGCAATAGTTGCAAATATTCATTAATCAGAATGTGGACTATATGAAATATGAACCCAGGAACATGGAAAGTAGTCAAAAGTGAAATAGAACACATAGATAAAATTATCATAGACATTGGTAGGCTAAAATGGATAGGTGGCAGCTATTTTGAATCAGTCATGTAGTTTACTATGATGTTGTTGTTGTTGCCATCTATTCCAACCCATAGCGAGCCTGTATAGGGTTTCTGAAGAGCAACTGGTGAGCTTGAACTGCTGGCCTTGCAGTTCAAATGGCTTTGCAGTCTGGTGCATTAACCCACAAGGCCATGCCAGGACTTCTAGTTTACTATGATGCTGTTGTTGTTAAGTACCATGGAGTCGGTTCCGACTCATAGTGACCCTGCACAGGGTTTCCGAGGCTGTAAATCTTTACGGGAGTAGAAAGCCTCATATTTCTCCCGCGGAACAGCTGGTAGTTTCAAACTACTGACCTTGGGGTTACAGCCTGATTCGTAGCCTCTAGGAATGAAAAAATTCAAGAGGAATGGTTTCACATTCATCATCATAAAGAACATTTCAAGATATATCTTGAAATATAGTGGTGTCTGTGATAGGATAATATCTATATGTCTACAAGAAAGCATATAATTAATAAACTATTATTCAAATTTATACACTAAAAATCAAAGCCAATTACGAAGAAATTGACGAATTCTACCAACTTCTTCAGTCTGAAAATGATCAAACATACAATCAAGATTCATTTATAACTGTTGGTAATTGGAATTTGAAAGCTGAAAACAGAGGGGAAGGGATTGTTTTTGTTGTTAAGTGTCCTCGAGTTAGTTCCAACCCATACTGATTTTATATAGGTTTTCTTAGGATCAGCTGGTGGGTTTGAACTGCCAACCTTGAAGTTCAAACTGACCTTGTGCTTCAGTGAATTATCCTGCAGCATCCACATGGCCTTGTTGATAGAAATACTGGGGATTGTTTGATAGAATTTTGCAAGACCAATGACTTATTGATTGCAAATACCTTTTTCAATGACATAATGTAGATCTCATCAGATGAAATACATAGAAATCAAATTGACTATATTTTGGGCAGAGATGATAGAGAAGTTTAGTATCATCAGCCAAAACAAGGCCGGGGTCCATCCATCAATTGCTAATATGCAAGTTCAGGCTAAAGATAAAAAAAATTAAAACAAGACCATGACAATCAAAAAACCACCTTGAGTATGTCCCAAGAAAGAGTATGCCTCTCTTTCTTCCTAGTCTGTCTTAGTCTGGAAGCACCACCAAAACATGTCTACCATGATACCTGCTGATATTTAAAATACTTACATACTTGATGGCATGCTTCTAGTATCACTGCAACACGTAAGCGACCACAATACAACAAACTGACAAAGGAGTGATGGATGACTAAAGTGGCAAAATATGAGTACAGTGGAAATTATAATTTCATTAGTAGAAAATGGGTATTATCCAATTTATCTATGAAGTTGGCACACGCAATTTGGTCAGTATAAGCATCTTGATCTGAGATTTAGAATAGAAGTTTAAGTCAAATCAGAGCAATAGTATGAGTGAGTACTCTAAGATAAAACTCAGCTAAACACTTCATGAGTGAGATAAATCACAGGCCAGGACATTCTTATGCATTGAGCATAGAATGAGAAGAGACAAAATGAAATCCTGCCTTAACCTGTTTTTCTTTTTTTTTTTTTCATATCACACCTGTGTTAAAATGCAAGAACCATCTGGTTCCATTCATCTGTTTTATTAGTCCTCTCTGCCCTGGAAATTTCAATAGCCTCAAATGTATGTGGAAGTTGAACAGTGAATAAGGAAGACCTTAGAAGAATTGATTTATTTGAGTTATGTGTTGAAGAAAAATTTTAAAGGTACTATGGACTGCCAGTTAAACAAACAAATTTATTTTGGAAGAAGTGCAACCAGAATGCTCCTTATGAACCAAGATGATCAGACTTCATCTCTCATACTTCAGACATATTATCATGAGTGACCAGTACCCAGAGAAGGACATCATGCTTGGTAAAGTAGAGGGTCAGCAAAAAAAGAGACCCTTAAAGAGATTGACACAGTGGCAGCAGCAATGGGCTCAAGCACAGCATCAATTGTGAGGTTGTTGCAGGATCCAATGATGTTTTATTCTATTATGAATAGGATCACTATAGATCTGAATTGACTTGATGGCACCTAACAACAACAACTACTGCCCTGGTTATTAAGATTGCCCTTCTTGTACAGTTGTAAGGTTGCCATTCTGTATCCTCTGCTATTTCCCCGTTGAAGGAGATATTCAGATATGTAAGTTGATACAGTTACTTGTTAGCAATGTGATCTTGAGCAAGTTTCTTAAATTCCTTGAAGCAGTTTCTGCTTCTAAAAAAGGGTAAAAAACTCAGGGTATTTGTTAATGGACCAAGTGGTAGAATGGGTGTGAAAGTAGAAAGTAGACTGCAAAGCATTATGAAATTCTGAGTTCCAGAGCAGAGATTATGGCTTTAATATCTCTAACACCCTAGTATCTCCCTTTTATTGGCCATGCTGGCAGAGGGAACCTGTTCTGTTACCTCATGTTAAGAGCTAGGTGAACATGAGAATATATTATGTTTCAGTCAATTCACTTGATAACCTTTGGATATTAGTTTTTCTGTAAAGCCTAGTTTTCAATGTAGCTGAAGGTGTAATATTTCAAGTATCACTAATTTTGAAATATTTCTGGATGGAAATCTTTACAAAATTTATTTAGTGGGGATGAAGTTGGAGTATTATATACTTTGGATAGGAGGAAAAATAAAATGTATTCTGACTACCTTACTGCCTCAAGAAATGTACACTCACCATAATTTTCTATTTTCTTGGTAGTTCAGGGACATACATCATTATGAAGATTAGCTATTATCTGATATAGCACTATGATGACATGTGGAATATGTGGTGCATGGGATCTTATGGTTCTTCTATAAAATAATTTCAGTTTGCTGTCATTTAAAAATTTGTTTATTTTTATGAGGGTTAGTTATAAAGTATTACACTAGGGTTCCAGTAAAGAACACAAAAATACTCACAACTGGATCAATAAATAAAATCAGATACATGGATAAAGGATAAAAGATGGAAGTTTTCCAAGTTGTTTATTTTACTTAGATCCACAATTAATATTCATGGAAGCAGCAATCAAGAAATCAAATGACATATTGTATTAGGGCAATGTGCTAAAAAAGACCTCTTTAAAGTGTTAAAGAACAAAGAATGCCAGTTTGAGGACTAAAGTGTGCCTGGCCCAAATCAAGTCATTTTCAATGACCTCATATGCATATGAAACAATGGATAAACAAATCATAGAAGGACTGATGTATTTGAATTACGGTACTGGCAAAAATATTGCCAGAAGAGCAAACAAATGTGTCTTAGAAGAAGTACAACCAGAATGCTCATTAGAAATGGGGATGATGAGACTTGTTTCTCATATCTTGACCATGTTGTCAGAAGGGGCCAGTCTGCAGAAGGACATCATTGAAAAAGAGGAAGACCTCCAACAAGATGGATTGGCATGGTGGTAGCAGCAAGGGGCTCAAACATAACAATATTTGTGAGGATGTCATCAGGCAATTCTGTTGTACATTGGGTCACTATGCGGCCGAAATGACTTGACGGTACCCAACAGCAACAGCAGGGTTCCAGTTGCACATAAATGGATTTAGTTTAAACAAAACCTTCCTAAAACAGCATAAACTTTTGGAGCAAAAACTGGATGGTTCTCAATAATACATTTGTCTTAGTATTATTAGGGTGCCTTCAAAAAAAAAAAAAGGTCTAATCAAAACAGTGATTTCCAAGGAGAAGTACTGTGTATTGGGTCAGATAAATCTAACAGGAGGTTGTTGTTTTTAATGTTAGATGCTTTTGAGTTGATTATGACTCACAGTAGTTCTGGCTCATAGACTAGATCCTGTGCACAATAAAACACAACACTTCCCTATCCAGCACCATTCTCACAATCATTGTTAAGCTCAAGTCCATTGCTGCTGCCACTGTTGCAATTCACGTTATTGAGGGTCTTTCTCTTTTTCCATGACCTTCCACTTTACCTAGCATGATGTCCTTTTCCAGGGACTAGATTCTCCTCATAATATGTCTGAAGTATGAGAGATAAAATTTGGCCATCCTGGCTTCTAAGGAGTATTCTGGTTGTACTTCTTCCAACATAGATGTGTTTGTCTATGTTGTCCATGGTATGTCCATGGTACCTATAATATTCTTCTCCAACGCCGTAACTCAAATGCATTGATTCTTATTCACTATTCACTGTTCAAGAGACATATGCATTGAAAATACCAAGGCTTTGATCAGACACACTTTAGTCCTCAAATCAACATCTTTACTCTTGAACATTTTAAAGTAGTCTTGTACAGCAGGTTTGTCTAATGTGATAGGTCATTTGATTTCAGTTCTGCTACTTCCATGAGTGTTGATAGGGAAGCCAAGCAAAATAAGTCTTTGACAACTTCAATCTTTCTCCACTTATCATGATGTTATTTATTGCTACAGTGGTGAGGATTTTTGTTTCTTTACATTGAAATGCAAGCCATACTGTGACTGTTGTCTTTATTATTCATCAGTAAGAATTTTACGACTATTTACTTTCAGCAAGCAAGATCGTATCATCTGCATATTGCAGGATGTTAATGAGTCTTCCTTCAACTCTGATGTCACATTCTTCTTCACATAATCCAGCTTTTTGGATTATTTGCTCAGCATACAGATTGAATAAATATAGTTAAAGAAAACAATGCTGACACATACATTTCTTGATTTTTAGAAATTCTTATTCTTTTGAACAACTGCCTTTGGTCTATGTACAGGTTCCTCATGAACACAATAAAAGGTTTTGGAATAATAATTCTTTATATTGTTGGCCTCTATGAAGAAAAACGTGGCATCAGGATTGGAGGAAGACTCATTAACAACCTGTGATATGCAGATGATACAACCTTGATCGCTGAAAGTGAAGAGGACTTGAAACATTTACTTATGAAGATCAAAGAGTACAGCCTTCGATATGGATTGCATCTCAATGTCAAGAAAACAAAAATCCTCACCACTGGACCAATAAACAACATTCTTATCAATGGAGAAAAGATTGAAGTTGTCAAGGACTTCATTCTTCTTGGATCAACTATCAACACTCACGGAAGTAGCAGTCAAGAGATCAGACGACGTATTGCACTGGGCAAATCTGCTGCACAGGAACTTTTTAAAGTGTTGAAGAACAGAGATATCAGCTTGAGGACTAGGGTGCGCCTGACCCAGGCCATTGTGTTTTCAATAGCCTCATATGGATGTGAAAGCTGGACAGTGAATAAGAAGGATCGTAGAAGAATTGATGTCTTTGAGTTGTGGTGTTGGAGGAGAATACTGAAAGTGCCATGAACTGCCAAAAGAACCAATAGATCTGTTTTGGAAGAAGTGCAGCCAGAGTGCTCCTTGGAGGCCAGGATGGCTAAGCTTTGTCTCTCCTACTTTGGACATATTGTCCGGAGGAAACACTCGTTGGAGAAAGATGTCATGTTGGGTAGGGTGCAGGGTCAGAGAAAAAGAGGAAGACCCCCAACGAGATGGATCAGCCAGGTGGCATCATTGATGGACTCAAGTGTGGCAGCGGTAGTGAGGTTGGCCCAGGATCTGACATTGTTTCGTTCTGCTGTGCATGGGGTCGCTATGAGTCGGTTCCGACTCGATGGCACCTGACAACAATCAACAACATATTGTTGGTCATTGCTTGTAGTAATGCACACAGTAGAAAGCTTGCAAAGTTAATAAAGCACAAGTAAACATCTTTTTGGTATTCTCTGCTTTCAGCCAACACCCATCTGATGTCAGCAATGATATCTTCATTCCATGTCCTGATCTGAATCTGGCTTGAAACTCTGGCGTTTTCCTGGCAATGGACTGTTGCAGGCATTTTAAATTGTCATTACCAAAATTTTACTTGCATATGATATTAATGATATTATTCAAAGATTTCCACATTCCATTGTGTCACCTTTCTTTGGAATGGACACAGATATGGATATCTTGGTGTGGCTCTGTGGGTTGATGCACTGCATTGCCTTCAGTTTGAACTGGAAGGTCAGGGATTTAAGCTCACCAGCCACTCCTTGGAAACCCTATACAGGGTCGCTATGGGTCGGGACCGACTCAACGGCACTTAACAACAACACCAGCTATCAGTTGGCCAGGTAACTGTATTCTAAAATTCTTTAAATGGATGAGTGAGTGCATACATTGCTGAATCAGTTTGTTGAAGTATTTTAATTTATATTCCATCAATTCCAAACCCTTGTTCTTTGCAAATATCTTCAATACACTTTGGACTTCTTCAGTCAGTACCATTGTTTCCTGATCATATGCTATCTCTTGAAATGTTTGAACAACATCCATTTCCTCTTGGTCCAGTGACTCTGTGTATTATCTCCATCTTCTTTAGATGCTTTCTTCATCTTTCAGTATTTTGCCCATTGTTGTTGCTAAGTGACATCGAGTCAATGCCGACCCATAGCAACCCTGTATAGGGTTTCCTAGGAGCAGCTGGTGAACTTGAATCACAGCAGCTGGTGAGCTTGAATCACCGACCTTGCAGTTCAAATGACTTTGCAATCTCATGCATTAGCCCACAGTGCCACACCAGGACTCCTATTTTGCCCATAGAATTCTCCAATACTACAAGATGAACCTTGACTTTTTGCTTTAGTTCTTTCAGCCTGAGGAATGCTGAGTGTGTTCTTTCTTCTTCATTTTCCAAATCCAGGTCTTTGACCAATTCATTATAATGTTTGACTTTTTCTTCTCTGGCTGCCCTTTGAAATTTTCTGCTCAGCTCCTTTACTTCATTTCTTCCATTTGCTTTAGCATTTCTACACTGGAAAGCATGTTTCAGCATCTTTTCTGGCATCCATTTTGTTCTTGATCTTCTTTCTGTTCTTTTCAATCACCTTTTCCTTTCTTCCTGTATGATGTTCTTGATGTCATTCCACAACTCTACTGTTCTTCAGTTATTAGTATCTAATGCATTTTGTCTGTTTTTGAGATGATCTATAAATTCAGGTGGGATATGTTTGAAGTCAAATTTTGACTTGCATGAACTTGTTTTAATTTTCTTCAGCTTCTGCCTGAACTTGTATATGAGCAATTGATAATTTGTTCCACAGTCTACCCTTGGTCTTGTTTTGGCTGATAATATGGAGCTTTTCCACTGTCTTGCTCCACAGATGTAGTCAATTTGATTTCTGTGTATGCCACCTGGTGAGGTCAATGGGTATAGTAGTCTCTTAGGTTGTTTAAAAAAATGTATTTTCAATGAATAAGTCATTGGTCTTGCAAAATTCTGTCATGTGATCTCCAGCATCATTATCTATCACTGAGGTCATATTTGCCAACTACTGATACTTCCTATTTGTTTCCAACCTTTGAATTCCAATTGGCAGTAATTATCAATACATTTTGATTGCATGCTTGATCAATTTCATATTGAAGAATTTGGTAAAATTCTTCAATTTCATTAACACCCTTTTTAGTCATTGTTGTGTAAGTTTAAAATAATAGTGTTATTAACTGGTGTTCCATATAGATATATGGATGTTATCCTATCACAGCAATAAATTTCACAAAAGATCTGTATGTGTTCTTTTTCATGATGAATGTGATATCATTCCTCTTCAATTTGTCATTTCAGACAAAGTAAACTATATGATTGTCAGATTCAAAATGGCCAATACCAGTTCATTTCAGCTCACTAATGCTTAAGATATCGATCTCTTTGCATTTCCTTTCCCTTTTAACAATTTGCAATTTCATAGATTTACACTCCACACATTCCATGTTCTGATTACTAATGGATATTTATAGGTGTTACTCCTATTTTTGAGTTGTGCCCTATCAGCAAATGAAGGTCTCAAAAACTTTTCTCCATTCCCACCATCACGTTCAACTCTACTCTGAGGAGGAAGTTCTTCCCTAGTCATATTTTAGTGTCTTCCAACCTTAGGGGCTCATCTTCTGGAAAGATATCTGACAATATTCTGGTGATATTCATGATATTTCATTATTCAACATTCTTCTGCTGTCAGTGTTCCACTGCTATTCATAAACTTTTCAATGTCTAAATGTTCAGAAGTAGTCCTCTTCTTCTTTCTAGTCTGTCCTGACTAAAGCCTGGAAGATCAGCTGAAATCTGTCCACCCTGAGCAATTCTGCTTGTATTTAATTACCTGTGACATAGACTGCATCATCACAGTCACATTGCAAGCCATAACAGTATAACAAACTGAATGACGAATGGTGAAGGACCTATGGTAACTGTGTTTTTGGGATTCTCAAAACATAATATTGATAGATTTTATCCAAGAACACAGGATGATTACAGATACTGATTGTCAAGAAGTTTTAAGAAAACTGAAAACACTAGTGGGAATTAGACCCAGGAAGTTGCACTAAAGTAATTTTCCCCCCATCACGGCAATGTAGCTGCTCATTATGTTAAGGTAGCAAGGACTGTATTATGAGAACTTTGCAGGGAAACCTTATTCCATTCCCCTAAAGTGCTGATGTTTTCTCTTCACACCTCTTTTTTCTCCTAAAATTCAAAGGAAATTTAAAGAAAGCACATATTGAATCCGTAGAGGATGTTAAAATAGCCATTTTGATGCAGTATAAATCAGAGTGCAGATTTCTTTGGGGAAGAGTTACAGAGATGGGAGTGCTGCCTTCTAGGGGTTTATAAACCTAGCTGGAGGATATGTCAGGAAGCAATCTATTTACATTTTGATATTTTTGTTTACTAATGGTTCCTATGCCTTTTGTAGAAATACTTTCGAATTACCTTCATATAATTTTTTATTTCTTCTTCTATGGTCACATCTCCCTGTGTGGGGTACTTCTATTAATGTCCTTCTATTTGCTGCTTTCTCTTAGAAGTCAAGAGAGAATCGATATGCTCCCAATAAGCCCACATCTATTTAGGCCTCTATTAAGAAATTTGGGGTGGGTACCCCAGGACTTTGAGTGTGCTAGAGAAGTTCTCCAAATCCTTGCTACCTGGCTCTCACCGTTTTGCAACCACAATCTGTTTCAAAAAAATCAAGACTAATAATCAGGATAAGAGGCCAACATTTTTCATCATTGATTTCTTAATCTTCAATGTTCTTTGTTCAACATATGCCCTTTTCTGGCTCCATCTCTCACTTCTGACATAATCTTTTGTATCTCCTCCAGAAGAGATAAACTGAAATAAAAGCTAATGGGTTTTGCTAGAATACCTGTATATATTTAATGTAGGCCACACTTCTGAGGAAATTTCCTTTCAACTGATAACCTGTTAATAGCAAATATTATCATAGTAGTGGTCACATTATATCAGATCTCATTATGGGGTTGACTACATTGTAACTGTCCAACCAGAGAATCATGGCCCATCCAAGTTCACATACAGCCTCTGCACATCTGAGATCTCCATGAGTCCAAATCAAGTCAACAGCCAATAACATCAGCTATAACTAACAACTATATCCTTCTGTCTTCTCTGACTCCTTCCACAAAAACATAAATTCTATGAGAGTAGTTATGGATGCCTGTTTTATTTCTTGTTAAATTCCCAGTGCCTAAAAAAGTGTCTGAAAACACATGGAATTTAGTATATATTTACTGAATAAATGAATGGAAAAAAAAAACTAGTATAGAAAATTAAGAAAAGTAGATTTTTGCTGAAGTTAACTAAAAAACAATTGCATCAATACATTAACAGGGAACTGTCAGAAATTCAAACTGGATGCAGAAGACATCATGGACCTTGGGATATCATTGCTGACACATGAATCTTGGCTGAAAACAGAGAATACCAGAAACTTTTATTCTTCATTGACTATGCATTGACTGTGTAGTTAATAAACTACAGAAAATACAAAGGATAGGTATTCTTAAGCACACTTAAATGTGCTCATGAGGAACCTGTGTATAGACCAAAGGTAGCCATTTGAAGAGAACAAGGGATACTGAATAGTTTAAAGTCAGGAAACGTCTTCACTAGGGTTGTATCCTTGCACCATATTTATTGAGTTTGTATGCTGAGCAAATAATGAGAATTTATATAATATAAAGAAGAACATGACATCAAGATTGGCGGAAAACTCATTAACAACCTGCAATATGCAAATAACACAATAATTGTTGCTGGAAGCAAAGGGGACTTGGAGTATTTACTGATTAAGATAGAAGACCATAGCCTTCAATAAGGATTGCACCACAGTGTAAAGAAAAAGAATGCTCATAACTGGGTCAATAAATAAGATTATGATAAATGGAGAAAAGATTAAAGTTTTCATTCATTTTACTTGGATCTGTAATTAATGTTCATGGAAGCAGTAGTCAAGAAATCAAATGACATATTGCATTAGGCAAATCTGCTCTACAAGAACTCCTTAAAGTGTTAAAGAGCAAAGAAAATAAGGTGTCTCTGACCCAAGCCATGATATTTACAATCACTTCATATGCATATGAAAGTTGAACAATGAATAAGGAAGACCTTAGAAAAATCCATGCATTTGAATTATGGTGAATATAGAAATACTGTGACTTGCCAGAAGAAAATCTAATTTTTCTTGGAAGAAGTGCAACCAGTATGCTCCTAGAAGCAAGGAAGGCAAGACTTCATCTTCCTTACTTTGGACAAGTTTTCAGGAGGGACCAGCCCCTGGAAAAAGACTTGGTAAAATGGAAAGCCAATATAAAAGAGGAGTCCCAGCAGAATGACACAGTGGGAGCCACAATAAACTCAAACATAACAACTGTGAGGATGGCACAGGATCCAGTATTATTTTGTTTTTTGTGCATAGGGTCACTTTCATAACCAACTCTATGACACTTAACAGCAACATCATGTTATTTAGAACCATATGCACCATAAAAGCCAAGAAGCTCTTGATAATCATATGCTGTTGATAAAAATTAGCAAAACACACTTAGAAAATTACTTCGTGCTGGAGGGTGGGGAGAACCATGAAGGTGCAGCATTTTTATACAAATAACACAAATTTTATACAGGGTTTTACTTCATGCAATGAATCCTGGAAGGGCAGTGGTTAAAAATTCAGCTGTTAACCCAAAGGTTGTTGGTTTGAACCCACTAACTGCTCTGTGAGATAAAGATGAGGCAGTCTGCTTTCATAAAAATTTGCAGCCTTGGAAACCCTATTGGGCAATTGTACTCTGTAGTGTCACTATGAGCCAAAATTAACTTGAGGGCAATAGACTTAATTTAGTTTGGAGGTAGTCCTGTGAGTGAAATTTTAATTTTGTGAGTTGCCGTTGTTCTTAGGAGTCATGGAGTTGGTATTGACCCATCATGACTGTGTACAACAGAACAAAATACTACCTGGTCCTGGGTCAACCTCACAATTGTCATTATATTTAAGCCCATTGATGCTGCCGCTGTGCCAATCATCATGCTGGGGTCTACCTCTTTTTTGCCTACCCTCCACTTTACCAAACATGATATTCTTCTCCAGTGACGGTCCCAACTGACAATACATCTGAAGTATGAGAAACTAAATCTGGCTGTCCAGACTTCTAAGGAGTACCCTGACTGTATTACTCCCAACACAGATCTATTTTTTTTTTTTTTTGGCAGTCCATTTATTGTCATTAGGTGCCAACTCATAGCGACCCTATGCACAAAACGAAACACTGCCTAATCCTGGGCCAACCTCAAAATTGTTGTCATGCTTGAGCCCACTGATGCTGCCACTTTTCCAATCCATCTCTCTGGGGGTCTTCCTCTTTTTCTCTGACCCTTCACCTTACTAAACATGATATCCTTCTCTAGAAATTGGTCCCTCCTGACAATATGTCCAAAGTATGAGAGACGAAGTTTGGATATCCTGGCCTTCAAGGAGCACTCTGGCAGCACTTTTTCCAACACAGATCTGTTGGTTCTTTTGGCAGCCCATGACACTTTCAATATTCTCCTCCAACACCATAACTCAAAAGCATTAATTCTTCTGTGGTCTTCGTTATTCACTGTCTAACTTTCACATGTATATGAGGTTTTTGAAAATACCATGTCTTGGGTCAGGAGCACCTTAGTCCTCAATGTGACATCTTTGCTCTTCAACACTTTCAAAAGGTCTTGTGCAGCAGATTTGATTAATGCAATATGTCATTTGATTTCTTTACTGCTACTTTCATGAATGTTGATGGGTGATCCAAGAAAAACGAAATCTTTGATAACTTCTATCTTTTCTCCATTTGTAGGTATGTTGTTTATTGGTCCAGTGGTGAGGATTTTTGTTTTCTTTACATTGATGTGCAATTTATGAATAGCTCCATAGTAACAGTAACAACTGAGCACCTATTGTGTGCAGACCACACGCCTTCCTTATTTGTTTTTATCTAAGGTCTACACTCTGGTAGCGTATGGTTACGAATCGGGCTGCGAGCCGCAAGTTGAGCAGTTCGAAACTGGCAGCTGTTCCGTGGGAGAAAGATGAGGCTTTTTGCTACCGTAAAGATTTACAACCTCGGAAACCCTGTACAGGGTTGTTATGAGTCGGAACTGACTCCACGGCACATAACAACAACAACAATCGTTAGAAATAGCATTAGTATCTTTGTTTTACCGATGAGGCTAAGCAATTTAGTCAATTTATCAATGCTGTTATGCTGCAATTGAAACTCTGATTTATTCGAGTTCAAATTTTATGATCTTCCCTCTACTATTATGCATGGGTTATGTTGTTAAATGTGAGGAGCTCTGGTAGCGTAGTGGCTACGAATCGGGCTGCGAACTTTAAGGTCAGCGGTTCGAAACTACCAGCTGCTCCGCGGGAGAAAGATGAGGCTTTCTACTCCCGTAAAGATATACACCCTCGGAAACCCTGTACAGGGTCGCTATGGGTCAGAACCGACTCGACGGCACTTAACAACAACAACAACAACAACAACGTTGTTAAATGCTGTCAAGTCAGTTTTCACTCAGAAAGACCCTGTATGGGGTTTTGGAGGAGCGGCTGATAAATTTCAAATACTAACTTTGTGGTTGACAATCCAGTGCTTATCCTATAGCACCACCCTTACATTATTATTTGTACTGTTTTGGTTAGTGGAGTCCTGTAGAATAAAGCATTGAACTGCAAGGTCAGTTTGAAACACAAGGTCAGTGGTTTAAACTCACCAGCTGATCCTTGGAAGCTCTATACAGGGTTGTTATGAGTTGGAACCTACTAGATGACACTTACCAACAACAACATTTTAGGTTAGTAGGGGTAATGATGTAGACAACCTATTAGGCGGACAAACTGAATGATGTGCCATTAAGTCTATTGAGCTCATCACTTTCTTACACAGACCTCAGTATAATGCAGTTTTAATATCTTCTTTATTTGTGGGGAAATCTGAGAAGTCGAAATATAGGTCAAGTGTCCTTAGTTTTAATTGAAAATTAAAGGTTGTCACTTGACAAATTGCATGCATTTAATACAAGAAACAGGTTTGCTTGACATCTTTTAGCATAACATTTGGTTGTAAAAAATGGAATTTGATTTGATTTGAATATTTCTCTTGCATTTAGGAGGTAATAAAAAAGCCCTCCTGTAGCTAATTTAATAACAGCAAATTCTCACGATATAATGGAAATATCTGCTGTGAAGCAAAGCCTGTTTCATTATATTTATTTCTGCATTCATTACATTGATTGCACTATAATGGTATGCAGGAACTCTAACAATGTAACAGAAAATTGGATAGATACATGTGAAAGAAAATTAGTGGTCCATTTTTCCTGCATTTTGATGAGCTATTGCGAGTTTTGCTTTGAGCTTTATAAGACATTCACTTTAGGGCCAGGGTAAGTAACATTGATTTCACATACTTTTTTCAAATGTAATTTGAGAAAAAGTATTTTAAAAAAAAATTTTTTTTATCTTTTGATTCATTTTTCAGGTATACTGTAAAAATGCTGGTAAATTAATCTTCTTTCATGTACAAAACTTCAATTTATAGGTCCAAGAAATTATTCATTACAAATCACACATAGTTGGGTAATTAAACAGTTTAAGCATTATATGAACTGATTCTATGCCTGCCTTCTTATTTCTTCCTCTGAAAACAGCATAATCTCCCTTGTTTATTTTATGTGCATATTGAAGCTAAATGAACTAGTGTGAATTGGTGTGGCTCTGTAGGATAAGCGCAGGACCACAAAGGTCATTTTGAACCACAAAATTGGCAGTTTAAACTCACCAACCACTCCTTGGAAACCCATACTGGGAGTCTATGAGTCAGAACTGACTTGACTGCACTTAACAACAACATGTAAATGTTAATGAAAGCGATTTTCTTACTTTTATAATATAAAGGGATTATCAAATGCTAACAGACTTTATGCTCCAAAAATTATGGTTTCAGTTTATGGCATTTATTTACTTGGATTCTTTTTTTAAATGAATGCAGATTTCCATGGAATATAATAAGGTAAGTAACTGATGGATTTAAAACTATAGAAAAGGTAATTTTCTTGCAGTGATCAACATCCTAATACTTATTCAGACTGTATTTTCTGTTTCATCTTAATTTTCCTTTTGTTACTAATACAATTAATACTATTTACATTGTTTGTAATTTTTTTGTGATTATCAACAAGAAAATACACATGCTTTTATAAACTTGTATGATTTATTCCCAAATTTGCAGGTTGAAATTATATATATTTTACAGAGGCTTTTGCTCAGAACATATCTGAGTTAAAATGAACATCCTTTCTTTGACTTCTCCCAAATTTTCCCCTGAAGTAATTTTAAATATATAAGAGAATGATCTGAATATTACATTCCACATTATATGTGAGATTACTGTGTCATTGTTAAAAAAAAAATGTTTGTTCTTGATTTCTCATTTAATTCTGTTGAATTAAGATAATGTACTTTGTAAGATTTGTATTCTTTTCTTATTTTTTGAAACTGGTTTTATAACCTAGAAAAGCTTTGTAAACTTGTTTTCACTTAAAAATAATATATATTCTGCTTTCCTTGAATGAAGTGTTTTATAAATACTAGTGAGATTAATTTGGTTGATAGCATTGCTCAAGTGTTCCCTACTCCAATCCCACTGCCCTATAGAACCTCTGGACAGAGTAGAACAGCTCCATAGTTTTTGAGAATGTAAATCTTTATAGGAACAGACCATTTCCTCTCTCTCCCATGGAGTGGCTGGTGGATTTGAACTATCAAAGTTGAGGTTAACAACTCAATGTTTAGTTTGCTGTACCACCAAGGTTTCTATTCAAATGTTGTTGTTGTTAAGTGCCGTCTAGTCGATTCCGACCCGTAACGATCCTGTATAGGGGTTTCCGAGGAGCAGCTGGTGAGCATGAACAACCAAGCTTGCTGTTCAAATGGCTTTGCAGTCTGGCGCATTAACCCACAGCGCCACGCCAGGACTCCATTCAAGTGTTAGATATCCTTATTGATTTTTGGCGTACTTTTCTGTTATTTACAGACAGGTATTAACATCTCCAATTTTAATGGTTTATTTCTCTTAATCAGCTTTTGCTCAATGCATTTAGAAGCTCCACTAATAGATGCATATACACTTATGATTGCTATATCCACTCAATGAATTGTTACTATGAAAATACCTTCTTTCTCCTTGATGAATATATAGTAATTTTTGCTCTGAAATATACTTTGGTAAATATTAGTCTATTTTTTGAAATTTCTCTCTGTACACAAACACACACAGACACACTCACACAAGGGCAACCAAAAAGTATTACTATTAGGGTTCTAGTTCACACATGGATGGGTTTATTCCAAATATAAAATGTTTAAATGTGTGCCTGTGACTAGTGGATGGCTGCAACAAGTTCTCTCAGTAATACACATGTCTTGAGTCTCATTAGGGTGTCTTCAAAGTAAGGACAAATCAAAACAGTGGCTTCTGAGGGGATGCTGGATTAGCTCAACTCAAGGCAGAGAGGTAAACTCAGAAGATGATGACAACTGTTTTTTGGGGGGAAGCAGCAGGAGGGGGGTCCCAAATCTATCTACTGATAGATTTTCTTGAAGAACATAGGATGATCATGGGAACGTATGAGGAATGAACTTTAAGAAAATTAAAAGCTCTATTGGTGAGAAAAATATTAAGAAAATTTCACCAAGGAATTTTTCTTCACAACAATCTACCTGCTTTATTCTTCAAGGGCAACAAGGGCTGTTCTATGAAAATTTCACTGGGGACCCTTACCCCAGACACACTACAGCCCTTATTTTTGCCCCTTTAGTCCTCTTTTTGTTCCCCAAATTCAAAGAACATTTCAAAGGAACTCAATTTGAGCCCCTTGAGAATATCTACAAAAGATGTGACCAACCATCCCTTCCATAGCACTCTACTCATCTGAGTTCAATTTTTCATTGCAATGGATGCAAAGAACTCAGCCATCATACTTGTAGATAGTTATGGGGTTCATTAGGGAAGCTAATAGGTTGCAATTCAGGGTCAGATATGGTCAGGGCATAGTTCTTTCAGTCAGGACAATCTCTCCTCATTTGTGCACACAGGCAGGACTCTCTCTACCTGGGCAATGTTCCAAAGCTCTTTTAGGGCTGCTGATAAATGTCCACAGGGCTTAGCACTCCACCATCAGTCTCAGCCTGAAGACTCTCAGATATAGCTCTGTGGTTC
Source organism: Chrysochloris asiatica (assembly GCF_000296735.1). Lineage (NCBI taxonomy): Eukaryota > Metazoa > Chordata > Mammalia > Afrosoricida > Chrysochloridae > Chrysochloris > Chrysochloris asiatica. The sequence goes on from NW_006408853.1 coordinate 2,024,915, forward strand.
AGCAAGTCTAGCTCCCAGGATTAAGTGCTTGCAAGCAAGCACACCACTCTACAATCAAGGGCCCTGCCCAGAGTCACTCAGCATTGCTTGCTCCATGAACTGAGAAGGCCACCGCTCTGTCTCATGCTGTGATTTTTGGTTCTACTGCTGCTCTTCGGCAACTCCTCTGGTGTTACAACTTTCTGTCTCTGGGTTGAAGGGTTTTAATGTATAGGGATATCCAGGTGCACTCTACTCCTGGCTCTTTCTTCTTTGATGATAGTGAGATTCCCCATTCCTCTTTCTGAGATGGTTCATTTTATAGCATTAGAGTTTCAAGTTTTTACACAATTAATTCTTAATTAGTTAAGAATTAACCACTCACAACAGAATCATATAATCATAACTTCTCCCACCTTCTCTCATCCTGATCTAGCAGGGCAAAAACATTGCTTGGTGGAAGTTACAACAAGTATATAGATATTCTCCTAGATGGAGAATATGTTGAGAAACAATATCTTCACACTTTGATATTTTTGTTTAATAAAGATTTCTATTATTTTGTAGCAATACTTTTTGACTTGCCCTCTTATATCTGTTTGTGTGCATGTGTATCTGTGTGTGTGTATGTTTTGTTCTGTTGTGCATGGGGTTGTTATAAATCAGAACTGCCTAGATAGCACCTGACAATAACAACAACAAACATATATATATGTGCCTATATGTAGTAATCCATATACCTACAGCTCTACATGTAGATGGATATACATATCCATTTTCCATGAATGGTTTTTAAATATTTGGGCCATTATACTTAAAATGGATTTGCTTCAGGCAGCATTTAGTTGGATCTTTTTATATCCAATGTGAAAATCTCTGTTCTTTCATTGGAATGTTTAGGACATTTAATTCAGCGTGATTATTGATATCATTGGAGTCCTGGCATGGACTGCTAACTGCAAGGTCAGAGGTTCAAACCTATTAGTCACTCCTCAGAAATATAGGGTAGCTATGAACTGGAACAAATCCTAGGACACTTGACAACAACAACGGTACTAGGTGGTTTGAACCCATCAGCCACTCTGCAGGAGAAAGATGTGGCAATCTGTTCTTATAAAGATTTATAGCCTTATAAACTCTATGGGGAAGTTCTACTCTCCTCTTTAGGGCTGTTATAAGTTGGAATAGACTCAATGGCAACTGGTTTGGTTTTGGGTTTTTAGTGCTTATAAAAAAGGCAGTCTTCATTTTGCATGGTATCATATTAACTGAAATTTATACATATTGGAACCTTGAGATTAAGTTATAATGGAGTTGTGCAATGCACTTGGGTTTCAGTTACCACAGCTATGTGAAACAAAAACTAGTAATAATTTTACTACTTCATAGATAGTGTGAAAACTTTACCACAGTACATTTCCATTTCTCCATTCCCAGGTATTCTGCTATTTTCATACATTTAACCTCGCCATATGTTACATGTTGTTGCTGTTAGGTTCTGTCAAGAAAGTTCTGACTCATAGTGTGCCTATGTTTCTGCACAATGTGTCAGTCCATCTCGTTGAGGTTTTGTCTCTTTTCACCTGTACATTTCCAAACACGATTCCTTCTGCAAGGACGTTGTTATCATTGTTAAGTCCTCCTGAGTAGATTCTGACCCATAGTGATCCTGTACAGTGCTTATAAGGAGCAGCTGGTGGGTTTAACCACCAACCTTTTGGTTAGCAATCCATTCTTATCCTACAGTGACACATCAGGAGTCTAAGGATAGGTCCCTCCTAATAGCATGCCCAAAGTACATGATAGGATGCTTACCATCCTTACTTCTAAGGAGCATTCTAGCTGTTCTTCCAAGACAGATTTATTCATTCTTCTGTCAGTTCATGGTATATTTAATACTCAAACTAATCAATTAAAAGGCATCAATTCTTCTGTCTTCCTTATTCATTATTCAACTTTCATGTCTAGGATGTGAAAATATCAAGGCTTGAGTCAGTTCCACCTTAGTCTTCAAAGTGATATATATATATGTATGTATATTTAGCACTTTAAAAAGATCTTTTGCAGAAGATTTCCCAAGAGAAAATTATATTTCTTGATCAACTGAAAATACCAAGGCTTTTTGGTCAAGCCCACCTTAGTCTTTGTTATTGAGCATTTAAATAACTTTTTTGCATCAGATCTCCCCACTTCAATTTTGATTTCCTAACTGCTGTTGTCATGAGTACTGACTGTGGATCCATGTAAAATGGAATTCTTGTCAGTTTCAATCTTTTCTCTGTTTATCATAATTCACTTGTGAGGAATTTTGTTTTCTTTATGTTGAGGTGTAATTCATATTAGACTGTAGTCTTTAATCTTCTTCTGTAAGTGCTTCATGTCTATTTTACATTCAGCAAGAAAGATTGTGTCATCTGTGTATCCTAGATTGTTAATGAGTCTTCTTCCAATCCTTGCTCTGTGTGTTTCTTCATATACTACAGATTCTCAGAGTTTTGATCAGCATACAGATTGAATAAGTTTTGTAAAAGGACACTACCCTTATATACACCTTTCTTGATTTTAAACCATGCAGTATCCCCTAGATCTATTTAAATGACTTTTTCTTAGACTATATCTCAGCTATCCAGTACTGCTATAACAGAAATACCACAAGTGGATGACTTTAACAAACAGAAATCTATTCGCTCACTATTTGGGAGTCTAAAAGTCCGAATCCAGAGTGCTAGCTCTGAAGAAAGGTCTTTGTCTCCTTAGACATTTGTAGGTCAAGTATTCCTTGGAGATCTCCCTGTGTTTTAGCAATAATTCTGCCTTAGATCTAGGAACATCACAGTGCAGGAAACCCAGGTCCAAAGAATGTACTCCATTCCTGGCTCTTCTTTCTTGGTGGTATTAGGTTCTTCTCCTCTGCTCACTTTTTATATACCTTCAATCCTTTTTATATGTCAAAAACTATTGACTCAAGATACAATCTACTCCTGTAGATTGCATCTGACTTCATCAACATCACAGAAGTGAAGATTCACAACACATTGGTAATAACCCAGATCAGGTCTGATGACATCAGTTTATATCATAACAGTGAATGCATTACATTAAATCTTATTAAGGGGGATTCTTATTGTTGCTGTTAAGTGCTGTAGAGTCTGATCCAATTTATAGTGACCCAATATAGGGTATCCAATAAGTAGCTGGTACATTTTAACAACTGACTTTGTGGTTAGCTGTCCATGGTGTATCCTATAGTGCCACACCAGATCATGGGGATTACTACTCCTTAATTATCAAACCATTGAGAATCCAGAACCAACCAAGTTGATGCAAAACCTGACTACAGCAGCCTATGTACAGATTTCTGGGTTGTGCCTGAAAACAATTAAGTGTTTCTGAGTTCCCATTCTTCACAATTGTATTCATATTTTTTTTATACTCCACATAGTTAAATACCTTTGCATAGTCAACAAAACACAGGTCAACATCTCTCTGTTGTTCTCTGTTTTCAACAAAGATCCATGAAATATCAGCAATCAGAAATGATAACCCTTGTTCCAAGTCCTTCTTCTGAATTTCGCTTGAATTTCTATCAGTTCCTTTTCAATATACTACTGCAATCATTTAAAAATTATCCTCAGGAAAATTTACTTGTGTATGATATTAATGATATTGTTTGGTAATTTTGCATTCTGTTGGATCACCTTTCTTAGAATGTACATGAATGTGGATATCTTCTAGTCTGTTATTCAGGTAGCTCTCTTAAATTTGTTGTCATAGGCAAGTGAATATCTCCAGCACTATTATCTGTTTGTTGAAACACGTCAATTTGCACCCTGTCAATTCCTGGAGCCTTGTTTTTTACAATAGCCTTCATTGCAGTTTGCCCTTTTCTTCCTTAAATATCATTGGTTCTTGATCATATGCTATCTATTGAAATAGTTGATCAACAACCAATTCTTTATGGTACAGTGACTTTATATAATACTTATATCTTCATTCAGTATTTTGCCCCTATAATCCTTCAGTATTATAGGCTGCCTGTAGTGCTTGTAGACATAAGCTGTGTGTCTTTTCTAGTCCTAAGGGAGGATTTTATAGACTAAGCATAAGCTTGGGATTCACAGAGTGTGCATCTGTGGAATCACAATTTGTTCTTTACACATTCTAGTCGTAACTAAGTAAACAGATTAAACATACTTCTCTGGTTCTTCATATAAAGAAGTGCCATGAGCACCAGGAGTCCTGGTGTGGCTCTGTAGGACAAACACTGCACAGGTAACAAAAAGGTTGGCAGCTCAATCCCACTAACCACTCCTTAAATACCCAAAAGAGGTCACTATGAGTCAGAACTGACTCAACAATAGCTAACAACAACAACAAGAACACCAAGGCAAAGCAGTAGATAGGTTGTAGTCTCCTTGTTGAAATATTTTCTCATTTAAGTTATGCTTATTTGCACCTAAATTTTTATATTAAAATATTGTCAATAGACACATAGGTGGTGTTGAGACTATACCTGAGGCCTGTGTGGCTCTAGGAAAGAAAGAAAGAAGAAAGAGAAAGAGAGAAAGAGACAATGATAGAAAGAGAAAGTGAGGGAGGGAGAAATGAAGAAGGGAGGGAAGAACGGAAGGAAAGAGGAAGTTAAGAGAAACAAAACAACCTATAAATGAGATAAAGTTTTAGAGTTATAAAGGAGATATCACATAAGTGTATATTGATGTTTTGGGAGGAAGAAAGTGAAAACAAGTTTAGCAAAGGACATTTTGGATGCTTGACAAAATGGTGCTACAGAAACTTAGATTGGACTACACAATTGTTAAGACTTTGATCTAAATCAAATGATTTTTGGACAGCTTATGGATTTTTTCTTTCCTTAAAACTGTTAGAAGCCTAAGATTTGAAAAGAAATTTCACACAGATATGAGTATCACAGCCCTGATAAATTGTTTTCTCCACAGAACAAAAATAGGCAAGTCAGTGTTTTATGGGACCAGGTTCTTCAGCTGTAGAGATATCAAAAGCTGGTATAAAAGAACAGATCTAAAAGTAGGGATACTATGTGTGTTAAATGATTCATAATGAAGTCTTACCAACATAAAAGACACCAAGTCACTTAAATGTAAGTAAGATGGTTTTATATTGAATGACTTGAATTGGAAAAGGAAATTTTTGTTTCTTCTCTATTATCTTTAATTTAACAAGAAGTTATAACTATGTCAAATAAAGTGTCATTATCTGAAGCAGTAATTTCCAAATTTTCCAAATGGAACCTCTCCTTTAAAACATTTTTAAAGCACATGTCTACAAATCATATTATTATTGTTAAGTACCACTGAGTCAATTCTGACTCATAGTGACACTATGCATAACAGAAATAAACCTGCCAAGTCCTGCACTGGCTATTTATATCTGATACACTTGAGTCCATTTCTGCTGCCACTGTGCCAATCCATCTTGTTGGGGGGGTGGTCTTTCTCTTTTAGCTGGCCTCCTATTTTATCAAACATGATGCCCTTCTCCAGTGGCTGCTCCCTATAGATAATATGTCTGAAGTATGAGAAATGAAGTCTGACTGTCCTGGTGTATAAAAAGTAGTCTGTATGCACTTTTCAAACTCAGATTTGTTTGTTCTTTTGGAAGTCCATTGTACTTTTAATATTCTTCTCCATCATAAAAACCTAAATGCATCAATTCTTCTATGGTCTTTCTTATTTATTGTCCAATTTTCACACGCACATGATATTATTGCCACCGCTCATCTATCTGTGGCTTGCATGTTGCTGTGATTCTGAAAGCAATGCCAATGGTATTTAAAATACAAGCAGGGTAAACATATTTAAGTTAAGCATCCAATGAAGACCAACCAGGAGAAAAGAAAAGGGACTATTTCTGGATATTTAGTCATAGAAAACATTATGAATAGCAGTGGAATACTGTCAGATAGCACTAGAATATTATCATATATAATGCCAGAAGATGAGCCTCTCAGGTTGGAAGACAATCAAAATATGACAAAGGAAGAGATGCCTCCTCAAATTAGAGTTGAATACGACAATGTGAATCGAATAAAGCCTTTGGAACCTTCATTTGTTGATGGGGCACAAGTTGATGAAGAAGCACAGCTGTAAACATCCATTGATAATTGGAACATGAAATATATGAAGTATCAATCTATGAATATTGTACATTTAAAAAAATGAAATGGAACACAGAAACATTGATATCCTAGGTATTAGTGAGCTAAAATGGACTGGTTTTGACCATTTTGAATCTGACAATCACATGGTTTACTATGCTGGGAATGACAAATTGAAGAGAAATGTCGTTGCATTGATTATCAAAAAGAACTTATCAAGACTGTCTTGAAGTACAATGCTGTCTGTGATAGGATAATACCCATACACCTACAAGCAAGACTAGTTAATGGCATTATTCAAATTTACTCACCAAGCACTAAAGCTAGTGATTATGAAATTGAAGAATTCTATTGACTCTTCAGTTTGAAACTGATTAAACATACAATCAAGATATATTGATAATTACTGGTGATTGGAATGCAAAGTTTGAAAACAAAAAGGAAGGATAAGTAGCTGGAAAATATGGCCTTGGTGATAAAAATGATGCTGGAGTTGCATGATAGGATTTTGCAATTTTTTCATTGTAAAAACCTTTTTTAAATAACATAAAAGATGAGTATACACATGGACTTCACCAAAGGAATAACCAGACATCAAATTGACTAAATCTATGGGAAGAGAATTTCTGCTCCCATAAAGATTTATAGATTCAGAAAAGCTATATAGGGTCACTATGAGTTGGAACTGACTCCATGGCACGTAACCACCACAACGGAAAAAAAGACAATGGAAAAGCTCCATATCATCAGCTAAAGGAATGCCATGGGCCGACTGTGGAACAGACTATCAAGTGTTCATATGAAAGTTCAGGTGGAATCAGAAGAAAATAAAAACAAGTCTATGAGAGGCAAAACATGACATTGAACATATTCTACCTGAATTTAGAGATACATTAGACTTGATGCATTAGACACTAAAGACCGAAGACCAGAAGAATTGCAGGATGACACTAAGAACATCATATAGAAAGAAAGCAAGAGGTAATTCAGAAGATAAGAAAGAAGGAAAAGTATAAAATGGATGTCAGAAGAGACTCTAAAACTTGCTCTCTATTGTAGAAATGTTAAAACAAATGGAAGAAATGAGGAGGTAAAAGAGTTAAATAGAAAAAAAAAAGTCAAATGTCAGCTGGAGAAGACGAAGTCAAATATTATAAAAAAAATGTGCAAAGACCTGGAGTTAGATAATCACAAGGGAAGAACACAGCATTTCTCAAGCCGAGGGAGCTGAAAAAAAATTCAAACTTGGACTTGCAGGATTGAAGGATTCTATAGGCAAAATATTGGATGATTCAGAAAGTATCAAAAGAAGATGGAAGGAATACGCAGAGTCACTATACCAAAAAGAAATGGTGGATGTTTAATCATTTCAAGAGGTAGCATATGATCAAGAGCAAATGACACTGAAGGAAGAAGTCCAAGGTGCATTGAAGTCATTGGCAAAGAATGAAGCATGGGGGATGGATGGAGTGCAAATTGAAATCTTGCAACAAATTAATGCAACACTGGAGGCACTCATTCATGTATTCCAAGAAATTTGGCAGACAACTACCCAATCAACTGACTGGAAGAGATTCATATTTGTGCCCTTTCAAAGAGTGGTGACCCAATGGAATGCCCAAGGCATAGGACAATATCTTTAATATCTCACAGAAGTAAAATTTTGCTGAAGACAATTAAAAAACTGTTGCAAACATACATTGACAGAGAATTGCTAGAGATTCAAGCCAGATTCAGCTGAGGAAATGGAATGAAGGCTATCATTGCTGGTGTTGGATGGATCTTTGCTGAAAACAGAGAATTCCAGAAAGATGTTTATATTTGCTTTATTGAATATGCAAAGTTTTTTTTTTTTTAATATGTGGATCGTGACTATATTTCGACAACATCCATTGTATTATCTATAATCTCACATGCATGCAAAAGTTGGACAGTGAATAAGGAAGACAGTAGAACAATTGATGCATTTATGTTATGGTGTTGAAGGAGAATATTAAAAGTTATATGGACTGCCAAAAGAACAAACCAATCTGTATTGGAAAGAGTACAACCTGAATGCTCCTTGGAAGCCAGAATGGATAGATTTTGTCTCTCATACTTTGGACATTGTCAGGAGGAGCTAGTTTAGGAGAAGGACTTTATGTGTGGTAAAATGGAGTATTGGAGAAAAAGAGGTAGTCCCCCCAAAAGATGGATTAGCACAGTGGCAGCATCAATGGGCTCAAGTGTAGCAGTGATTGTGAGGTTGGCCCAGGACCGGGCAGTGTTTGTTTCTGTTATTCATAGTGTTGCTATGAGTTGGATTCTGACTTGCTAGCACCTGACAACAATAACATTCTCAGTTGCTCACTACCTGACTCCTGGTGGACGTGGTAGATACCTGGCAAGGACCATAATAATAATATGGAATTTTATTAATAAGGAATTAAAATAAATAAATTGAGACATATTAATCAAGGAATTAAAATAAATAAATGAGACATGGGGAAACCTGGGCATAGAAGACTTCATTCTTCTTGGATCAACTATCAACACTCGCGGAAGCAGCAGTCAAGAGATCAGACGATGTATTGCATTGGGCAAATCTGCTGCAAAGGAACTTTTTAAAGTATTGAAGAGCAGAGATG
>NW_006408853.1:2035403-2035950 GCF_000296735.1 Chrysochloris asiatica
GTGTAATTCTTATCGCCGATGTCTGCATCAACCTTCAGAAAAAACCCTTGAAATATATTTGCCGGGGCTGGCTCCCGGAAGATACCAGCAATGTAAATGTGTTTGGGTCTCTATATACAGTTTCTGTAGGATAGTTCAGGGAAGGCTCATGTGCCTCCCCAAACAGGGTGCTATATTCAATATCCTACTTCAAAGAGCAAAGGCTGTGCAGGAGGGGGTGCCACTGGCTGCTGGGTTGGAAAGAGCTATGACTGGCCACACCCACCATCTATCATGGGAGCATGGATACCAACCATGTCCTGGGTCAACAGTCCATTGTATCAACAGATGCTTGCAAACATTCAAGATGGTTGCACAGCTACATGTCAGTCAACAATCCACCCGTTTTACTTTCTTCTCACTGATTCTGTTCAGCTTTCTCTTCCATTCAGTAGTCAAGCCACTTCTCTGTCTTATCCTTTGATGCTCTGGGTTCCACAATCACCACCTGTATCTGTTTCATTCAGTCTCCCATAGCTTTGTTGTAGAGGGCTGGTTCAGTGTGTTT
>NW_006408853.1:2038600-2039535 GCF_000296735.1 Chrysochloris asiatica
CAAAAAATTAACATAATGGCAGTAAATAATTCATACCAATTGATAATTACATTGAATGTTAATGGATTGAATGTACCAGTGAAGAAACAGAGAGTAGCAGAATGGACAAGAAAACAAGACCCTTCAATATGCTGCCTGCAAGAGACACACCTTACACACAGGACAAAAACAGACTAAAAGTTAAAGGATGGGAAAAATATACCAAGCTAACTGAAACAATAAACAAGTACGAGTGGCAATACTAATCTCCGGTAGTGGAAGACCATACAATGTTCCTGGATAGGAAGATTCAACATCGTGAAAACATCATTACTGCCCAAAGCAGTTTACACACATAATGCAATCCCAATCCAGATTCCAACAACATTTTTCAAAGGGATAGAAAGACAATTACAAACTTTATATGGAAAGGAAAGGGACCCAGGATAAGCAAAGCACTGCTTAAGAAGAAGAAAGCTGGAGGCCTCTCACTCCCCAATTTCAAAATTTACTACTTGGCTACAGTGGTCAAAACAGCCTGGTACTGGTACAATGAAAGATACATTGACCAATGGAACAGAATCGAGAATCCATAAATTAACCCATCCACATATAGCCAACTAATTTTCAAAAATGTGCCTAGGTATATTACATAGGGAGGAGATACTCTCTTTAACAGATGGTGCTGGCAGAACTGGAAAGTGATATACAAAGATTGAAACAAGACCTTTACTTCACGCCTTATACAAAAATGAAATCAGCATGGATTAAAGACCTAAATGTGAATCCCAAAATTATGAAGGTCATCAATGAAAAAATAGGGACAAATGTGAGGGCTCTAATTCAGGGGGGCATACACAGACTACCAAACATTTTGAAAATTACACAAACAAAAGTAGACAAAATAGATGATTGGGACATACTAAAAGTTAAAAACTTATGTGCATCAAAAGACT
>NW_006408853.1:2040031-2041356 GCF_000296735.1 Chrysochloris asiatica
TGTTGGTGGGATTGCAAAATGGTCCAACCTCTCTGGAAAGCAATATGGCACTTCCTCAGAAGATTGGAAATAGAGATACCTTATGATCCAGCAATTCCTCTACTTGGTATTTACCCACAAGAAATATGAGCTATAACACAAGTAAATATATGCACACCAATGTTCATAGCAGCACTATTTACAATAACAAAAAGATGGAGACAGCCTAAATGTTCATCAATTGAAGAATGGATAAACAAATTGTGGTACATACACACAATGGAATATTATGCTACCTCTAAGAACAACAAGCCACTGCATAAAATGGATGAACCTTGAGGACATTATTTTGAGTGAAATTAGTCAGTCACAAAAGGACAAATACTGCATAAGACCATTACTGTAAAAGATTAAGAAAAAGAACCCACCCAAAAGAGGGAAAAATCACAAACAACTATACATATAATTGCTGATCACTGGGATGTATGGAATGAGAGGAGGGGAGGTAGGGAGGGGAAGATAGAGCACAGGGTAGGGAATAGACTTAGGAAAGCTTGGGTACCTGAGGGGTTGTGGGTAATATACAAGAAGGGGTGGGGAATAGAAGAACTAGACAGATGGGAGAACAGTTAGGCAGGTTAACATGGGCTAAGTGGGACAGAGGTAAATGGTGATGTATGCACAACCTTAGAACAACAGGGTTTCAGGATACAGGGATTGGGCATGGTTTGAAAGGGTAAAAGAAGGGAATCATGTTAAGATGCTTGGCTGTCTGGTTTCCCTTGCCTACTATTGTGAAATAGACACTTGAGGTGGGTGGTAGGAAGGAATAGCCAGAAACATCACAATAGAAAGGTTGTAAGCCCGTCTCCAGCCTGTAATTGATTGAAATACCTTAAAGGGGGCTAGAAATTGCCCAGTGAAAAAGACTTGCTGTGGAGCCTGTGCATTGCATAAGACCATAGGTGGAAACCAGAATCCCATGCAGAATTGTCTGAGGTGGGAAATTTCCACTGGAAAGGATGAATAGACCAGCTTGGAGCCGCTAGAAGAACAGAAGATACTTTGTGAAGAAAGACCAGCAGGAAAAATCAGAAACAATAATGGCAGTATGATTGATTGCTACAAGAACAAGTAAGCTATTCGTCCAGGAGCCATCAAGGCAAGTGGTCAGGTCCCCTCAGAGCAAACTCCCTTCCAAGACTAAAACTCAAGGGGAATACATGAGCAGGATCTAAGTCTGACCACATTCAATAGATTCCCGTGGACCAGGAGGAGACCTGGATGGCCAGCAGTTATAGTAAGACCCAGGGATTCCTGGGCCCAGAGGCAGTGACATGGCCACA
>NW_006408853.1:2042066-2075060 GCF_000296735.1 Chrysochloris asiatica
AAAGGGGCTGTGTGCTCACAGCTGTGGGTAGGACAAGCTGTGGGGTGTATCCTTTGGTTATTTGATGATGCATGGGGGGGGGATTGTAATCATTGCAATGAAATGAAATATGATAGGATGAATGTAAAACTGATGTTCTCCCATGTAAACCCACATAATCCACACACAAAAAAATAATTAAAAAGATAAAATAAAATATACCATCTATCCATATTTTTTTAAAAAATAGTTTTTGAAATCTTTTTTGAGGTTGTACTTGCAAAATTTCAAAACACTTTAGTAAATTATTTCTGACTTTTTGCAGTGTGAAGATGTTTTTATATGTTTTATATATACACAGTCATCATTTTTAGCAATAAAACTATATAACAATGGAAATGTTCCCAAGTTTTCAAAATAAATAAAGACTTATTATGTATGTTTACTTTTCTAAAAGTATTTGCTTGGTACAGATTACTAAAGGTCACTTATCCAGTAAAGATGAACTATTTTTAGACTCTCATCTGTTTTGGAAAAGAGCAAGGATTAACTCATATTTATGTAGACAGTGAACCTGTTGTGATATAAAGAAATTGTCTAACAGCCTCTTGTATCATTACAGAAAATTAGAAATAGTTTGCATCATGGTAGGTAAAGTGAAGGGTCAGTGAAAAAGATGAATTGACAATGAGATGAATTGACCCAGTGGCAACAGCAATGAGCTCATGCTTAACAGTGATTTCTGAGAATCATGCAGTATCAGGCAGTGTTTCATTCTGTTGTGCATAAGGTCCCTATAAGTTGGAACCAACTCAATGGTACCTAACAATAACAACAACAACTATTCAAAAGTCTTAGATTTGTAAATACAATAATGATGGCATCCCAAAGCAAGTGTCATGGAGTGAATTGTGTCTCATCAAAATATATGTCATCTTATCATAATTATGATTCTCAATGGTTTAGAAGGTATGCAATGGTATAATTTGGCAGTGATGTAATTATGCAATATCACTCCCTATGATGTGATATGATGTAATCAGCCAATCAGTTGAAAGGGTAATAGGATGAGAAGCAATATTCTTACTGAGGTTGTAGCCCTAATCTGATGTAAAAGAAATTTCTTTGACATTTGTCCTGCTTCACCTTTTATCTTAAGTTGTTATTGTTGTTAAGTGTCATTGAGTTGGGACTGATTCTTTGTGACCCTGTACAGGGTTTCCAGGGAGGAACTGGTGGGTTTGAACTGCCAATGTTGTGATTAGCAGTTCAGTGCTCATCATACAGTGCCATACCAGGACTCCTTTTGTCTTGTAAAAGATAAAAAGAGAAACAAGCAGAAGAAGAGGGATGACAGCACCATTAAGAAAGAAGAACCAGAAGTGAGTACATCCATTGGACCCAGGGTCGCTGCACTGAAAACCTCCTAGACACTAGAGAAGATTGATGCCAAGACACGTGGAAATTTTTAAGGGATATCAGTCTCACAATGTTGAAAGGAATCCATGATTCCTCCCCAGAGCTGACAAAAAAACTTTGCCCTGAATTTGATCTTCTAGTCTCCTAAACTTTAAAAGAAAAATGTTCTGTTTGTTAAAACTATCTACTTGTGCTATTTCTCTTGTAGCAACATTAGATAACTATGGCAGCAAATAGCTACAATGGGTCACAAAGGCTGCCAGCCAATGAGTGTGGGAGTATGAGATAATCAAACTCTTTCTGATGTGAAATTTATTCTTTTTTTTTTTTTTTTTTGGTTATTCCAAAGCAGAGTGTCTGGAACAATCTACATATTAAATACTAATCAAAGTCTCTCATTTTTATTTCAAGATAAAAATATAAGTACTTGAAGAAGTTAAAATAGTTTTTCATGTGGCCAGTAGAGTTTTAGGGGCACGGTGAAGTACACACTACTTTGGAGATCACAGAGCTTAAGTGGTAGTTCTCAAACTTTCTTGTGTCTAAGAATCATCAAGAAAGACTTAAAAGGCAGACCTCTAGGCACTACCAATAGATATTCTGATTTAAGAGGTCTGAGATGTGCCTCATAAGACTGCAATTTTTATAAGTATCTTAGTTATTTAAATGTAGTTTCTTAATAGATGATAGCTTGAGAAACCCAGACTAAGACATTAAATATTTTACTTATATTTTCCTCATAGTATCTCTCTTAGTGAGTAAAAATTCCATGAGTGTATGACTTTAATAAACCAGAATTTATTCTCTCACAGTTTAGGAAGCCAGAAGTCCTATTTCAGAGTGCCAACTGTAGGGAAAGCGTTTTCTGTCTTAACACTTAAATGCTTCAGGCAGGTAAAGTCAATAAGATTTTTCTAAAAAATGGAAATAACTGTTAGTTTCTATTTGAGGACCTTTGGTGATCACAAACAGAGAATTTCAGACTGAGATTATTTTGATAGTTGTGTTTATAATGTTAGAGGAGCTCTGGTGGTACAGTGTTAATTGCTTGGCTGTTAACTGAAAGGTCAGTAATTCAAAGCTACCAGATGCTCTGAGGGAGAAAGATATGGATGTTTGTTTCCACCAAATTTTACAGTCTTGGTAACCCTACAGGGCACTTCTGCACTTGGTAACCCTAAACAGGCTCTGTAATTTACAATCAATTTAGCAGCAATGGATTTCTTTTTTCTTTTTCTGTGCATGTAACCATATATCTTATGGGCCAAGTGAGATCACCAGCATCCAATAATTTATTAAGTACTATTGAAATTTAATTTGTTACTTTTTAAAAAATATATAAATGAATTTAAATGAGAAGTTTTAATATTTTTCTTCCTACACACTATGGATCATCTTTCTTTTTCTTTAATGTGCACAAATATAGAGAAGACAGACAGAAAACACATGGAAAGATCAAGTCAAAATGAGAAAGGAGGATTGTTCATGACATTTAGCAAAGGTAGAGTTGTCTGTGATCCTTTAATAACTATTCAGTAAAGTGTCAGGGATAAATAGAAACATTAGTGGGGATTGGAAAGAAGCGGTGTGATTTTTGTGGGAAGGGAGTTTCCAGTGAATGTTGTTGTTAAGTGCCGTTGAGTCAGTTCCAACCCATAAAACCCTGTATAGGGTTTCTGAGGACTGGCTAGTGAGCTTGAACTGCTTACCTTGTTGTTCAAATCAACTTTGCAGTCCAGCACATTAACTCACAGCACCACACCAGAACTCTAATTTAGAATATTTAAATGAATCAATAACTAGAGGGGTGAGAAGGGAAGTCAAGAATTATGTATATGTATCTTAAATTTTTATAAATATAAATATATGTGTACATATATCTTTAAAATTATATAAATATATATGTATATATATGTTTAAAATTGTATAAATATATATGTCTATGTCTTAAAATTATATAAATATAAATATATATGCATATATACACATCTTAAAATTATATATATGTGTATATATACACACACAAGGAGCTCTGGTAGCGTAGTGGTTACGAATCGGGCTGCGAACCGCAAGGTAAGCAGTTCGAAACTACCAGCTGCTCTGCAAGAAAAAATAGGGGGGGATCTGCTCCCATAAAGATTTACAGCCTTGGAAACCCTGTTCAGGGTCGCTATGGGTCGAAACCGACTCGACGGCATTTAACAACAACAACATATACACACACATATATGAATCCTTTACCTTTTAACTATATATTGTTGTTGTTAAGTGCCGTCATGTCAGTTCCAACTCATACGAACATTGTATACGGTTGTTTGATGAGCAACTGGTGGGTTTGAACCACTGATCTTACAGTTACAGTCCAGAATTATCTTTCAATGCCACATCAGAAGTCTAATCTTAAAAATGGTTTGAGCTTCAAAGTGATATACTGCGTGCGACCTGTGTTATAACATTGTTGAGAGGATCAGAGTAGACAGGAGCAACTTTCTATTATAATATCGAATGATATTGAACTGTCCATTATCCTGTCTTCTTATTTTTCTTAGCATACTCCGAATTTACATATAAATTACTGTTTTCATATAGTCTTTGGGGTGACTTGATTCATTCACAGTGGCGAAGGCAATATGTAAGACAAGTATCTTCCTTTTGGCCAATGGCATGACTCATGATATCATAACTATGGCATGATCTTAGGAACATGCCAATACTGCTCTGAACTACTACTGAAAGTACCAGTTGGTGTTATTATGTATTGTGAAGAATGGGGATTCCAGAACACTTAATTGTGCTCATGCAGAAGAACCTAGGCAGTCATTCTAACAGAATAAGGGGATACTGCTTGACTTAAAATCAGGAAAGGTGTGTGTCAGGGTTGTATCCTTTTACCGTACTTATTCAATTTGTGAGCTGAGCAAATAATCTGAAAAGCTGGACTATATGAAGAAGAAGAAAGCATCAGAATTGGTGAAAGACTCATTAACAATCTTTGATATGCATATGACACAGCTTGCAGCCAAAATTTATGAGGACTTGCAATATTTACTGATGAAGATCAAAGAATGCAGCCCTCAGTATGGGTTGCAACTCTACGTAAAGAAAACAAAAATTCTCAAAACTGGACCAGTAAAATAACATCATGCTAATAGAAAAAAGATTGAAGTTGTCAAAGAGTTTGTTTTACTTGGATCCAGGATAAATACTCAATGACGCAGCAGTGAGGAAATCAAATGACATATTGTATTGGGCAAATCTGCTATGAATGATCTTCTTAAAGTGTTAAAAATAAAGATTCCACTTTGAGACTGACATGCTATCCTGATCCAAGCATTGGTATTTTTTATTGCCTCATATGCATGTGAAACCTGGACAATGAACAAGAAAGACCAAAGAAGAATTGATACATTTGAATTATGGTGTTAGTAATGAATATGGACTGCTAGAAGAATAAGCAAATCAGTCTTGAAAGAAGTAGCTAGAATGTTTCTTATATGTGAGGATGGCAAGACTTCATTTCACATACTTTGGACATGCTATTAGCAGGGACTAGTCCCTAGTGAGGAATATCATGCTTGGTAAATTAGAGGGTAAATGAACAAAAGAAAAGTCCTTAATGAGATGGAGTGAAACAGTGGCTACAACCATGGGCTCAAATGTAGGAGTCAGTGCAGAAGTCAGTGCTTTGTTCTGTTGTACACAGTGTTGCTATGAATTGGAACTGATTCAATAGCACTTAATAACAACATGTGCAGGTATTCTTTAATATTAATATTGTAATACAAAATAGTCCCATTCTCAGTCTGCTAGCGTGGGTGCATTTTGCAGCTAATGGCAGTGGAACTGACAGGAGATAGTGCTATTTCAAAACAGACAGAAGAAATCTTGAGATTCTTCCCTGTGGAGGTGGATTACTATAACAACCACTGTTAATTTTCAAGCATAAAATTCTCTCTGTCTGTGCTATATAACTCTTTGTTTATTTACTTTAGGATATCAAAAAATTGCATGGATGCTCTGACAAACTCCAGTTAAATGTCTAGAATCACTGGGGAATGTTCACACAATGTATAATTCATATATATAGTAGAAGGCTGACAGATTACAGAAAAGTGGCATTAATTTGTATCATATGTTAAGGTATAAATTAAGTCTAAAATTTTAGTCAGGTTTTACTCAGGTTTGCAATTATCTTGCTTTGCAGATATTTCAAAAAGATTTAAAGTGTTGTAAAATATACAACAATGACTATTTTAGAGACAATTACCATAAAGAACTCCATTTATTGCTTCAAGTTATCAAGAAAATTGTTCAAAAAAGTGAATGTAATTATAGGACTAATCATATACATACACATATAACTTCGGAAGGAGCTTCAGAAATCAATCAATGATAGTTTTATCAACTCTTTCTTTTTTTGGTTGTTGTCTGCTTTCTGGTTTTACTGTTTAGTGCCGTAACAAAAAGGAAGCAGAGGGGAGAAATAAATATAAAGGAGGTGAATAAATAAATGACACAGAGAAAATGTCTTCCTAATTATTTATATGCACAAAAGTTACCCAATAGCATTGCTATGGAATCATAGAAACCTTTATTAAACCAAAAATTAAAATAAAATAAAACAAAATTAAAATGTGAAACCATTGTTTCTCAATATATCCTCTATCTAGGTCTATATACTTCTGAAGGGAGTACTTTCATCTCTCTAACCCTGAAGTGCCTTCAAGTTGATTCCAACTCATAGTGAGGCTGTATAGAGTTTCTGAGGAACAACTACTGGGTGTGAACTTTTGATCTTGTGGTTAACAGTGAAATGTATATCCTATAGCACCACACCAGGACATTCTTTTCTACCTCAAGTTAAATCAGCAGTTTGGACATCTTAAAGGGTTCAAATCATGTTCCTTGTAAATGTTCTTTGAGTTTGGGAGAAAACAAAGTCTGAAGAAGCAGGATTAGGGCTTCAGGGTGGATATGGTAAGGTTTCCCAACAAAATTCTTATAAGATAGTCCTTGCTAACTTTAAAGAATGAGAAGATGAATTATCATTATGGAACAAAATTTCTTGGTATTACTTTCCTGGCCTTTTTCTTATCAATGAAGTTTTCAGTTTTCTTAAAACTTCTTCCTAATAAGTCATAATTGTCATGTGTTCTTTGAGAAAAATTTGTCCAGATTGACACATGGGATCCGAAAGAGCAGTTACCGTAACTTTCTGAACTTAATTATTTGCTTTGAATTTTACTGGCCCAGCAGATCCCCTCAGGAGCCAATATTTTGATAGGACTCTGTTTTTGATGGTACCTGAATGAGACTAAGACAAGAGTATTACTGAGAGAACTTGCTGATAGCTATCCATTGATTTCTGACACGTGCTTTGTTTGGAACGAACCAGTGTAAGTCTGAATTGGAAACTTAGTAGCAATATTTTTGTATTTACCCATGTACTTACTTTCATAAAGAGAGTGTATTAAACATGGCTTTAAGTGATCTAGTTACAATCTTTACATTTTCACTAACTGAAGAAAACTTCTCTTTGTGATCTTACCATACTTATTTCAGTATAACGAAATATATATGGATTGTATTATGGATCACAACAGTCTGATCAATAACTGATTATAGGGATGGTCCTGGACAAGGCAGCGTTTAATTCCCTCTGTTTGGAGTTGTCAGGAATTGGGACAGACTTGATGGCGGCTAACAACAGCAATATAATATAATAAAACACAGGAAAGTGAGTTTATCTGTGTACAATTAAACATTTTATAAACCCTACCTGTTGGCCTGGAAATTTTACACAGCATTTTGGACAAGAAAATCCTAGAACAAATTAAAAATTACAGAAACACTCAGGGTTTATTTTAATTAAAATATCTAGAAACTAAGGCAAAATAGCATCTCGTTTGCTTGTTATTGCCTATTTAAAACTGTTGTTTTAACAGACCTTTACTTATTGTCATTGAGCTAATTCCAACTAATAGAAACCCTTTATAGGGTTTCTGAGGCTGTAAATCTTTATGAGAGTCAAAAGGCTCATCTTTTTCCCTATGAGAGGCAGGTGGGTTTGAACTAATGACTTTGTTGTTAGCACTCCAGGGCTTCTCCTACAGCTTTGGCTATCATGGCTTAGTGGCCATCAATTTTTGCTTTAATTCCCACATATTTCTTATGCTATAATAGAGAAGTCCTGGTGTGACACTGTGGGGTAATGCACCAGAGTCAAAGTCATTTGAACCTCAAGGTTGGTGGCTCAAGCTCACCAGCTGCTCCTTGGAAACCCTAGACAGGGTTGCTATGGGTCAGAATCAACTCAATGGCACTTAACAACAATTACAAATAACAGAAGACTATAATAAAACCAACAAGACCAAATCTACTGCTGTTGAATATTTTAAGGAAGCTGACTACTAAATCTATCATCCACAGAGCAGGTGGTGGACTTAAACTGCATTTAATCACTTCATGACTACAAAAAATACAAACCAAACCACTGCCATAGACTGGGATCTGACTAATAGTAGCTCTATGTAGGATTTTTGAAGTTGTAAATCTCAAATGAAGCTGAAAGTCTCTTCTTTTTCCCATGGCACATTTGGTGGATTCAAATAACTAACATTGTGGTTAGCAGCCCTACAAGTAACCCACTATGCCAACAGATATCACTCCTTACTCAGACACTTGTTGTTGTTGTTAGGTGCCATCGAGTTGGTACTGACTCATAGTGACCTTATGCGCAGTAGAACGAAACACTGCCTGATCCTGTGCCAACCACTACTGTTGTCATGCTTAAGTCCACTGATGCTGCACTTGGCCAATCCATCTCGTTGGAGGTCTTCCTCTTTTTCTCTGATGCTCCACCCTACCAAACATGATCTCCTCCAGTGACTGGTCCCTCCTGACAATATGTCTGAAGAACAAGAGATGAAGTTTGGCCATCCTGGCCTCCAAGGAGCATTCTGGCTGTACTTCTTCCAAAACGGATCTATTGGTTCTTTTGGCAACCCATGGCACTTTCAATATTCTCCTCCAACACCATAACTCAAAAGCATCAATTCTTCTACGGTCTTCCTTATTCACAGTCCAGATTTTGCATGCATATGAGGTTACTGAAAATACCATGGTTTGGATCAGGCGCACCTTAGTCTTCAAGCTGACATCTTTGCTCTTCAATACTTTAAAATAGTCTTGTGCAGCAGATTTGCCTAATGCAATACGTCGTTTAATTTCTTGACTGCTGCTTCCATGAGTGTTGATAGTTGATCCAAGAAGAAAGAGTCCTTGACAACTTCAATCTTTTCTCCATTGATAAGAAAGAAGTTTAGCTGTGCTTTATTACCTAAGCAAAGAGTTTTGATTGTGTGGATCATGGCAAGCTATGTACAACATAGTGGAGAATGAGTATTCCAGAACTCTTAATTGTGCTAATGAGAAACTTTTACATAAATCAAGAGGCAGTTGTTTGAACAAAACAAAAGAATATTGGATAGTTTAAAATTAGGAAATGTATGCACAGGGTTGTCTTCTGTTATCATACATATTCAATATCTATGCTGAAAAAATAATCTGAGAAGCTTGATTATATGATGAAAAATGTGGCATTGGTATTGGAGGAAGACGCATTAACAACCTTTGATATGCAGATGATATAAACTTGCTTGCTGAAAGCGAACTTAAAATACTTACTGAATAAGCTCAAAGACCACAGCTTTTAGTGTGGGTTTCACCTCAATGTAAAGAAAACAAAAATCTTCACCAATGGACAAAGAAACAATATCTATATGATTGGAGAAAAGATTGAAGTTGTCAAAGATTTCATTTTGCTTGGTTCAACCATCAGCATTTGTGGAAGCAGCAGTCAAGAAATCAAAAGATGTACCGTATTAGACAAATCTGCTGCCCAAGACTTCTTTAAAGTGTTCAAGAGCAAAGATATCAGTTGAGGATTAAGGTGCTCCTGACCCAAGCCATGGTATTTTCAATAACCTTATATGCATGTGAAAGTTGGACAGCGGATACCAAAAACCTTAAAAGAGTTTATGCATATGGGTTATGGTGTTGGAGGCGAATATAAAAATATCATGGACTGCCAAAGGAATAAACAGATCTCTGTTGGAAGAAGTGCAGCCAGAATGATCCTTGGAAGCCAGGAAGACCAGACTTCATCTCTCATACTTCAGATGTACTATTAGGAGGGACCAGTCCCTGGTGAATGATATCATGTTTGGTAAAGTGGAGATTTGTAGAAAAAGAGGAAGACCACCAATGAAATGCATTGTAACAATGGCAGCAGCAATGGGCTCAATCGTAGCAACAGTTGTGATGTTGGTGCAGGGCCCAGCAGTGTTTCGTTCTGTTGTACATAGGGTTGCTATGAGTCAGTATGGACTCGATGGCACCTAATGACAGCAAGAAATCACCATTTCTGCTTCTTAACTTTTGTATATTGTACTATAAGTTTCTTTTATGAAGATGTAATTAATAAACTATTAAAGTTTACAAGAAATTATTAAATATGTCTTCATTAAATGAAACAATATGTATAAAGTCAATTAAATTATAAAATGTGTTTTTATTGAATGGAATAATATTCATATAACACGCCAATTATTTTTTTAAAACTAATGATTTTGTAAATATTGTTGTTGTTTTTGTAAGTGCCAGAGAGTCAGTTCCAACTCATAGTGACAATGTATAGGGTTTGCTATATTTTAATTATTTGCAGAAGAAACACTCACCTTTCTTCTGCAGACTGGCTGCTGAGCTCAAACCAAGGATTTATCATATGGACCACCACTCTTCTCCTATAATTTCTGGTTAATATGTTGTTCTACAATCTTCTATTTGTTGTTGTTGCTGTTGTTGTTTGGTGCCACTGAGTTGGTTCCAACCCACAGCAGCCCTAAGTACAAAAGAACTAAACAATGCCTGGCTCTATGCTTTCCTCATAATTGCTGCTATAGTTGAGTCCATTATTCTGTCACTGAGCCAATCCATCTCACTGGGAGTCTCCACCCCCCCCCCCCTTTTTTTTTTTTTTGCTGACCATCCACTTTATTGCTGTGGGTTAATGCACCAGACTGCAAAGCCGTTTGAACTACAAGGTCGGCAATTCAAGCTCACCAGTTTCTGGGAAACCCTATACAGGTCGCTATGTGTCGGAACCGACTCTATAGCACTTTACAACAACAACAACAACAACATCCACTTTATTAAGCATGATGTCTTTCTCCAGTAACCAGTCCCTCTTGGTAATATGTCTAAAGTAAGAGAGACAAACTATTGCCAACATAATTTCTAAGAAGCATTCTGGCTGTACTTCCTCCAACACAGATTTATTTGTTCTTTGGGTAGTCCATAGTACATTTAATATTCTTCTTCAACACCATAACTAAAATGCATCAATTCTTCTACAGTATTCCATATTCATTGTCAAACATTCACAGACATATGAGGTCAATGAAAATATCATGGCTTGCATCAGGTGCACTTTAGTCCTCAATCTGACCTCTTTGCTCTTGAACACTTTTAAGAGGTCTTATGCAGTACAGTAGAGCTGCCTAATCCAATACATTGTTTGATTTTTTTCACTGATGGTGTGGTTCTGTAGGGCTAACCACTGAACTACTAGGTTAGTTTGAACCACAAGATTAGTGGAGCAAACTCACCAGCCTCTCTCTGAAATGTGTGTGGGGTCCCTCTGAATCGGAATTGACTTGATGGCATTTAACAATGACAGTTACATTTTCTGATGATTTCTACATTCTGTTGGGCTACTTGCCTTTGGAATGGGCACCAATAATGATGTCTTCCAATCAGTTGGCCAATTTTCTATGTCACTACAAAATCTGAAATAATACATCTTACTACATTGTACATCTAATCTTTGTATTTGTCTTTTTTCCCTTATATATTTTATCTCATTTATACAACATTGTGTGCGGAAGATAGGAAGGAGAGGAAAACCACTTCTGAAATGGTAGCCACTGAATACCTTATGAATAGCATCTGAGCACAGTCTGATATAGTGCTTGAAGATGAGCCCTTAGGTTGGAAGACATTAAAATTATGACTGGGGAAGAATTGCATGCTCAGAGTAAAGTGGACCTTAATTATGCTGATGGAGTAAAAGCTTTGGGGACCTTAATTTGCTGATGAGGCATAATTCACAATGAGAAGAAACAGCTGCAAACATCTATTAATAATCAGAATGTAGAATGTACAAAGTATGAATCTAGAAATATTGGAAATGATCAGTAATGAAATGGAACACACAAAGATAAATATATTAAACAATAGTGAGCTGAAATGGTTTGGTATTGACCATTTTGAATCAGACAATCATATGGTTTATTAGTCTCAGAATGATAAATTGAAGAGGAATGACATCACATTCATTGTCAAAAAGAGCATTTCAAGATCTGTCTTGAAATGCAATGCTGTCTATAGTAATGTTCATACATCTAAAAGAAAAACAAGTTATTGTTTTTCTGACCATCATTCAAATCTGTGCACCATCCAGTAAAGCCAACGATGAAGAAACTAAAGAATGCTGCCAACTTTTTTGATCCTTGGTGTGGCTCAGTAGAATAAACACTAGGCAGGTAACAGCAAGACTGACAGTTCAAATCCACCAGCTACTCATATAGTATCACTATGTGTTGGAATCCACTTGACAGCATACAACAACTACTACAATAATCATGCAATTAAGATAAATTGATAATTACTGGTGATTGGAATAAAAAAAAATTGGAAGCAAAGAGGAAGGATTGATAGTTGAAAAATATTACTTTGGTGACCAAAATGATGCTGGAGATCAGATGATAGAATTTTGCATTTTGCAAGAACAATGACTTATTCATTACAAATAACTTTATAAAGCAACATAAATGGTGAATATATACATGGGCTTCACCAGAGAGAACACACAGCAATCAAACCACATTAGCTACATCTGTGGGAAGAGACAATGGAGACGCACAATATCATCAGCCAAAACAAGGCCAGGAACCAAGTGTGGAGCAGACCATCAATTGCTCATATGAAAATTTAGGTTGAAGTTGAAGAAAACAAAAACAAGTAAAAAAAAAAAAAAATCAAAATATGATTTTGAGTATATTTGACCTGAATTTAGATTTGACAAATTAAATCCTAATGACTGAAGACTAGAAGAGTTGTGGGATAACATCAAGAACACCAAATATAAAGAAATCAAAAGGTCATTAAAGACAGGAAAGAAAAAAAAAGATTAAAATGGATGCTAGTTGACACTCTGAAACCTGCTATTAAACACAGAGAAGCTGAAGTGACTGTAAGAAATGATGACATAAAAGTGCTGAACAGTAAATTTCAAAGTATAATACAGTATAGATATATGTATTATAATGAAATGTACAAAGACTTAGAGCTAGAAAATTAAAAGGGAAGAACATCTCAGCATTTCTCAAGCTGAAAGAACTGAAGGAAAAATTCAAATCTTAACATACAGCATTGTAAGAGTTTATGAACAAGCTATCAGTAATACAGGAAGCATCAAAAGATGATGGGATGAATACATAGAATCACTGTACCAAAAAGTTTTCAAGAGGTACCATATAATCAAGAACCAATGGTTTTGATGGAAGAAGACCAAGTTGCACTAAAGGCATTGATGAAAAACATGGCTCCATGAATTGATGGAATACCAATTAAAATGTTTTAACAAACTGATGCAACACTGGAGGTACTCACTAGTATATGCCAAGAAATTTGGAAGACAGTTAACTGGCCAACTTAATGGAAGAGATGCATATTTGTGCTCATTCCAAAGAAAGGTGACCCAATGGAATACAGAAATCATCATACAATACCAATATTACATGCAAGTAAAATTTTGCTGAAGTTGATTGAAAAATAGTTGCAGCAGTACATATACAGGGAACTGCCAGAAATTCAATAAAGAATCAGAAGAGGACATCGAACAAGAGATATCATTGTTGATTTGAAATGGATCTTTTTAGAGCAAAGAATATCATTTACTTGTGTTTTATTGACTATGTAAAGGCATTTGACTATGTGGATCATAAGAAACTATGGATTACATTGCAAAATATGGGAATTCCAGAATACTTCATTATGCTTATGAGGAATTTGTATATAGATCAAGAAGCAGTTGTTTGAATACTGAGTGATTTAAAATTAGGAAAGGTACGTGTCCTTTTACCATTGTTAATCTGTTTACTGAGCAGATAATCTGAGAAACTGGATTATATGAGGAAGACCATGGCATCAGGATTGGAGGAAGAGTCATCAACAACATGTTTTATACAGATTATATAAAACTTGCTTTCTGAAAGCAAAGAGTACTTGAAATACTGATGAAAATCAAAGACTACAGTCTTTAACATGAATTCACTTTAATGTAAAGAAAATGAAAATCTTAATATCTTGACCAATAAATAACATCATTATAAATGTAGAAAATATTGAAGTTATCTAAGAACTCATTTTATTTAGACATACATGGAAGCAGCAGTTAAGAAATAAAATTTCATACAGCATTAGACAAATCTGCTGCAAAATACCTCTTTAATAAAGTGTTAAGGGGCCAAGATATCACTGTGAGGACTAAGGTGTGCTTGACTCAAGTCATGGTATTTTCAGACACCTCATATGCATCTGGAAGCTAGACAATGAATAAGGAACACTGGAGAAGAATCAATGCATTTTAACTACGGTATTGCTGAAGAATGTTGAATATGTCATGGACTGCTAGACAAATAAGCAGATTTGTTTTAGAGAAGTTATGGCAGATTGTTCTTTGGCAGAGAAGATGGTGAAAGTCCATCACTAGTACTTTGGACTTGTTGTCAGGAAGAAACAGTCCCTGGAGAAAGACATTATGTGTGGTAAAGTGGAGCATCAGCAAAAAAGTGAAAGATCCTCAGTGGGATGGACTGACACAGTGGCAACAGCAATGAGCTCAAATAGTAACAACTGTGGAGATGAACAGGACAGGGCAGTGCTTTAGGTCTGTTGTACTTATCTTTATCCTGCTGCTAAGAGTTGTAACTGATCTGATATCAACTAAAACATACCCTGTATTTCACTTATTCATTTTGTGACTGCTTTTTAGTTACCTTCTGCAACAAGGCCTGTGTGTTTGCTGGGAATTTAGAGATGAAAGACATATCTTTTAGCCATCATGGATCTCACAGCATAGTAAAATAAACATCCCATAGTCCAGAAAGTGGTGAGTCCTATGATAGAGGTAGGAATAAAATACATTTACCAGATGTTTACAAGGAAAAGTAAGGCTATGAAAATTTTTTCACTAGTATAATGTTGGATTCAAAACTGTGTTCTTGAATGGACTTATGTGTATCCTGAAGGGTTCCACCATGTGGCATCCATGAAAATAAACCAAACAAATCCAAATCCTCTGTTGTCAAGTCAATTTAGATTCATAGTGACACTATCAGACAGAGTAAAAATATCCCTTTGGTTTTTTATAGCTGTAAATCTTTACAGAAGAAGGCTGCTTCATCTTTATCCTGTAGAGCAGCTGGTAGATTCCAACCACTGACCTTTCCATTAGTGGAACACTTAATCCACAGTGTTACCAGTGCTTTTCAGAAAAATAATGGGGCATTGATTCATAACACTTGCCCTGGCTATTCCAAAGTCACTGATGGAAGGCAGTCACCAGACACTAACTAGAAAAGCAGCTAAAGTGTCTGTCTATCACAGGAGAACTGATGCACTATCTGCTGACTTTGTTTCTACAAATTTTCTGGTTGTGGAGCATGGAATGGGCCCGACAGTCTCTTGTTGCTGATATCCTTCCTTTTACAAAAGAACTACACACACCCCACCAGGTTTAGCGTCCCTGTCTTATTTCTTACAACCAATTCAAATCCTTCTTTTCTTCCTCTTTGGAATGACTCTCATCTGTCCTCCTGGGAATGTGATCTGGCTTTTCCTTGCACTTTTCCTACACTATTGTTATGACAAAAACATGCCAATGTTTTGTTTCCTTAATGCTTCTCCTTCAGATGCCAGGGATTTTCCCTCTGTCAATCAAAGAATTTATATCTTGCAAATCAAAAAAGCTTTGTGTTCATAACTCTTGTTTCTGGTAGTAGTTTCAGAAGCTTAATTTGATGTGATCTAGAAAGAGAAAGAAACTGAAACAGACTATAAACATGTTTTTATTTTGTTTTGAAAGTAATTTTTGTATATAATTTACAAAATCAAATACACAAAATAGTTGTATGTCTTAAGATAAAATACAGTAGTCACACTCCCCCATTGTCAACCAATTGAGACAATTATTTTAGTCTCTAAAGTAAAAAAGCTATACTGTTACTTCTTGATTTAAAATTTCAGATATTATAAGACTGTAGGATAAGCACTGTACCACAAGGTCAGTTTGAACCGTAAGCATGGCAGTTTAAATTCATCAGTCACTCCAGAGAAACCTTGTACAGGGTCACTATGAGTCAGAACTGACTCAATGACACTTAACAACAACAAATAGTAATAATAAGTCCACATCCAAATATCCAGAACCTGTGAATGTATTATGTAACATGGTAAGGGTAATTTTGAAGATGGAAATAGATTGTTAATCTACTGACTTTAAATCAGGGAGAGTGTCCTGGATTATCCAGGTAGGTCCAATGTAATCTCAAAGATTATTTAAATGTGGAAGAGGGCAAGCATGAGTCAGTGACAGACTGCTAGGACATGAGAAAGATTCACCTTTCCATTGTAGCTGTGAAGTTGGAAGATAGCCATATGGTAAGGAATGTGAGCCACCTCTAGAAGCTGGAAAAGGTGGGAAAATAATTTCCACTAGAGCCTCCAGGAATACAAAGGTTGGAAAGAAAGACAAAAGATTAGTAGTTTTGAAATATGGCCTGTGTGATAGATAAGATGCTGGAGATTGATCATTTGGTAGAATTTTGCATGACCAATGTCTTATTCATGTAATACCTTTTTAAAACAACATAAAAGGTGATTTATACAAATAGACCTCACCTGATGGAAGATACAGTAATCAAATTGAAAATATCTGGGAAGAGAATACTCAGTATCATCAGCCAAAACAAGACCAGGTGCTGACTATGGCACAGTATATGGAAGTTCAGGATGAAACCAAAGAAAATTAAGCAAGTCCATGAGAGCCAAATGACCTTGAACATATCTCACATGAATTTAGAGATCATCTCAAGAACAGATTTGACGCATTAGACACTATTGAATGAAGACCAGAAGAACTATGGGATGGCATCAAGAACATCATACAGGAAGAAAACAAAAGGTCATTGAAAACAGGAAGTAAAGTAAAGACCAAAATGGATGTCAGAAGAAACATTGAAACTTGCTTTCAAGTCAAAGAGATGCTAAAATGAATGGAAGAAATAAGGAAGTCAAAGACCTGGACAGAAAAAGTTAAAGGGCAGCTTGAAAAGACAAAGTCAAGTATCATAATGAAATGTGAAGTTAGATAAATCAAAAGGAGAGAACATACTCAAAATTTCTCTAGCTGAAAGAATTTAAGAAAAAGTCAAGCATCAACTTACAATGTTGAAGTGTAAAATATTGAATGATGCAGAAAGCATCAAAAAAGATGGTGTTACTGAAACAAAAATAAATGATCAGTGCTCAACCATTTCAAGAAATAGCATATGATTAAGAACCACTAGTACTGAAGGTAGAAGTTCAAAGTGCACTGAAGGTATTGGCAAAAAACAAGGCTCCAGAAACTGATGGAATACAGATTGAATTCTTTGAATAAACAGATGCAGCCCTTTTTTTCCCTATCCCCTCAATCAGTGAGCTGTATCTGGTGTGCTGCATCAGCTATCACTTATTCATCTTCCTTATTTTAACCTTTAAATAATAATATAGAAAACACATACTCCCAAAAAATACAAAGTATACATGTGTAGTAATAAATTTAAAGTTGAAACAGTTTAACCAGCACCCAGATCTGTAAATAGAACACTGCCATCTCCACAGAAGGCCTTCTGCATCTTTGCTTGATTTTACCACCACTGTGCGTAAGTAATGTCTCTATGAGTCGGTACCGACTCGATGGCACCTAACAACAACAACTCCTTATAAGGGAGTCCTGGTGTTGCGCTGTGGGCTAATGCATCAGATTGCAAAGTCAGTGGTTCAAGCTCATCAGCTGCTCCTTGGAAACCCGATACAGGGTCGCTATGGGTCGGAATTGACTCAACAGCACTTCACAACAACAACAACTCCTTATAATGGGGGCCGTGGTGGCTTTGTCTGATGAACATTGGACTGCGAACCACAAGGTCAGTAGTTCAAGCACAACAGATGCTCTACTGGTGAAAGATGAGGTTTTCTGCTCCCCAAAAGAAGTATAGCCTCAGAAGCCCTATGCATGAACACTATGAGTTAGAACAACTCAATGGCACTTAACAACTACTACTCCTTTTAAAGCAATCACCAACCAAGTAGAGCTAATTCCATTCCCTTTTTTGCTCTTATTTAAATTGTTACCATCTAAGCATGGTTAGCTAATGAATGTATTTTACTTTTTACTTTTTTTTTAGCTTGATATAAATGCATATGGATTGTACATAGTCATTTTGGACCTTCTTTCTTTGAATATTATGATGACTAAATTCATTTGTATGTCTGTGAGTAGCAGTAGTTTATCCATTATGTTGTGGTGAGACTGTTCTGTAGTTTGATTAGATCATAATTTATTTTTTCCATTCAATTATTGATGGACATTTGTGATGTCTATGTCTATCAAATTTTTCTTTCAGAATTCTTACTTCTTTTTCTACTGTTGACTTCTTATTCTCCTTAAGTGTGTATCATAAATAAAATACCTATGTCTTTTTTTTTATTATTTTTAAGATATCATAGTTTTATTTTGTATAGGTGGATCAGAGGTAAACACTATTTAACTGAATCCCTGATTGGTATATTAAGATAATATCTTACTACAGTAGTGATGTAGATTGTTTTAAATATTTTTAAAATATACTTTAAGGTCTATGTTTTTGGCTTTTTTTTGTTTTTTTCATTATCATAAAACCAGGCTTACAATGTTAGTATTATGAGAAAGTCAAGTTTTAAAACCTAAAATGATGATTTGGTTACAAAAGCTATCTGAGTGTGGATGACATGTGGATTTCACTGTAAAAAGAGAATGGAATTAGCTGTACCTGAAACAGGGAAGGGCAACCCTGAACTGCCAGCAAACAGTTTCTTTTGAATTTGTAATAACTTGTATCTTTCAGTAGCTTCATTGAAAAATATGAAAAAAACAATGAACATTTTGTTTATGTTTTTTGCTGTACTCTGACCTTCAGTGCATTCCAATAGCTTCTACTGTCAATGGACAGTCAGACTGTTCTTTATTATTTCAATCATTCTGCCTCAACAAAGGTAATCATAGACAAAGGCCAACAGCATTCTGGCCTTGGATATTAGTGATAGACATAGCAATGTTAAAAAATAAATCACAATATATTGTTTCTAGGAACACAGCACAAGGGAGAATTTAGATACTTGAATAAAAATGCTATAAACACATACTCTTAATGCCAAATACAATTATATCACGTGTATCATAAATTGGAAGTTTTATTTTGAAAATAACAACTTATACATTTCTTAGGCTTTTTTTTTTTTTTTTTTTGGTCACTGTTGTTATCCTCAGTAGTGGCCTTGATGATTATACACTTAATGAAAATTCATTCGAGTTATTTTCCTTATAATGAGTGTGTATCTACTGGTTCATAGTAATCACTATTATACACGCTTTTTCCTTTAAGTGATATGGAATAATGCAAAATATACCCTGCTTTGATTATAAGCATCAGTGATTTATTTAAAATACTTTTGAATTCCAGAAAAGATGACAACTGTACTTAGTAGGAATGATTTTTCTTAAATAGAAAAATAGTAAACACAAATAAAAAAAGAAGAAATTTATAAATTAGGAATTGGGTTTTGCACAGTGTGATTGTCTGTCCTGTTGTCTTTTCTTTACAGAAAAGTAGGCTTATCTGAAATCATGTCATTTCTATAAGAAAAACAGTTATCACCTTTCTTCCATATACAAGGAGAATTTTTCAGAATTTTGAGGGTTTTCTAAAGCAGGGACCTTTTTGCTTAGACCATTTCAGTTAAATCCAGTAGAATCCCTGTTGGAGTTCATGATTTGGTTTATCTCTCTGTTTTTTCTTCTCACAGACCAAGTGTTCTTCCGGAGAACAGAAGGTGGCACTCTTCTATCTTGCAATATTTTCCACTTGACTGTTTAATTCTTCTCTGTTAAGATTCAGAGCAGAACTCTGTTGGCAAGTAGATTGTTTCTTTGTTGTTAATGACCACTTTTTAACTTATCAAAAGGCAGGGACTCATTCCATGAAGTGTAATATTAAATGTGAGGCACCAACTGTCGTTGGCAATTCAATAGTAAACAGTGGTTAAAGTTTGACAAGGTCCTTTACAGTTTACTTGCCCATGTGAGCAACTTGTCTTCTGAATGAATTTCTCCTCATTCTGTTTTATAGAAATGGATAATAAAATTCGTTAAGGTATATGAGATCACTTGGAAAAGATTAGCCCTTACCAGTTTCATCGGTTCTAACTGATGCCTGATTAAATGAGTGTTATTATTGTTAAGTGCTGTCCAGTCCGCTCCAACTCATAGCAACCACATATAGGGTTTTCAAAGAGCAGCTGGTGTGTTTGAACCATTGGCCTTTTCATTTAAACCAACCTTGCAGTCAGATACTTAGCCTACAGTGCCACACCAGGACTGCATATAGTGATGTAATCTGTGAACTTTCAGTCAATTGTAGACCTCAAATTAAGCCTCTTTTGATACTTAAATCTTGCTTTCTTGCACTGATAGCCCAAATAGCTTAGTTTATGTGGCAAAGTTGAGATTACCTCATAGATGGCAATAAAAATCAATTTTATTGATCTACTTTATACCTATATTATGCTTTCCAAAAGTAAAAACACAGTTATAAAGATTCACCAAGTATGTGTAAATAATGTTACCTAGTTAGAATTAATATATTCTCTTTCTTTTTTATTGGACGTCATCTCTTTCTTTAAGCATATGAAATAGGCCAAGTAGTTTTCCAAGTAATATGTACATTTCAGTTTTTACTGTCATCTGCATAATTTTCTTTTACAATTTGCATCATTTAATGGTATTAGCCCAAATCTAATTACTGTATCTTGTTACATAAGTGCAAAATGCTTATGTAAACTTAGGGACATATGTGTTAGTTACTTGATTATCTAAAACTGGGGTCATATACTTACCAAGTTTTATTAAGATTTTAACTAGCGTCAATGTGGGAACCAAACCCTGCCTCTAATTCTTTAACTATATGGCTTTAGTGGAAAATTGTCCCTAGCTAAAGATCATTAGGAAGCAATGTGGTTTCTAGGAGTTATATTTGTGTTCTTCATGATTCTACCTTTAGCCTACTGGGTAGTTGGGCTATTCTAATCATAGCACTTACTCTTACTGGCTAAATAATTCAAGACTTATGCCTTGAACTCTTATAAAAGAACATCTATTAAGAAAGCAAACTAGAATTCACAGACAAATTAAAAGTGTATGTGTCTTTATAGGAACTGCATAAAAATCAACAAAATTTATTCAGGATGGTGGGATATTGGGCTGGACAGAAATATGAAGATAATGCCTTCAACTATTTGCCTAAAAGCTTATATCTGGTAAGAAATGGGAAAGAGGCAATAAAGACTGGTTCTAAGAATCATGCCAGTAGAGAGTTGCTTGGGTGCCATGATAATCATGTTTCTTATCTCCTCTTCCTGTGTTGATAATATAAAAGAAGAATGATTCACAAAAGTCAGCTATTTAGGATAACTGACCCATACAAGTTTCTTACAGGATCTAGTTCTGCAGAATAGTAAAGGAGTATAACTAAATCTTTGAATTAAGGATTTGGAAGCTATGCAGTCTAAGTATCACTCTGTGACTTTTTATTATTTCAGTTCTGTGGCCTCTATATAGTGTAAGCACAGAATTTTCACCATTAGAAGATCAATGATTTGTTTTTCAGGGATTTTGGAAGCTGTAAGTCTAGGTTATGTAGCTTGTAGTCATAGATTTTTTCATGTAGCAACAGCAACTGGGAACTATGATGGGAAAGACTATGTGTACTATGATATTCTACACTTTGGGTCGTTGAGCTGTTTCTTAAAGAGCCAGGTAGTTAATATTTTAGTCTTTCTGGGTTAAGAGGAAAAATCAAGAATATTATGAAGGTCCTTGTATAATTATTTAAGATGTAACCACATAAACATGCAAAATCATTCTTAGCTTAGAAGATGTACAGAAATAGGCAGCAGACCTGACTTGGCTTGCAGGCCACAGTTTGCTGTGTCTAAATTATTTTTAATATCTTAATCTAGGATCCAAAATATTTGGTTTGTCAAGCATTTAGAAATGCCAATATTCTTAGAGCTCTTTGTTAATTTGAATTATCTAAAAGTGTAGATGATTGCATGGATTAAAATTTTGGTTTGTTTGATTTTGCCTGCAAGAACAGATAGAACAATGGCAAACCTAAACACTGACCTTCACCAATCAATTGCATTTATTTAAAATATTATTGAAATGCCAAAAGTCCCACCAGAGGGACTTTGTTGTTGTTGTTGTTAAGTGCTGTTGACTTGGTTCCGACCCATAGTGACCGTGTATAGGGTTTCCAAGGAGCAGCTAGTGAGCTTGAACCTCCAATCTTGTAGTTCAAACGGCTTTGCATTAACCCACAATGCCATACTAGGACTCCTTACAAGAGGTCATTAAAACAGATCGTCCTAGAGTTTTACAATTCTATGCTTAGAAAAGAATTTGATCTGGCATAATTCATTATATCAGTCAGGAAAATATAAAGCACTATTTATTGAAATGAAGTAATTAAAAAGTATAATTAAGGGATACATTTTGTCTTGCAGTTGCAGAGATTCTTTAAAGATTCCCTCGTCAGTACTAAACCTTTGAGATTTTACCTCTTATGCAGTTTGTAGGAAAACTAACAGATGGGCTAAAGACCTTGCCTAGCAATTGACAGAGTTGTTAGCCCAAAAGGAAGGTGGGTCATCCAATCAGACAAACCCATTCTCTTGAGGCTCAGCATACTTGCTTCTCTGAATGGTAGATAATTATCAGGCCATATGGGTGCTATTAATGCCTGGCTGATACCTCCAGGAAATCAGTAAATTTGGTTAATTATGGTTGAGCAAAATCATCTAGTTTGTATGTCTTATAATTGTAGAACAATATTATTTCTCCTGGGGAGAAAAGCTTAGAATCGTTGAGGTCTCGTTTGTCTAACAAATAGTTCCCATTGCTATGAGCTGTTTCAGTACCCCATTCCCATTCTTAGATATGTTACCTAAGGGAGATGATGCTATTCTCTTATTAAGTAGAATGATTTATGATTCTTCACTATAATCATCATATAAATCTCTGAGGATGTGGTACTTCCTTAGCATTTCTATTGTAGGTCACATGTAATTAGTGCTTTTTATTACTTGTCAATTCCATTCGTATAATAGATGTTATTGTTGTTGTTGTTGTTGTTAGGTGCCATCGAGTCAGTACCGACTTATAGTGACCCTACGCACAACAGAACGAAACACTGCCCTGGACTGCAACAACCTCATAACTGTTGCCACGCTTGAGCCCATTGATGCTGCCACTTTGCCAATCCATCTTGCTGGGGGTCTTCCTCTTTTTCCCTGACCCTCCACCTTACCAAACACGATATCCTTTTCCAGTGACTGGTCCTTCTTGACAATATGTCTGAAGTATGAGAGAAGAAATTTGGCTATCCTGGCCTCCAGGAAGCACTCTGGCTGCACTCTTCCAACACAGATCTGCTGGTTCTTTTGGCAGCCCATGGCACTTTCAATATTATCCTCCAACACAATAACTCAAAAGTATCAGTTCTTCTATGGTCTTCCATATTTACTGTCCAACTTTTGCATGCATATGAGGTTACAGGAAATACAATGGCTTGGGTCAGATGCACCTTAGTCCCCAAAATGACATCTTTGCTCTTCAACACTTTAAAAAAAAAGGTTTTGTGCAGCAGATTTGCGTAATGCAATATGTTGTTTGATTTCTTGATTGCTGCTTCCATGAGTGTTGATAGTTGATCCAAGAAGAATGAAGTCCTTGACAACTTCAACCTTTTCTCCGTTGATAAAAATGTTGTTTATTGGTCCAGTGGTGAGGATTTTTGTTTTATTTACATTGAGATGCAATCCATACCAAAGACTGTGCTCTTTGATCTTCATCAGTAAGTATTTTAAGTCCTCTTCACTGTCAGCAAGTAAGGTTGTATCATCTTGAAGTCTCAGGTTGTTAATGAGTCTTCCTCCAATCCTGTTGCCACATTTTTCTTCATATAACCCAGCTTCTCAGATTATTTGTTCAGCATACAGGTTGAATAAGTATGATGAAAGAATACAACCCTGCTGCACCTTTCTTATTTTTAAACTATTCGGTGTTCCCAAGTTCTGTTTAAACAACTGCCTCTTGATGCATGTACAGAGTCCTAATGAGCACAATTAGGTGTACAGGAACACTCATACTTCACAATGCTGTCCATAGTTTGTCATGTTCCACAAAATCGAAAGCATTTGCATAGTCATAAAGCACAGGTACTCCCAGTGAGATGGATTGGCAAAGTGGCAGCATCAAGGACTCAAGCATGGCAACGAGAGTGGGGTTGGCCCAGGATCGGGCAGTGTTTCGTTCTGTTGTACATAAGGTTGCTATAAGTCAGTACTGACTCTATAGCACCCAACAACAAGAAACATCTTTCTGGTATTCTCAGCTTTCAGCCAAGATCCATCGGACATCAGCAATGATATCCCTTGTTCGATGTCCTCTTCTGAATCCAGCTTGAACCTCTGGAAATTCTCTGTCAATGTATATTTTCAGCTATTTCTGTATTACCTTTAGGAAAACTTTACTTGCATGGATATCACAGATATTTTCCGATTATTTCCACAATCCATTGGGTCACCTCTGTTTAGAATGGGCACAAAACCAGTTGGCCAAATAGTTGTCTTCCAAATTTCTTGGCAGAGATGAGTGAGTTCCTCCTGTGCCACCTCACTTTCTTGAAATATTTCAATTTTTGTCCCATCAATTCCTGGTGCCTCATTCTTTGACAATTCCTTCAATGCACCTTGGACTTCTTCCTTCATTATCATTGGGTTTTGATCATATGCTAACTTTTGAAACAGTTGAACATCAACCATTTCATTTTGGTACAGTGATTCTGTGTGTTCCTTCCATCTTCTTTTGATGATTTCTGCATCATTCAATAATTTGCCCAGAGAATACTTCAATAACAAAGTTGAGGCTTAAATTGTTTTTTAAGTTCCCGCAAATTGAGAAATGCTGAACATCTTCTTCCCTTTTGGTATCCTGAGTCCAGATCTTTGCACATTTTGTTGCAATATTTGGCTTTATCTTTTCGAGCTTATCTTTGAAATTTTCTGTTCAGTTCTTGTACCTCCTCATTTCTTCCATTTGCTTTAGCATCTCTATGCTGGAGAGCAAGTTTCGGTGTCTCTTCTGACATCTATTTTAATCTTTTCTTTCATTCTTGTCTTCTTAATGACTTTTTGCTTTCTTCCTGTATTATGTTCTGGAAGTTATCCCACAACTCTCCTTGTCTTCAGTCTTTAGTCTTAATGTATCAAATATGGCCTTCAGATGATCTCTAAATTCAGGTGGGATATATTCAAGGTCATATTTTGGCTCTTGTGGACTTGTTTTCATCTTCAGTTTGAATTTGCATATGAGTAATTGATGACCTGTTCCACAATCTGCCCCTGGCCTTGTTTTGACTGATGATATGGAGTTTTTCCATCGTCTCTTTCCACAGATATAGTCAATTTGGTTTCTGTATACTCCATCTGGTGAAGTCCATGTGTACAATCATCTCATATGCTTTCTAAAGAAAGTATTTGAAATAAACAAATTATTGATTTCCCAGAATTCTATCATGTGATTTCCAGCACCATTTCTATCACTAATGCCACAATTTCCAACCACTGACCCACCAAGGCCATATTTTCCCACCACCACTTGTCTGTCAGTTTGTTGTACTGTGGTGGCTTGTGAGTTGCTGTGATTCTGGAAGCTATAACATAGATATCTTAAATACCAGCAGGATCACCCATGGTGGACAGGTTACAGATGAAGACAGACTAGGAAGAAGGAGTGACAAATTACTTCTGAATGTTTAGTCACTGAAAACCGTATGAATCACAGAGAAACACCATCAGATATAGTGCTGGAAAATGAACCCCTCAGTTTGGAAGTTTACTCAGAATGCGACTGGGGAAGAGCTGCCTCCTCAAAGTAGAGCTGACCATGATGACATGAATGGAATAAAAATGGAGTAAGCCTGTTGGAGAAAAGCCCATGGGACCTTCATTTGCTGATGGAGCACAACTCAAAACGAAGATAAACAGCTGTAAACTTTTGTGAATAATATGGAATATACGAAGTATGAATTTAGGGAAATTGGAAATTGTTAAAAATGAAATGGAATGCATGAACTAATATCTTAGGTATTAGTGAGCTGAAATGGACTGGTATTGGCTATTTTGAATCTAACAGCCACATGGTTTACTATGCTGGGAATGACAAACTTAAGAGGAATGATGTTGCATTAATTGTCAACAAGAACGTATCCAGATCAGTCATGAGGTACAATGCTGTCCGTGATAGGATAATATCCATGCGGCTATAGGGAAGCCCAGTTAATGCCACTATTATTTAAATTTATGCACCAACCACTAAAGTCAGTGAGGATGAAATGAAAGAATTTTATCGACTTCTTCAATCTGAAATTGATGAAACAAGCAATCAAGATGTATAGATCATTAGTGAAGATTGGACTGCAAAGGTTGGGAGCAAGGAGGAAGGATCAGTAGTTGTATAATGAATAGGGTATCATATTTAGTCATGTACAGATAATAGAGAAAATTAGTAAAAGCCTTCAAGAATTAAAGCAAACTTTTTTTTTCTAGATCTTAGATTAATATTTTCATTTAAAAATAATGAATTGTGTTCTGATTATAATTAATTTACTAAATTTCTAAGTAAGCATGTTTGGCCATATTAACTCAATATAGATTCATGGTTTAATAATACTTCTTTGCAAATTATTATGGCATTACTAAGATATTGCTATAAGGTCAAAGTCATTGGAAATAATTGCCTCTAAATATTTCAGGAAGCATAAGAAGTTTTTCCCAGTAAAAGACAATAAATAAGTTTATATATATATGTCTATAATTTATTTATTTTTTGAAACTAAATGTTCCCTAGACTTTTGATCATTTTATGCCAATTCTAAGAGGTTTATTTTGTTTTCCCACTTTTAGCATTGTTGAAATTGGTTTATGCCTTATAATTGCCAGTATGTTATATCATAATTAGCAATATCACTTTACTCACTGTCATGGATTGGATTCTGACTCATTGCAACCCTGTAGGTTTTTCCAGATTGTAAATCTTTATAGGAGCAGAAAACCTCATCTTTTTTCCCAAAGAGCAGCTATTGGGTTTGAACTGTTAACCTTGTGGTTAACAGTCCAGTGCTTATACTACAGCACCTCTAGGGCTCCTTAATTAGCAGTATAAAGGTGCATAGAATAAGAGTTCATCTTAAAATATATGGTGTCTTACAATGAAATATGCTATTTCTGAATTACCCATGGGTGGGGTGGGGGGCGGGAGGGAAGCAAGCAAATTTAAAAAGTCATTTAAAAGAAGATAAAAACTGTCTTTTAGGGAATACGATGTAACTAAAAGAAATCTGAAGTTTAATTTATTTTTTAAATGAATATTCATTGGTGGCCTATATTGTACATTAAGCTAAAAATAGATATATAATAAAATTTCTCATCTCTAAGAATTTAGAATATAGTCTGGTAGCATCAAGGGAAAGAAATTATGACATAATGAAACTTGTCTTATCTAGTTCTTTTGTAAATTATAAATGAATAATGTTTATGTGGGTGGCAAAATGCTTATGCTCAACCACTAACTGAAAGGTTAACATCACTATGCAAAAAAATCTGGCAAGTGAACTCCATAAAGATTACAGCCAAGACAACTCTATAGAACAGTTTCTACTTTAACACATGGGTTGGCCTGAGTCAGCATCAACTTGATGGTAATGTATTTGCTTTTATACAGTGGTGGTGTTTATGTGCTGTGGAGTCCGTTCCTATTCATAGCGACCCTGTATAGGGTTTCTGAGGCTGTAATTCTTTACAAAGCAGAAAGCCTCATCTTTCTCCCATGGAACAGATGATAGTTTTGAAATGCTGACCTTGAGATTAGCAGCTAATCTCATAGCCACTATGCTACCAGAGCTCCTTACACATATAAAAAGTTCATGGAAAAATTCAACTATTTAAATTCTGTTTTTACTACCTCTTTGGACCCCCTTGTATATGTTGAATATATATATTTAAACACTATTGTGGGTCATAAGGAATCCTTTTCCTCATCAATATAGTCATAACAGTCATCACAATTAATATTGTGAAAACTTACTATACTGTAATAGAAATAGTGCAAAGATAAGACGTGAATTCTGAGGTTTTATCCAAATTCTTGGAGTCATGGCAAAGGAGAATTTTGGATGGAAAAAATGAAATTAGAAAAGTTGTGAAAACAGTTATGGGAGTTGAAAGGAACCCTGGTGGTACAATAGTCAACTGCTAACCTCAAGGTTGTCAGTTCAAACTTATCCAGCAGAGAAAGACTTGGTGATCTGTTCTCATAAAGAATACAGCTTAGAAAACATTATGAGGAAGTTCTATTCTGTCAGTGGTCTTGCTATAAGTAAACAGTGATGGAACCTAACAACAACAACTGAGAATTACAGTGGCAGTAAGATATAGTTTCAAAAAAGTCAAAACTAATGCTGTAGGTGGTAGAGATTATGTTGGGCAATAAACTGGATCACATGGCAGGGAATATTGCATGTGAAGAACATTTGTGTAACAGATGGACAGCTCGTTTATCTTGAAAAAGACGTCTCTTACTTCTAGCTACTATTCTTTTTTTTCCTTCACTGCAAACTCTAAAAACCATCTCTATCTATTGCATACCAACTATTTACTCGTTAGCACTTTCCAGAATGACTTTTTGCTTCCTATTCTGCTTAAACGGATTCTTCAAGTATTGGAAAATCCAGACACAGGAGTGGGTTTCAAAACATATGTGGGAAAATTCCATTATCTCTTAATTTTTCCACAGACTTATTGAAGCACTAATGTGTCTTATATCAGTCTTCTTCTTGTTTTCTGTTGTGCTTGTTGTTTGTTGTTGTCAAGTGCTAGTGATGGTTCTGACTTATAGTGACCCTGTATAGGGTTTACAAGGAGCAGCTGGTGGGTTTGAACCACTGATCTTGTGGTTAGCAGTCCAGTACTTATTTTACAGTGCCAAATTATGAAGTGCTAGTGGTGGTGATGGTGCCTTAGAGTCAGTTCTTACTCATAGCAACCCTGCATAGGGTTTCCAAGGCTGTAAATATTTATGAGAGCAAGAAAGCCTCATCTTTCTTCCAAGCTGGTAGATTTGAACTGCTGACCTTGAGGTTAGCAGCCTGACTGGTGAATACTATGCTACCACTACCAGAGTTCCTTTTGAAGTACTACTGTTGTTGTGAAGTGCTGTTGAGTCAGTTCTGACCCATAGTGACCCCGTATAGGGTTTTCGAGGAGCAGCTGGTGAGCTTGCAGTTCAAATGGCTTTGAAGCCTGGTGCATTAATCCACAATGCCGCACCAGGACTCCTTTGAAATACTAGTCACAATCAATTAGTTCTGTCTCCTACAGCAGTCTCTTTTGTGGAGTTTCTGACACTGATGTATCCAGTTTGTTTTCTATTGTTATGATTATTCCTTTTAAATCTCCTATCACATTCTTTTAAATCTCCTATCACATTCTTATAAAGCTGAGTTATATGAAGAAAAACATGGCATCAAACTCATTAACAAACTGCCATATGCAGATCATACAACCTTGCTTACTGAAAGTGAAGAGGACTTAAAATATTTACTGATGAAGATCAAAGAGCACAGCCTTCAGTATGGATTGCATCTCAATGTAAAGAAAATAAAAATCCTCACCACTGGACCAATAAACAGCATTGTTATCAATGAGAAAAGATTGAAGTTGTCAAGGACTTCATTCTTCTTGGATCAACTATCAACACTCATGGAAGCAGCAGTCAAAATCAAATCGTGTATTACATTAGGCAAATCTGCTGCACAAGACCTTTTTAAAATGTTGAAGAGAAAAATGTCAGCTGGAGGACTAAGGTGTGTGCATCTGACCCAAGCCATGGTATTTTCAATAACCTCATATGCAT
The DNA here is from genome assembly GCF_000296735.1 of Chrysochloris asiatica. NCBI lineage: Eukaryota > Metazoa > Chordata > Mammalia > Afrosoricida > Chrysochloridae > Chrysochloris > Chrysochloris asiatica. Next base: position 2,071,921 of record NW_006408853.1, read on the forward strand.
GCAAAAGCTGGACAGTGAATAAGGAAGACCGTGGGAGAATTGATGCTTTTGAGTTATGGTGCTGAAGGACAATATTGAAAGTGCCATGGGCTGCCAAAAGAACCAATAGATCTGTGTTGGAAGAAGTATAGACAGAGTGCTCCTTGGAGGCCAGGATGGCCAAATTTCATCTCTCATACTTTGGACATATTGTCAGGAGGGACCAGTCGCTGGAGAAGGATATCATGTTTGGTAAGTTGGAGGGTCAGAGAAAAAGAGGGAGATCCCCCAGTGAGATGAATTGGCAAAGTGGCAGCATCAATGGGCTCAAACATGGCAACAATTGTGAAGTTGGTCCAGGATTGGGCAGTGTTTCTTTCTGTTGTGCATAGGGTTGCTATGAGTCAGTACTGACTTGATGGCACCTAACAACAACAACAACAACAACAACTACAACATCACATTCTTTTGAGGTCGAGTCCTAGTTTGGCACTATGAGTTAATGCACTAGACTTCAAAGTCAGTTTGAACTGCAAGGGTGGTGGTTCAAGCTCACCAGTTGCTCCTTGGAAACCCTCTACAGGGTTCCTATGGGTCGGAACTGACTTGATGGCACTTAACAACAACATAACATTCTTTTCAGGTAGGATTTTCTGAGGTGAACTTCAAAATCCTTCTCTTCCTTTTGACACTCACCTTCATATTATTATTTTAACTCACTTCTCATGAAACCTATTTTTATAGCCCAGACCTTTCATGTAAGCTTTAATCTTACATTGTTAAATGTATATCTGGACATGAATTTGGGTAATTCTCAAGATCAGCATTGTTGCTGTTGTTTTTAAGTGCCTCAAGTTGGTTCTGACCCATAGCATCCCTGTGTAGAGTTTATAAGGAGCGGCTGATGAGCTTGAACCACTGACCTTGTGGTTCAAACCGACTTTGCAGTCTAGTGTATTAACCCACAGCACCACACCAGGACTCCAAGATCAGCATATTCAAACCAAAATGGCTAATTTCTTTACATTTTCAACAATAATTAACTCTTACATGAGCTTGATGATTGATTTTATTTTTCTGATTTTAGTATTATCCATATGTTACACAGGTTAGATATCTTCTACCAATTATACATTATTTTAATTATATAGTTCAATGATAGTTTCATAAATGTTCAACTATCACAGATAAGGCCAAGGTATGATGAGATCCTCTCTTCATAGTTTCCAAAGAAAACCAATGTCTAATCCTAGTGTTCTGAAAATACATTTATATATGTATATATATTCTTTGTGTACAAAATATGTACTTTTGTTTGTTGTTGTGGCAGTGTGCTGTTGAGTCTGTCCCAATTCTTAGAATTTATGAGGCTGTAAATTTTTATGGGAGCAGAAAGTTTAATCTTTCTCCTATGAATCTGCAGGTAGATTTGAACTGCTGACCTAGCAGTTAGTAGCCCAATGCATAACTGACTACATATTTAATATATTTTGAATTAATCTTGAACATCTTTACTTCTTTGTCAGCATAAACAAGTCTGTCTTTATTTAAAGTGTTGCATGGTGTTATGAATTGAATTGTGTTCCCCAAAATATGTATTAACTTGGCTAGGCCAAGATTCTTAAGGAGCTCTGGTAGCATAGTGGTTACCAATCGGGCTGTGAACCACAAGGTCAGCAGTTTGAAACTACCAGCTGTTCCACGGGAGAAAGATGAGTCTTTCTGCTCCCATAAAGATTTACAGCCTTGGAAACCCTGTACAGGGTTGCCATGAGTCGGAACCAACTCCACAGCACATAACAACTACACAACAACAGACTAAGATTCTTAGTATTAAGTCATTATTCTTTATTTTGTGATCTGGTATAATTATCCTCTTTGTTGCAAATCCTAACCTTTATGATGTTAAAGATGTAGCATTAGAGATAGTTATTTTAATGAGGATGATACAGTCTACAGGATTAGGTTGTATCTGGAGTCAATCTCTTGAAATCTGTTGTTGTTGTTGTTGTGAAGTGTTGAGTCGATTCCAACCCATAGCGACCCTGTATAGGGTTTCCATGGAGAAGCTGGTGAGCTTGAACCATCGACCTTACAGTTCAAATGACTTTGCAGTCTGATGCATTACACCATAGCACCACATCTAGACTCCTGTTGAGATATAAAAGGTATTAAACAAGTGAGCAGAGATCAGAGGGACCTGAGTACCACCATGAAAAAAGAATAGGGTGCAGAGTGTATCATTTGGATCCAAGGTCTCTGTGCTAAGAAATTCCTAGACCCAGGGAAGATTGATGTCAAGATCCATGCCAATCTCCAAAGGACTCTGGGCCCGTGGATTTAAAAAAAAAATAAAAACAAACTCTTTCCCCCCATAGATCACAGAGAGAGAAAATCTTCCCTTAAAGATGAAACCATGAATCTGGGATTGTAACCTTCTAAACTGAGAGAAAATAAAATTTATGTTAGTTAAAACTATCCATTTGTATTTATGTTATAGTAGCACTAGATAACTAAGACACATACTATTCCATCCTTTAATCACTTTCAAAGCATCTTCCTTTCATGTCACTCATGAAATCCATTTTCTTCAACAGTGATATTTTCAAAACTCTCAATTTAAAGATGAGAAAATGGAGGACCTGTGGCACTGTAAGTTAAGCACTGGACCACAACATTGGTTTGAGTCACAATGCTGGTGGTTGGTTAAAACTCAACAGCTGCTCCATGGAAACCCTATACAGTGTCATTATGAGTCAGAACCAACTTGACAGCATTTAACAACAACAACAAAACTTATTTGACGCTCTGGTGTGGTACTGTAGGATAAGTACTGGAATGCTAACATCAAGGGCATACCCAATACTCAGAAATCTTATACAGGGTTGCTATGAGTTGGAACCAACTCAAAGACATTTAACAAAAGAACAGCAACAACAAAGTTTATTTAAACTGTTCAAATATGATATTTCTTCTTTTTTTTTTCTTAAATGTTTTATTGTGAATTATTTGATAGTTTACATGGGAGGACCTTAGTTTTACATTCATTCTATCGTATATCGTCTCATTCCATGGTTACAATCCCCTCCATGAATCATCAACCAACCAAAGGGTATACCCTGTAATCCTTCCCTGTACCCCCCAGGTCTTCAGCACACAGT
>NW_006408853.1:2075535-2077236 GCF_000296735.1 Chrysochloris asiatica
ACTCAAAGGGAGCACATGAGCAGGCTTGTAAGCTCTCTAGTGACTGCTTTGGCCTACTTGTGAGTGGTAGTAGGGGAACGGAAGCAATGAATACATAGATCTGAGTTCTACCATGTTCCATAGGCATCCATCAACCTTGAGCTGAGAGAGATAAGAGGAAGGGATGGCTGGTCCAAAATTTAGGGACACTTGGGGATTCCTGATCCCAAGGACGCTAACCTAGCCACTGAGGGCTAGAGGTGAAAGTGAAGCAGCCAACTGATCTGAAGGGCGAGGCATGCAAGAGCACCCAAACTTGCAGGTAGTATCCATTTGACCTAGCTTGGTGTTGCTTGCTGATCAGAACTCGACTAGAGGAGGATAAAGAAATTTGATACAGGAATCAAATGTAAACTGTTGCAATTTGATGCACTTGACTTTGCTTATGGATGTGGTTGCTCAACATTCCAATAAAGAGGGAAGGAGTCTTCCTTTCAAGGACCAAGACTATCCCCTCAGCCCACAGGACAACTTAGACATTGGCTACCAAAAATGGGGGCCTATAAAGGCATGAAGTGGATGGCTTGCAAGTTTTCAAGAGTGTGTTTAGTTTCAGAGCAAGAGGGGTAGAGTATAATCCCCACTGAATAGTTTTCCTCTTATCTAGATGGGTGTGGTGAGAGTGGATGGGGTAGAATGGGGATAGGATTCTTTTGATTCAATAGTGAGTAATTGTTATCATGACCAATTGTGATTGTCACCACTGTAAAGGTAGAAGATATACAACAAAAAGCGTAGAGTTGTTAATCTTTCATTCCAGGAACACAGGACCCTAGGACCATCGAGAGGGAAGAGCATGAGCAGAATGTGGTATCCTAACCAGGGAAGCAGAGAGGGAAGCAGAGGTGATGGCATAGAGAGATAGAGCAGCTGAGGACTCTAGACCCATGGAATGAGAAAGGCTGTATGCTGGCGGGCAGAAGGCTGCTTTGCAAAAGGGATTGTAATCATTGCAATGAAACAAAATACGATTGGTTGAGTGCAAAACTGATGATCCGCCCTATAAATAAGCACTCAATTCACAATAAAAGCTTTAAAAAAACAAAACAAAAACGACCTGAAATGTCAACTCCTAGCTTTTTCATCACATTGCCACTTACCTATGACTGTTATGAGCTCACTGAAGCAGAGGAAGAGTGATAAAGACCCAACCAGAGCAGCCATTTCATCAATATGCATCTCTCTTTAATCACATCACAGTGATTATATAAACTAATATAAAAATCTAAATAAAAGGGTTAAATTATTTTCTTAATTCTTAACTAATTTCCTAAAGCCTAAATGAAAGATTTCAGCAAAAGAATTACATCCATTATTACAGTAATCCAAATAATTATATAACAAGCATTAATAGGAAAACTGATATCTACTGTTTTAAGACAGACAAGTGGTGGCCATTTGGTTTTATGTCGAAACTGTCACATTAAATTTTGATATCAATCCTGATACAATCAAGAAACAATCAAGATACAATCAAGATGTTCTCTCCTGTCGTGCTGTGGTGGCTTGAGTTGCTGTGATTCTGAGGGCTATGCCACCGGTATTTTAAATAACCAGCAGGGTCATGTGGACAGGTTTCAGATGAGCTTCAGACAAAGACAGACTAGGAAGAAAGAGTGATGAACTACTTCCGAATCGCTAGTTGCTGAAAACCTTATGAAT
>NW_006408853.1:2078806-2082787 GCF_000296735.1 Chrysochloris asiatica
GGAAATCATCAGACAATCTCTTTGATATCTCAAGCTAGTAAAATTTTGCTAAAGGTAATACAGAAACGGCTACAATCATACAGAGAAAAGATTGAAGTTGTCAAAGACTTCATTCTTCTTGGATCAACTGTCAACACTCATGGAAGCAGCAGTCAAGAAATCAAATGATATATTGCATTAGGCATATCTGCTGCACAAGACCTCTTTAAAGTGTTAAAGCAAAGATGTCAGATTGAGGACTAAGGTGTGCCTTTTCCAGGCCATTATATTTTCATTAACCTCATATGCATATGAATGCTGGACAGTGAGTAAGGAAGACTGTAGAAGAATTAATGCTTTTGAGTTATGGTGCTGGAGGAGAATATTGAAAGTGCCATGGGCTGCCAAAAGAACCAACAGATCCGTGTTGGAAGAAGTGCAACCAGAGTGCTCCTTGGAGGCCAGGATGGCCAAACTTCATCTCTCATACTTTGGACATATTGTCATAAAGGAGCAGACACTGGAGAAAGATACCATGTTTGGTTAGGTGAGGGGGGAGAGTCAGAGAAAAAGAAGAAAACCCCTAGCAAGATGGATTGGCAGAATATCAGCATCAGTGGGCTCAAGCATGGCAACAATAGTGAGGTTGGCCAAGGATTGGGCAGTGTTTCATTCTGCTGTGCATGAAGTCGCTTGAGTCAGTTCTGACTCGATGGCACTTAACAACAACAACAACATCAACATCAACTCAATACACTGAGGAAACAAGCTTGTTCCATGATATGAAGAATCCTTAATTCAAGTTGGAATGTTTAGTAACTGCATCCATAAACAAAAGTACAGTTCATTAAATTTTAGCAATTTACACTTGCTCACAGTATCAAACATGGTGAGCAGCATTACTTTTAAACTTTATTTCCTGGGGGTAGAGCACAGGAGTAAGGAGTTTGGTTATAGGTTTAGGACTATGGCTCTATCTAGACAAGCCTAGGACTTCATTTAGTGTTAAGATAATTGTTAGGACTAACAATAAAATTGGAGTTGGGGTAGAGGTTGTCCTTTAAGAGTAAAGCTTTAGGTTTACGATTAGGTTTGTTTTTCTTTCTTGATATCTACTTGATTCCCTCTTTATTTGGAACATCTGTAATTATATTATTCCTTATTTTTACTTTGTGGGATTTTTTTGTTGCTGTGTCAAACTGATTTTGTTTCTTATATTTCCAGTTTTTTGTTTTAATTTGTATACTTTTATCTGGGTTGATTTCTGGATGATACTGTCATATATGTTATTCTTAGGTTGTTGTCTGTTGTTGTTTATTCTGTGTACAAAGAACTTCAATTAAATATTTTTTGTAAGATTAATCAGGTATTTATGTATATCCTGGTATGATGTGTAGGATAAACACTGGACTGCTGACCACAAGGTATTTCAAGCCCACCAGCTGTTCCTTGGAAACTGTATCCAGGATTGTTATGAGTCAGAACCAACTTGAAAGCACTTAACAATAATAGTGTATATGTGGAGTCCTGGCGTGGCACTGCAGGACAATATACTGGTCTACAAGATAAGTTTTAGCCGCAAGGTTCAGCAGTTCAGATCTACCAGTTGCTCCTCGGAAACCCTATGCAGGTTGGTATGAGTTGGAACTGACTCAATGGCACTTAATAACAACAACATATACATATGTAGCAAATCATTTGCCATATAAATATTTCTCACATGTACAACTCAGTAATATTAGTATGTTCACCATGCTTCCACCGTTACTGTTACCTGTTTCCCAAAATTTTATCAATCAATAAAAGCATTGAATTCCCCTTCTTTCTTTTCCTATCCCTCTCTCTTCCTGTCTCTTTCCTTAACCAGATTTGAACTTAGAGGATCAGAGAAAAATGGACAAATCTTACAACTTTTGAAATAAGTACCAATAGAATTAGGTTACATATTCATATTGTGTATGCTGTTGTTGTTAAATGCCACTGAGCTGGTTCCAACTTATAGCCACCCTGAGTAGGGTTTCTGAAGAGTGGCTGGTGGGTTTGAACTGCCAACCTTGCAATTATCAGTTCAATGCTTATTTTACAGTGTCACATCAGAACTCCCATATTGCATATGTTGTTGTTAAGTGCAGTTAAGCTTGTTCTGAGTCATAGTGGCCCTGGAATCCTGGTGTGGAGCTGTGGGTTAATGTGTTGGACTGAAAAGACAGTTTGAACTGCAAGGTCAGTGGTTCAAGATCATTAGTTGCCCCTAAGCAACTCTATAAAGGGTAGCTATAGGTTGAAACCAACTCGATGGCACTTAGCAATAACTATCACAGCAACATGAGGTTTCCAAGGAGCACTTAGTGAGTTTGAACCACTGACCTTGTGGTTCAAACCAACCTTGTGGTCCATTGCTTATTCTACTACACCAAATTAGGACTCCATATTGTATATATTGTTGTTAAGTGCCCCCGAGATGGTTCAGACTCATAGTAACCTTGTACAGGATTCCCAAGAGCCATTGGTGAATTTGAACCTCTGACCTTGTGGTTCAAACAGAACTTGCAGTCCAGTGCTTCTTCTACAACACCTCACCAGAACTCCAGGGGTGTAGATATCAGGAAAGTCAAAATCAAAGAAAATATTTTCAATTTGTATGCTTGATTGTCAGTAGAAGCTGGCTAGGGAGATTTTAGTTTTGCATCTGATACCTTTCTATAGTTGACAAGTCATATAAGTGGAGGCTCGTATGGGCAATTCAAAACATGGTCTAGGATTATAAGGTGATAAAGGTTAGTGTAAGGAGCTCTGGTAGCATAGTGGTTATGAATCGGGCTGTGAACCTCAGGGTCAGCAGTTCAAAACTACCAGCTGTTCCATGGGAGAAGGATGAGGTGTTCTGCTCCCGTAAGGATTTACAGCCTCGGAAACCCTGTACAGGGTCGTTATGAGTCAGAAACGACTCCACAACACACAACAACAACAGCAAATGTTAGTGTGGCCCTGTGGGTTAATGCATCAGACTGCAAAGACATTTGAATTGCAAGGTTGGTGGTTCAAGTTCACTAGCTGCATTTGGAAACACTAAACAGGGTTGTAAAAGTTTATTGAGCATTTTCTATATGACATTCACTGTTCTTTATAATTTAATCAGTTTATTATAGGAAAGGAAATACTATTGTGCAGAGTCTTCCAAGACTCAGGGAATTTCGAGTTTGACATTTCTGTTAAGTGCTTCAGAAAAGTTAATTGTACTGAGAAAGATCCTCATTGACATTTGAGATAATCGTTTCACTAATTGTATCACAGAAGGTAAAATTCAGAAAAAGTGGAAGAATGTATTAGAAGTAGAATGGAAACATACACTCAATGAATTAGGTATTGAATGCAAAAAATAAAAACAGTACGAGGGTGAAACTAAGGAATTTTAGGAAAGGACAAGTTCAGATATAATTAAACGTAGATGGGGAAAGATGCATAAGAAAGTAGAAATACTGCAGATATATTATGCTGAGTGACTCTGTGTATTCCTTCCATCTTCTCTTGAAGCTTTCTGCATCATTCAATAATTTTCCCAGTGAATCTTTGAATAACAAAACTCAAGGCTTGAATTTTTTCTTCAGTTCCCCCAGCTTGAGAAGTGTTCAGCGTGTTCTTCCTTTTTGGTTTTCTGATTTCAGATCCGTGCACATTTTATTATACCATTTGGCTTTATCTTCTTGAGCTGATCTTTGAAAATTTCTGTTAAGCTCTTGTACCTCCTCATGTCTTCTATTTGCTTTAGCATCTCTACACTGCAAAGCAAGTTTCAGAGTCTCCTCTGACATCCATTTTGATCTTTTCCTTCTTTCTTATCTTCTTAATGACTTTTTGCTGTCTTCATGTATGATGATCTTGATGTCATCCCACAACTCTTCTGATTTTTTTGGTCTTTAGTGTTTAATGTTTCAAATCTGTTCTTCAAATGATCTCTAAATTCAGGTGGGATATATTCAAGGTCATATTTTGGCTCTCATG
>NW_006408853.1:2083044-2084643 GCF_000296735.1 Chrysochloris asiatica
TTTTGCAGAATTCTATCATGCGTTCTCCAGCATCATTTCTATCACCAAGGCAATATTTTCCAACTACTGATCCTTCCTCTTTGCTCCCAACCTTTGCATTCCAATCATCAGTAATGATCATTACATCTTGATTGCATGTTTGAACAATTTCAGATAGAAGAAGTTGGTAGAATTCTTCTATTTCATCCTCACTGGCATTAGTGGTTGGTGCATAATGTTGAATAATAGTGGCATTAACTGGTCTTCCCTGTAAGTGCATGGATATTATCCTATCAAAGACAGCGTTGTACCTCATGACTGATCTGGATACGCTCTTTTTGATGATGAGCGTAACACCTTTCCTCTTTAATTGGTCATTTGCAGCATACTAAACCATGTGTTCATCAGATTCATATTGGCCAGTAACAGTCCATTTCAGCTCACCAATGCCTAAGATTTCATTTTTGACAACTTCCAATTTTCCCAGATTCATACTTCGTACATTCCATGTTCCAATTTTCAGTGGATGTTTACAGCTGTTTCTCTTCATTTTGAATTGTGTCCCATCAGCCTATGAAGGTTCCACAGGCTTTTCTCCCACGAGCATTACTCCATTCGTTTTATCATGGTCAACTCTACTTTTGAGGAGGCAGCTCTTCCCCAGTTGAATTTTGAGTGCCTTCCAATCTGAGGGGCTCATTTTCCAGCACTATATCTGACAGTATTTTTCTGCTATTCTTAAGGTTTTCAGTGACTAAATATTTGGAAGTAGTTTGTCACTCTTTCTTCCTAGTCTGTCTTCATCTGATAACTCATCTGAAACCTATCCACCATGGGTGACCCTGCTAGTATTTAAAATACCAGTGGCATAGCTTTCAGAATCATAGCAATCACAAGCCACCAAGAGCCAATGATATGAAGGAAGAAGTCCAAGATGCATTGAAGGTATTGGCAAAGAACAAGGCACCAGGAATTGATGGAATCAAAATTGAAATATTTTAAGAAAGTTAGGTGGCACAGGAGGAACTCACTCATCTTTGCCAAGATATTAGCAGACAACTATCTGAACAACTGATTGGAAGAGATCCATATTTGTGACCATTCCAAAGAAAGGTGACCCAGCGGAATGCGGAAATCATTGGACAATCTGTTTGATATCCCATGAGAGTAAAGTTTTGCTAAAGGTAATATAGAATTGGCTGCAAGCATACATTGACAGAGAACTTCCAGAGGTTCCAGCCAGATTCAGAAGAGGCCGTGGAATGAGGGATATCATTGCTGATGTCCGATGCACCTTGGCTGAAAGGAGAGAATATCAGAAAGATATATACCTGTGCTTTGTTGACTACACAAAGCCTTCTGATTGTGTGGGTCATGACATTGCGCAGTATGAGTATTCCAGAACACTTAATTGTGCTCATGATGACCTGGACCAAGAAGCAGTTGTTTGAACAGAATATGGGAACACTGAATGTTTTAAAATTAAAAAAAGTATGCGACAAGGTTGTGTTCTTTCACCATACTTATTCAACCTGTATGCTCAGCAAATAATCTGACAAGCTGGTTTATATGAAAAAAAATGTGGTATCAGGATTGGAGGAAGATTCATTAACAACCTGC
>NW_006408853.1:2085130-2098229 GCF_000296735.1 Chrysochloris asiatica
TCCTTGGAGGCCAAGATGCCAAACTTAGTCTCTCATACTTTGGAAATATAGTCAGTAGGGACCAATCACTGGAGAAGGATATCATATTTGGTAAGTTGGAGGGTCAGAAAAAAAGAGGAAGACTCCCAATGACATGGATTGGCCAAGTGGCAGCGTCAATGTACTCAAGCGTGGCAACAGTAGTGATGTTGGCTCAGGATCCGGTAGTGTATCGTTCTGCTGTGCATAAGATCGCTATGGGTCAGTAGCAACTTGATGGCACCTAACAACAATAACATTAAGATGAGAGGTGTTGTGAAGGGAAATACTGAGAAATATGCAAAAATTTAGAGTATACAGGGAAACATTAATATGCAGGAATAGAAGATGTGGTTTTGTTGATTATTTTGGGAAGACAGTATAATTGAAACCATGCCATGATGAGTCATGCATGAAGAACTCACCAAACCAAAAAACAAACCAGTTATTGACTAGTCAATTCCAACTCCTGGCAACCCCAGGAGTTTCAGAATAAAACTGTGCCCCATAGATATTTCATGGCTATGACCTTTTGTAAACTGATCACCAGGTCTTTCTTCTGAAGCACCTCTGGGTGGTTTCAAACCATTAAGTGTAGTAGTAGTAGCAGTAGTAGCAGCAGCAACAGTAGTAGTAATAGTAGTAGTGTGCTGTGGAGTAGGGTTCCGACTCATAGCGACCCTGTATAGGGTTTGTTGTTGTTAAGTGCCGTTGAGTCGGCTGCGACCCATAGAGACCCTGTACAGGGTTTCTGAGGCTGTAAATCTTTACGGGAGCAGAAAGCTTCATGTTTCTTCCACGGAGCAGCTGGTAGTTTTGAACTGGAGACCTTAAAGTTCTCAGCCCGGTTAGTAACCATTACGCTACCAGAGCGCCTGTATAGGATTTGAGAAGTTGTAAATCTTTACGGAAGCAAAAAGCTTCATCATTCTCAAGCAGCATGGCTGGTAGTTTCGAAGTACTGACCTTGAGTTTAGCAGCCTGTCTCATAACCATTACACTACCAGAGCTCCTTGTGTTGGTATTGTTGTTGTTAATTGCTGTCGAGTAGATTCCGACCCAGAACGACCATGTATAGGGTTTCCGAGGAGCAGCTGGTGAGCTTGAACCACCGAGCTTGCAGTTCAAATGACTTTGCAGTCTAGCACATTAGCCCACAGTGCCACACCAGGGCTTCTTGTGTAAAGTACTATAATTGGAACTATGACTAAGTGGATAGTATGAATCTTTAATATATTAATGCTGTTTTTAAGTGACGTTGAGTCGGTCAATCTCATGGCAACCTTATATAGGGTTTCTTAGGAGCGTTTGGAGAGTTTGAACTGCCCACCTTGCCGTTCAAACCAACCTTGTGGTCCAGTGCTTATCCTATAGCGCCACAAGGCAAAATTGAATGTTCTCCTTCAGGTTATCTGTTTTTCAGTAATATTTTACTTGGGATAATTTGTCCTCTTTCCACATTTTTATTTCCGGTGACTTGAAGTTGGCTTAATTTATGAGAAGCAACCCGTTTAAGGTGATTCCAATATAGATGTTCTATGTGTAAACATAATCTCATTTGTCAGTGATTTCCCTGTACTTGAACCTTACATAAATATTCAGCTTGGTGTCTCTATCATCTCCTGAGTAGTAGTCTTCAATCTCCTAATGCAGTCCTTAAATTACTTTATGTGTGTTGAAATGTTCATGCTTTGTGGAGAAGTTGATGAGTTGTTATTCTCAGGCAGAGGGAAAAATAATTATGCTCTCAGGAATAAGAAAGGAATAATATAAAGTCTTATTAGGTACTTGGCAGAATTTTACCTTGTGATTTTTAATGATCTTAAATATAATTGAATATTAAAGACTTCTTTTTTCTCTTTTATAAAATCATACTAAGCTATAAATATACTTGATGGCACCTAGGAACAACAACAACAATATACAATAGATTTCAATGCAATATTGTAAAATTCAGATTTATGTTCTCTTCTATCCCTTTTTAGCTGGCCTTGAGTACTGTTGCTTTTAATTAGTAATGACATAATTTAATTTGGAAAGAATTAGAACAGTGGTAGAGACACTGGTATTCAAATATCAATGAAAGGATTTTTAAGGCTCAATGAAAGGTTTTTTAAGGCTTAATAAGTTTGGCTAGTTTTTCTCATCTCAGCCCTGAAAATAACTCCTGCAGGTAAATTTCTATTCTTATTTCCTTACAGGTTTTTTTCCCCTGGTTTTACTACTAGTGGAGCTCTGGTGTGGTGCTGTTGGATAAGCACTGGACTACCTCTGGTAGCGTAGTGGTTACGACTCGGGCTGCGAACCTTAAGGTCAGCGGTTCGAAACTACCAGCTGCTCCACGGGAGAAAGATGAGGCTTTCTACTCCCGTAAAGATTTACACCCTCAGAAACCCTGTACAGGGTCGGTATGGATCGGAACCGACTCGACGGCACTTAACAACAGCAACAACTAACCACAAGGTTAGTGGTTCAAACACACCAGCTATTCCTTGGAAACCCCATACAGAATCATTATGAATCAGAAGTTAAGAAGAACAAAAACAATTACTATTAGTAATTATTCTAAACATGTATATCCCAGAGGAGTATTCAAAGTGGGTGTTTAAATCTTACTGATATATAGTCTTAAACAGATTTAAAAAAAATATTTTTTTTCTTTTTGCCTTAAGATTATCAGAAAAGTATTGGTAAATATGAATATAAATCTATTAACAAATGTCCTAAGTGCAGTTCTACTGCTATTAGGTTAGCAGAAGTATTTTTCCAATGCAAGACATAGGATTTTTAAACATTTATTCTTTAAGTACCAGAATCACAAATGAAGGTCCTTTCTTAAAGATTCCAGTTCAGTATATCTGGGATACTGCATTGAATATGTGTGTTTTGAAAAAATCTCTCCTGTTTATTTTGAGATATTAAAAGGACCCAAGTGAAGTTTTATGTATTTCAAAATTAAAGGATAAATTCTATAAATTAGAATTTCTAACTGTAATTACTTTTTTTTTCAGTTTTCTAATTGCCATAATGAATTCTTTACTTAATTAGAATGATAAGTTTCCTGTTAATTGATGTTAAACACTTGCTGTGTAGTATCAACATTTTATATGTGTTGCTTTTGGAATCTACTCCTGGGGCTTTTTCTTTAAATCCCTATTTAGCACATTTAAACAAGCAGCATAGGAAAAAGTAAAACAATTGTAATATATGGTGTATAAATAGAGTTGCTATAAAAAAAAGAAGCAAAAAACTGACTTAAACAAGAAGAAATTTATGTCTATCTTTTGCCATGTTTCAAAGGGATGCAAACAGCCTAGGAAAGCTAGATGACTTTGGTCCATGAAGGCATCCAAGAGTCAGGTTTCTTTTATTTAATTCCTCTGCTATCATTTCGGAGTCCTGGTGTGGCTGTGGGATAAAGTACTGGACCATAAAGTCTGTGGGTCAAAACAACAATCCGCTCCTTGGAAACCATACAGAGGTTTGCCCTGAGTTGCAATTAACTTGATGGTTCTTTACAACTGTCATTTTGGATGGTCTCCTTATTTGCTCAGACTAAACAGTTTCACCAGTACTGTATCTGTATTCAAGGCTATGTTGTTGTTAAGTGCTGTTGATTCTGACTCATAGTGCAATAGAAGGAAACTCTGCCTGGTCTGGTACCATCCTCATATTTGATGTTATGTTTGACCCCATTATTGCTACTATTGTGTCAGTTCATCTTGTTGGGAGTCATCTTCTTTTTCAATGAGCCTCCACTTTACTAAGCATGATGTCCTTCCCCAGGGACTGGCCCGTCCTAACAACATGTTCATGAGAGATAAGGTTTTACTATCCTTGTTTCTAAGAAGCATTCTGACAATACTTCTTCCATGGCAGATTTATTTGTTCTTCTGGCAGTCCATGGTACTTTCAGTATTTTTCACCAACACCATAATTCAAATGTATTGATTCTTCTTCCGTCTTTCTTATTCATTGTGCAACTTTTATAAGTATATGAGGTGATTGAAAATACCATGTCTTGGGTCAGGTGCATCTTAGTCCTCAAACTGATACATTTTCTCTTTAACTTTTAAAAAAGGTCTTTTGCAGCATATTCATCTAGTACATTGCTTGATTTCTTGACAATTGCTTCCATGAGCATTGATTATGAATTCAAGCAAAGTGAGATCTTCAGCAACTTCAGTCTTTTTTCTATTTATCATTTTGTAACTAATTGGTTCAGTTGTGAAGATTCGTTCTTCTTTACATTGAATTGTAATCCATAGTGAATTTTGTAGTCTTTGATATTCATCAGTAAGTATTTCAAGTCCTCTTCACTTTTAGCAAGCAAGGTTGTGTCATCTGCATATGGCAGGTAGATAATGAGTCTTACTCCAATCCTGATGCCGTGTTCTTCTTCATATATAGAACTTTCTTGGGATATTTTCACAGCATAGAGATTGAAATAAGTATGGTAAAATACAACACTGATGCACACCTTTTCTGATTTAAAACTATTCATTATTCCCTTGCTCTGGTTGAATGACTAACTACCTCATGAGTCAGTTTTATTCCAGATTTCCCATTCTTCACAATGTAATTTACAGTTTGTTATGATCCACATATTCGAATGTTGCATAGTCAATAAATCACTAATAAACATCTTTCTGGTATTTATTGCTTTCAACCAAGATCCATCAGATATCAGCAATTCAATTCAAGCCTATAAGAACAAGAGAGAGAGAGGTGAGGATTCCTATTAAGAAAGTAATCTAGAAGTTGCAATCATCATTTCTTCCCATGTCCTAATGAACTAAATTTAGTCACATCATGACTCCTTGTGGTAAAGGAAGTTGAGAAACAGTTAACTTGCTGGCAGGCTAGGAGCTTATTTGAACTTCTATTTCTAAGAAGGAAGGGTAGATACTGTTGTTATTGTTACATGCCATTGAGTTGGTTGAGACTCATGACAGCCCTATGCACAAGAAAATGCAACACTACCCAATCTTGCTCCAACATCACAATCGTTACTATGCTTGAGCCCATTGATACTGCCACTGTGCCAATCCATCTCTTTGAGGGTCTCCTTTTTACTGACTGTCTACATCAAGCATAATGTCCTTCTCCAGGGGCAGAACAATATATCTGCAGTATAAGAGATGAAGTTTAGCCATCTTAATTTCTAAAGAAATTCTGGCTTTACTTCTTCCAGACAGATTTATTTATTCTTCTGAACGTCTAAGAATACTTGTAATATTCTTCTCCAACACCATAACTCAAATGAATCAATTTTTCTATGGTCTTACTCATTGTCCAACTTCACATGCTATTGAAAATACCATCGATTGGGTCAGGCACACCTTTTTCATCAAACTGACATCTTTGTTCTTGAACATTTTAAGAGGTTTTATGAAGCATATTTGCCTAATGCAATATGTCATTTGATTTTTTTGATTTCATAAGTGTTGATGGTGGATCCGAGCAAATATGAAGTCTTTTGATAACTTCAATATTGTCTCCATTTATCATGATGTTATTTATTGGTCCAGTGGTGAGGATTTTTGTTTTCTTTACATTGAAGTGTAATCCACACCAAAGGCTGTGTTCTTTTATCTTCTTCAGTAAGTGCCGGGGACCGGCCTCGACATAGGGGTTCGGTTCATGAGGAGGAGATACCTGGCGGTGAGAGAGATAGCAAAATAATACACAGACAGAAGAAGGGGGACAAGGAGGCAGCCCAAAGCCAGGGTGGATGCATCACTGGTGGGTAGACTTGGGACTACAGGCATCATGGCCTCTGCAGGCAGCAACTCACTGCCCTGCAATCTTTACTGCATGCCCTCCAACCCGCAATGCACACCTGGGGAGGCCTTGGCCTCTGTTTTATTTAGGGGAGGAGCTTCACACCAAGCTGGGAGGGACTAAAACAGGATACAGCTAACATCAGTAATTTTCCAGACATTCAGGTAACTTTACATCGTACTTCGCTGGTTCGAATCCCAGGCCCGCAACTTGGTTTCTCAGGCTCAATTAACATATCTATAGCCCCTGAGCTCAGTTGGGGGAAGGTGAGAGGTAAGGACAAAAGCTTGGGCGGAGTCCCGCTGTTTCGGCTTCCTGAGCCAGGTCTTCAGGAACTTGGCTGAATAGCTAACACTTGGGAGAGATTCAGGGAGGATGGCTTTTTTGTCTGTAGAACAAAGAATCGAGAAGTAGCTAAGATATTTTTAGTTAATCCTTTGGAGGAAGGCTTGACCTTGCAACTTTTATAGTCTTCGGCTTTAGGAAAATATCACATTTATCTGTGGACATTAAGGGCTCATGTCTGCATTTAATTATAACATAACCGAATACTAAGATGAAAAACAATTTGCTATTGACTGCCAAGTGGCTAGATCTGTTACACTCTGGCCTATAGGGCCTAGAACCTCTGACCAGGCCTACACGGTCTGCAACAAGTAAGTATTTTAAGTCTTCTTTGCTTTCAGCAAGCAAGGTTCTATCATCTGCATATTGCAGATTGGTAATTAGTCTTTTAATCATGGTACCACATTGTTCTTCATATAATCCAGCCTCTTGAATGATTTGTTCGCATACAGATTAAGTATGGTGAAAGACTACAACCCTAGTACACCTTTCCTAGTTTTAAACCATTCAGTGTCTCCTTGTTCTATTCAAATGTCTGACTCTTGGTCTATGTACAGGTTCTTCAGGAGTACAATTAAGTGTTACAGAATGTTCATTTTCCATCATGATTCACTCTGTTGAAAGATCTTAAGTAGTCAATCAAACACATGTAGGCATATTTCTTGTGTTCTCTGATTTTAGCTTAGATTCATCTGACATCAGCAATGACATCCCTTGATCCACATCATTGTGTCAATCTGGCTTGAGCTTTTCGAAGTTCCCTGTGGATGTACTGTTGTAACCATTTTTGAATTCTCTTTAGCAAGATTTATTTGCATGTGATATTAATGATATTGTCAGATAATTTCTGCATTTTGTTGAATCACTTCCTTTTGGAATGGGCACAAATATGGATCTCTTCCAGTTAGGTGGCCAGGTAGCTGTCTTCCAAATATCAGTGCTGTGGCAGTTTGTTGAAAGATTTTGATTTTGTATTCCATCGCTTTCCAGAGCCTCATTCTTTGCCAATGTCTTCAGTGCACCTTGGACTTCTTTCAGTAACATTGCCTCTTGATCATAAGATACCTCTTGAAATGGTTGAACATTGACCTTTTCTTTTGGTACTGTGACTCTGTGTATTCCTTCCATCTTCTTTTTATGCTTTCTGCATCATTTGATATTTTGCCCATAGAATATTTCAGTATTTTAAGGTTTAGATTTTTCTTCAGTTACTTCAGTTTGAGAAATGCTGAATATGTTTTTCCTTTTTGTTTTTCTAATTCCAGGTCTATGCACATTTCATTGTAATATTTGACTTTGTCTTTTCAAGCTGTCCTTTGAAATTTTCTATTCAGCTCCTTTAACTCCTCATTTCTTCCATAGTAACTAGAGACTATGTCAAAAGACTCAAGTCAGATTGACACAATGATGTGGGTTGAGGGATGTCATTGCTGGAGTCAGATGAACCTAAGCTAAATTAGAGAACACAGGAAATATGTTACCCGTGTTTGATTGACTGTGTCTTTCATAGCAATCAGGCAAATTAATAACAGCCTATGAATTAGATATCTTGAAGATATGAGATGATACAAAAACAACAGGGAGAAGTAGAACATTTAAAAAATTCTGTGAAGCTCTAATTTAACATTAGAATTTTAATACAATTTATCAAATATCTTATGGCTAGGCTATTTGTAATTTAGGGACATGCAAGAAATAGGACCTACAATGGTAAGTAACAGACAAAATGTTTCTTTTCTGTCTTGTGAATAAAGTAACACTATCACAATGTGAAGCACATAATTTTAGAATACATGTCTAAACATCTGGAGAAGAGTCCTCAGTCTTTTACGTTCATAACCTCAGTTTTGATTCTCTTTGCCAGTGTGCTGAACTCTGCTTTCATTGTGTCTCCTATATATCTTAATTCTAATACCTACAAGAATTACAAAGTACCCAATTCCTTGTAAAGACAGAATGACAACACTGATAGCTTAATATTAAAAACCCAATAAAAATTTCCCATAAAGCAAAACCTACAGTTGAACAGTTTATCACTTTACATAAAGCCTATAATGAATTTTGAAAACATTTCTCTTAAAGCTAGGGAATAAAAAAGAGATTATAGATAAAATACAAATGTGATCCAACTATATGCATCTTTGTGTTACACTATTGCTATCCTCTCTTGATTTGCTTTTGTTGGAGCTATTTGAAATGTCCAAAGTTTATCGGCCTTAGACTGCAAATAGTACATGTAGTGATCAAATGTAGCATGATTTCATATTTGGTCTTGTGGACTTCAGCACTTATCGTTCATTTTTTCCACTAATTCCTATGTTATGGACACTATGCTTGCCTCGTACTCCTACTTAGAGTCTGTTTATTAACAGTAGAAATATCCTTTTAAATTTACATTAATAGAAACATCCTTTTTAGTTTACATTAAAAATATCAATCCTTGAAGTTTGGTGTCACTTGCTTCTCTCTGCTGGAACTAAAAATTTTACAGGGGGAAGGACTGAAATCAGTCTTACATTTAAGTATTATATTTCCTATTCTCAGACTTAGAATTCCTAGACATAACCTTCTCCTTTACCTTCACATAGCCAATTTATTCCTCACAGTGAAAATGGAGAAGGGCAAATATTTCAGATTAGAATTCCCAAGCATATATCTCAAACAGATTAAGAATGAGGCTCACTGATCTCCAGCTGATATCCCTTATTTCAATATGTACATCCTATTTAATTACAGTAGTAAATATATATTGCACAACTCACAGACTGAGATCACATTTGATGATTTTCTTGACTTGACAAGTGTTGGCAAAGGAAATGCATTAGTTTCACTGTCTAGGACATCAAATGTCATAGTGATAATGGGGTTTGGGACCACAGGAGGGTTGGTACCATGTGTTTCTTTTAGTGACAGGCTGCCACATGCTGTTCTATAGTTTTAGATTCATGCTTGGAAGAGATGAGAGAGGGTTGCAAAGAGGTGAGAAGTATATGAATCAGTTCCTAAGGTGTCCTGGGGCTCAGAAGAAAATGACTTGAAACAATTCCAGCTCTCACTTTTTTTCCCTCAATCAATTCCCAGCTGGGTGTGACAGAAGACAGATGATAAGAAACCAGAAGAAAGCAATGTAGTACAGCCAATTTGAAGGGGAAAAGAAGTTTCTCAGAGGGAAGAAGAATGAAAAAAAGACCAAAGGTCTGGAAATAAAAAAAGAACAAAGCTTACTTGGAGGAGGGGGTGTAAAGTGGAATTTTTACATGTTCTAAATATCAGTAGTACAGAGTCCTGGTATGGAGCTGTAGGATAAGCACTAGACCTCAGGTTTCATTTGAACTGCAATGCCAGTGGTTCAAATTCACCAGCTGCTCCTTGGAAACCCTATATAGGGACATTATAAGTTGGAACCAACTCGATGGCACTTAACAACAACAACAAATATCAGCAGTAACAACTCTTAAGAAGTTGGAACATGTGAAAATAGGGTTTGGTAGAAAATAGCTTCCACATAACTATCCTCTCTCACTATTTATCCAATATTCATTTCTTTGTCTGTGAAAAACAGATCTGATGAAATCAAAAAGAAGGTACAATAAATCTTATACCTTGTCATATTAACTTCATATAGTCATCAAAAAGACATCAGGAAGCAAGCAAGAAATTACAGGAGAGTATTCATTCTGTAAGAAAAAGTGAGAACACATAATTTAATTTAACAGTTGTGTGTTCTTTATTTATAATAGTGTCAGCGATACACATCATATCACACTAGCTTGCTTCATGATTTTTTTTTGTGAGAAACACTAGAATACTTCTTTGTGTTTCCTATGAGTAGGACCATTGCCAGACACAAGGTTTAGTATGGAGATATTTATAATTAACTGATAATAACAAAGTGTAGAAATTCAGGTAATCATAGCATTACAAATGAAGCATCTGTATCTCTGTTGTTTTTTTTTTTTTGTGTGTGTGTGTGTGTTTGCAAAGCAAAATCAGATTGATGAGATATTAAAAAAAAACTTTTAAAATTATTTATTTATTATTTGTGAATCAAGTGTAAGATTACAGGGTTGTTGTTGTTAAGTGCTGTCGAGTTGGTTCAGACCCATAGCGATTCTGTACAGGGTTTCTGAGGCTGTAAATCTTTACGGGAGCAGAAAGCCTCATCATTCTCCCACGGAGCAGTTGGTAGTTTAGAACTGCTGACCTTAAGGTTCGCAGCCCAATTCGTAACCACTACGCTACCAGAGCAGGGTAGATTATCATTTTTTCATTCAACATAGCACATTCTGTTTCATTGCAGTGATTAAAATCCCCTCCATGAAACTTCAGCTAGCAGTATTTACCTCTATTCCCACCACTTTCTTTTTATATATATACACATACAAAACAGAATATCTATATTCATTTAAATGTCAAAAAAGAATACAAGATAGCCTCTTGACTGCAGGCACACAGCCTGGAGTCGTCAGCTGCTCTAGATCTCTATGCAATTGCTTCTGCCTCTGCTATCCATCCGTTTCTGGTTAGGATCCCATGGTCAACTCATTCCCTTACCTTTTATTTTTTTTAATGTTTTATTGTGAATTATATGATAGTTTACATGGGAGAACATTAGCTTTACATTCATCCTATCCTATATCATTTCATTGCCATGGTTACAATCCCCTCCATGTATCATCAAACAACCAAAGGGTATACCCTGCAATTCTGTCCCTCCTACCCCAGTCATCACAGCCCCACTCCCTCTCTGAGTCTAGAGTCCCCAGTTGTTCCATCTCTCCACATCATAATCTCTGCCTCCATCTCTGGCATCACTGTTTCTCTGGGTAGGGTCCCACACTCCTCTCTTCTCCATTGATCGTCTGCTCTTGGACTGCAAAGTCAATCACTACCCTCCTTTTGCTACTAAACATCTACCGTTACATTTCCAACCCTCACTATCAGTTCTGATAACAATTACTCACTATTGTACCACAAGAGACCTATCTCCATCTACTTTCATCAGCCCTGCTCAGGCAGATTGGATACTACTCAGTGGAGATTCGACCTGCCTCCATGCCCTCTGGATCTAGGCTCCCTCTTGAAAGCTTGTAAGCCAGTCACTTCTTGCCTTTGTAGGCACCCCACTCCCTGTCTACTCTGTATGTTCTTATGCATATGCCCTCTCTTCTTATCAGCTGGATGCTTCACTCTCTGTTCTAGTCCTCTGTGTCTATGTCACTGACTCTGAATTCCCAGGTCTTGCCATACTGCTGAACAACCAGATCTCCACCCAGGTTCACAGGAGTCTAGTGAACATTGTAGGGCTTAGCAAGCAGCTTCATTGCTGTTTTTCTCTCACTTTCCTTTATCGGTGACGAACGTGGTCACCAAACACAATGCATTTCTGCTCATGTATTCCTATTGAGTTTTAGTCTTGGAAGGGAGTTTTCCGAGGGAACCCGAGCACTTCCTTGATGTCTTCTGGGCGAGCAACTTGCTTGTTTTTGCAGGAATCAGTTGGACTGCTGTTATTGTTTTTTACTTTTTTGTTTTTTGATGTTGGTATTTCTTTCAAGAAGTATCTTCTGTTCTTCTAGCCACTCCAGGCGAGTCTGCTTGTCCTTTCAAGTGGAAATTTCCCACTTCAGAAGATTCTGGATGGGGTTCAGAATTTCGTCTATGGTCTTCTGTAAAGCAGAGGTTCTACAGGAAGCCTCCTTCACTGGGTACGTTGTAGCCCAATTTTAGGTATTCCAATCAGTTATAGGCAGAAGAGGCTTACAAGCTTTCTATGGCGATGACTCTAGCTATTCCTTTCTCTCCCCCTCAAATGTCTATTTTATAATGGTATGTCAGGGAAACCAAGATTTAAAAGACAGCCAAACATCTTAACATTATTTCCCTCCTTTTCCCCATTCCAACCATGTCTCAATCCCTGTATCACAGATCCCTGTTGTTTTAAGGTTGTGCATACATCATTATTTACCTCTGTCCCACTTAACTCATGAAAACCTGCCTAATTGTTCTCCCATCCTCCTTGTTCTTTTATTCCCCTCCCACTTCTTGTGTTTTGACCCCCTTCCTAGCACCCAAACTATTCTGTGTCTATTCCCTACCCTGTGCTCCACCTTCCCCTCCTGCCCCTCACCCCATCCCCCACATTCCCATAACCAGCAAAAAAAATCTCTCCCACCCCCTCTAATATGGGTTATTTTTCTCAGTCTTTTACAGTAGTGATCCAATGCAGTATTTCTCCTTTTGTGACTGACTAACTTCACTCAACATAATGTCCTCAAGGTTCATGTATACTATGCGGTGGCTTGCAGCTTCCCTGTTATTCTTCAAGGTAGCATAATATTCCATTGTGTGTATATACCACAGTTTGTTTATCCATTCTGCCGTTGATGGACACTTAGGCTGTCTCCATCTTTTTGCTATTGTAAATAATGCTGCTATGAACATTAGTGTGCATATATCTACTTGTGTTATGGCTCATATTTCTTGTGGGTAAATACCAAGTAGAGGAATTGCTGGATCATAAAGTATTTCTATTTTCTACCTTCTGAGGAAGTGACAAATTGCTTTCCAGAGTGGTTGGACCCTTTTGCAGTCCCACTAACAATACAGGAGCACCCCAGTCTCTCCAAATCCTATTTATTTCCTGAAGTCTATTAGAGTTTGCTTTATATATTTTGGAGCGCTTTCATTGGGAGCATAGGTATTTATTATGATTATGTAATCTTGTTAAATTGTTCCTTTAATCATGAGATAATGTCCATTTTATATAATATGCTAGTTTTTGCCTTAAAGTTTATTTTATTAGAGATTTGTACTGCCATTCCTATTCGTTTTTTATTGTAATTAGCTTGGTATATATTTTTTCATCCTTTGACTTTTAATATGTTTTTGTCACTGTGTGTAAGATGTGTCTTTTGCAGACGGCATATTGAAGGATTTTGTTTTCTTATCC
>NW_006408853.1:2098964-2099968 GCF_000296735.1 Chrysochloris asiatica
CATGATTTCTACTGAGAGATCTGAGCTTACTCTAACTTCCTTGTGTTTGTATGTAACACTTCTCTGTTCCCTACATGCTTTCAGGATTGTCTCCATATCATTGATTTTGGAGAGCTTGATTATGCTATGTCTCAGTGGTTTTCTTTTCGTGTCTATCCTTCCTGGGGTTCGTTGAGCTTCTTGAATGTTTATCTTTTCACTTTTCAGGATGTTAGGCAAATTTTCTCCCAGCACTTCTTCAACTATTTCCTCTGTGGACTTGTGTGATTCTTCCTGTTCTGGAATGTCGACAATTCTTAAGTTATTCCTCTTTGTGTTGTCCAACATGAATCTTAGACCTTCAGATTTTTTTTTTTATTCCTTTTTTCTGTTTACTCTTCTATCTTAGTGGTATTGAGAGATTTTTCTTCCAGCTCCCTAGTTCTGATTTCCATCTCTTATATTCTACTCCTTTGCCCTTTCAGTGTATTGTCTATTTCTGATATTCTATTATTGATCACCACCACTCGTCTGTCAGTTTGTCATACTCTGGTGGTTTGTGAGTTGCTGTGATTCTGAAAGCTATGCTACCGGCATTTTAAATACCAGAAGGGTCACCCATGGTGGACAGGTTTCAGACGAGCTTCCAGATGAAGACAGACTAGGAAGAAGGAGTGCCAAACTACTCCTGAATATTTACTCACTGAAAACCTTATGAATAGCAGAGAAACACTGTCAGATAGAGTGCAGGAAAATAAGTCCCTCAGGTTGGAAGACACTCAAAATATGACTGGAGAAGAGATGTCTCCTCAAAGTTGACTGTGATGATGCAAATGGAATAAAGGCCATGGAAGAAAAGCCTTTGGGACCATCATTTGCTAATGAGGCACAACTCAAAATGAAGAGAAATAGGTGTAAACATCCATTGAAAATCAGAACATAGACTGTACAAAGTGTGAATCTGGGATAATTGGAAGTGTTCAAAATTATATGGAACACATAAACATTGATATTTTAGGCATTGT
>NW_006408853.1:2102100-2108584 GCF_000296735.1 Chrysochloris asiatica
GCTGGGGGAACTGAAGTAAAAATTCAAGTCTCTACTTTCATTATTGAAAGATTCCTTTGGAAAATTATTGATTGATGCAGAGAGCATCAAGAGAACATGGAAGGAATACACAGAGTCACTGTACCAAAAGGGAATGGTTAATGTTCAACAATTTCAAGAGGTAGCATATGATCAAGAGCCAATGATACTGAAAATTAAGAAAGGTGTGAGACATGGTTGTATTCCTTCACCATACATAGTCATTCTGTATGCTTAGAAAATAATTCAAGAAGCTGGGTTCTATGAAGAAAAACGTGGACTCAAGATTGGAGGAAGACTGATTAACAACATGTGATATGCAGATACAACCTTGTTTGCTGAAAGTGAAGAGGACTTAAAACATTTACTGATGAAGGTGGATTACATCTCATTGTAAAGTAAACAAATATCTTCACCACTGGACCAATAAACAACATTCTTATCAACGGAAAAGATTGAAGTTGTCAAGGACTTCATTCTTCTTGGATCAACTATCAACAATCACAGAACCATCCGTCAAGAAATGAAATGATGTATTACATTAGGCAACTCTGCTGCACAAGCTCTTTTTAAATTATTGAAGAGCATAGATATCAGCTTGAGGTCTAAGGTGCTACTGATCAAGCATGGTATTTTTAATAATCTCATATTCATGTGAAACCTGGACATTGAATAAAGAAGATCGTAGAAGAATTTATACTTTTAAGTTATGGTGTTGGAGGAGAATATTGGAAGTGCCGTGGGCTGCCAAATGAACAATAGATTTATTTTGGATTAAGTGCAGCCAGACTGCTCCTTGTAGGCCAAGATGGCCACACTTTGTCTCTCATACTTCGGACATATATTCAGGAGGGAGCAGTCACTAGAGAAGGATATCATGTTTGGTAAGGTGGAGGGTCAGAGAAGAAGATCCCCAGTGAGATGGACTAGCCAATTTGCAGCATCGATGGACTCAAGCATAGCAACGGTAGTGGGCTGGCCCAGGATCAGGCAATGTTTCATTCCACTGTGCATAAGGTTGCTGTGGGTTGGTACTGACTTGATGGCATCTAGCAACAACAACCTTATTGATCATTTGGCCCTCTCTCTGTAGGTTTTGAATTGTTTCAAATGCAGTATCTTGCTTTTTTTATTGTTCTTGGTGCACTTTCCTGACTTCTTCCTTATTTTTCTCGACTCCAGTGTAAAGTGTTTTGAAGCATCTTATAATCATTTTTCTGAATTTCTTCTCAGGCTTCCAAGGCCTGCCCTCCTTCCAGAATGGAGTCCAGGTCTACCTCTAGATCATTTGTCTCAGACATTTTATCTTATTTCTGGATATGTGCTGATATGGTCATCTGCTTTTGCCTCTTGGACATATTTAGTGTTTATCTGTGGCCTTAATATCTAATTGAGTGTGTGCTTTGGTATTTTTTTATGCTTTCTGATTGCCTCCAGGTAGATGTGATTAAGATGTGGGCTTCCCTTTTCACTACTCTTATTGATTAACTCAGAGGAACTCTCACAAGTGTTGTCAGCCTCCCTGGTATATGGCAGTTGATATTGGTTCTTTCCTGGATTTTGGTGTTTATAGAGTGTGATTGTAGATTCACTATATGGCAGCAGTTGCTGTCTCTTCTTGGGTAATATAAGGAGTGAAAGAGTTCCCCAAAGGTAAAAGGGGGAGCATAAAACAGCAAAAGAGCAACTGCAGAAAAACAAAAAAAAAAAAAAAAAAAGGCCCAAATAAACAACAGCAAAAAACTACATTGGATACTGGAGTGTTGAACTGCAGAATGGGCAGAGGAGGGAGAGAAGAAAAAAAGAAAACCAACATCTGTAGCCTAATATGAGTATGACTTTAATGTCCTCTTTCAGCTTCTTGCCTTCAAGGCCATCTGATAAATTTGTTGTTATGCTATACCTCAGGACTTAATTTAATTTTTGGCCTGATTTGATTTTAAACTCTCTTTCCCTTTCCACATCCCTTCTTCTGGCCTTTCCCCTATTAAAAAACAGTTCAGGGCCAGCTCCTGGGCTGAGAGTATCCGTGTGCATGTGTGGCAGAAGAACCCACCAGTGGTGGGGGTGGGAAGGTGTTCACTCTCTCAGACACCCCCTCTAGTCACCAGAATGGAGGTATGCATACAGTGAGTGGCCAATAAACAAATAGCAACAACAAAAAAAGAAAATCAGAACAAAGTAAAACCAACAATGTGTATTGTCCAACTTTGCTCTGAGGTTCCTGCGGCATTACTCCATGGTGGGTCTGTTCCCCCACTTGGTCTTGACATTTTGTCTTGTCCAAATTTTCGGCTCTGGGACGCTGGGCCCTGCAGATTCAAAAGTACTCAATTTCTTACTTCTGCTAAAAAATCCACTAGTGATAAGCCTTCAAACTTTTTAAATATTCCTACTGATGTGATTCAGAGTTTTGGAGCTCTTCCCTTAACCTGCTTTGCCTGGTATTCTGTGGTATTGCTGAATGTGAACTTCACTGAACTTCTACCCTATCCGCCATCAAGCCCTGCCCTCCAATACTTAGAAATTTTATATTATAATAAAAAAATGTTTCCTTAATATGCAATATGTCCTCCTTTTACATTGTTAGCTTGTGTTTTAAATTTTTCCAAGAAAGGAATGTCTAGTGTCATCCCCAGGAGGCCTTGAGCAAGTTCCTTGTGAGGTGTCTCATCCCCTTACCTCTTGATGGTCCTAGGGTCCTCTGTTCTTGAAATGGAAGATTTACTACTCTCCCCTTTTAATTACACTTCTTCTATATTTACAGTTGTGACAATCACAATGAATTCTGATAACAATTATTCAAATTTGATCTATAAAGTCCTTTCCCCATTCTCAGTCCCTTTCACCAGACCTATATGGAAAAGAGAGAAACTATATGGAAAAGAGAGAAACTATTCTACTGTACCCACCTCATTCTGGAACTATGCAATCTCATGCAAGTTTGTAAGCCAGCCACTGTATGTCTTTATGTTGTTGTCGTTAAGTGCCATTGAGTTGATTCCAACCTATAATGACCCTGTATAGTAGGGTTCCCAAGGAGCAGCTGGTGAACTTGAACCACCAACTTTGCAGTTCAAACAACTTTGCAGTCTGATGCGTTAGCACACAGTGCCACGCCAGGTCTCCTTGTGCCTTTATAGCTTCCCATTTTTTGATAGCCAGTGTCTAAGTTTCCCATCTCTATCAACCCAGTGTACTGAGGAGGCAAATATGAGCAATTGCATTCATAAGCAAAGGTCCAAATCCTCAAATCATAGCAATTTATGCTTGGTCCCTGTGTAAACTTCTTTATCTTCATCTGGCTTAATTCTTGTCAGCTAGCCATCCAAACTAGGTCAAATGGGTACTATCACCAAGTTTGGAAGTTTTTGTACACCTCCCCTACCCCAGATCAACTGGCTGCCTCACTCTCAGTTCTATTCCCCAGTGACTAGGTTAGTGTCCGTGGACTCCAGAATTCACATGCCTTCCTAAACTTCAGATCAGCCAGTTCTTCCTCTTCTTCCTGTCATTTCAAGGTTCATGGGTGGCAAAGTAATATGGTTAAACTCAGTCCATGTCCTCATTGTTCTATTTCCCCTACTTCCACTACAAGTAGACCAGGGATGTCACCAGAGAGCATTCATGACTGCTCATTTGTTACCTTTGAGTTTCAATCTTAAAAGGGGAATTACCCTAATGGGCTGAATTTCCTTGTCTTTATGTCTCCAGAGAAGAAAACAGCTTGCGTGATATTCTAACAGCCAAACAGTCTGATTTTTTTCTGCTGCTCTTTCTTTCAATAAATATCTTCAGTTCCATTAGCCATTCTTGGTTATTATGCATGTCTTTTTAAGTGGGAATGTCCCACCTCAGAAGGTTCTGGGTGTGGTTCAGGATTCCAACTAAGATACCATACTTCACAAAGGCTTAACAAGAAGCCTATTTCCCTTGTTGTTGTTGTTAGGTGCCATTGAAGCAGTAGCAACTTGTAGCAACCCTATACAAAAGAATGTAACACTGTCCAGTACTGGGGAAACCTCACAATTGTTGCCATACTTGAGCCCATTGATGCCCCTTATAGCTAATCCAAACAGTTATAAACTGAATATAGGCTTATAAGCCTTCTGTGATAGCAATTCCCAATATTCCTTTCTATCATACTTAAATGTCTATTTTTTAATAGAAGGCAGGGAAAAACAATATACACAAGACAGTCAAATACCTTAACATTATTTCCACTCCTTTGCCCTTTCAGACTATGTCTGCATCCCTGTATCACAGAGCACTGTTATTTCAAGATTATTTATACATCACTATTTATCTCAGTTCAAAACTACCAGCTGCTCCGTGGGAGAAAGAGGAGGCTTTCTACACCCGTAAAGATTTACAGCCTCGGAAACCCTGTACAGGGTCGCTATGGGTAGGAACCGACTCGACGGCACTTAACAACAACAACAATTTATCTCTATCCCATGTATACCTCCTTAAGTTTTCCTCCATCTTCCTTGTTCATCTAACTGCACAATTCTTCCTGTATATTGCCCTGCCCCTCCTTGTATATTGCCCACCCTATTATGTAAGCTATCATGTGTCTAGCCCCTAACTTGTGAATTACTGTCCCCTCCCTCCCACCACTTGTAATGGTGAAATAAATTTTCTTTTAGTATAGAAATCTTTTCTTAAGCTTTTACAATGATGATCTTATGCTATTTTGTGACTGACTAATTTCACTAACCACCCCTTATCTGTCTGTTGTTATATTGAGGTAGCTTGTGTGTTGCTGTGAATATGGGAGCTATGCCAAGTGTATTTTGAATACCAGCAGGGTCACCCACAGTGGACAGGTTTCAGATGAGCTTCCAGATGAACACAGAGTAGTAAGAAGGAGAGATGAACTAATTCTGAATATTTAGTCACTGAAAATCTTATAAATAGCAGTGAAACACTGTCAGATATAGTTCAGGAAAATGAGCCCCCCTTAGGTTGAAAGGCACTCAAATGTGAATGGGGAAGAGTTGCCTCCTCAAAGTAGAGATGACTGTGATGCTGTGAATGGAGTAAAGCCCTTGCTGATGGGGCACAACTCAAAGAGAAATAGCTGTAAACATCCATTAATAATTGGAACATGGAATGTACTACATATGAATCTAGGAAAATTGGACATTGTAAAAAATGAAATGTAATGCATAAACATTGATATCCTAGGCATTAGTGAACTGAAATGGATTGGCCATTTTGAATCTGACAATAACATTACTTACTATGCCAGAATTGCAAATTGAAGAGCAACGGCATCATCAAAAAGAACATATCAAGATTAGTAATGGAGTACAAAGCTGTCTGTGATAGGATAATATCCATACGCCTACAAAGAAGACCAGTTAATTCCACAATTATTCAAATTTACACACCAAACAGTGAAGTCAATGATGATGAAACTGAAGAAATGTACCAACTTCTTCAGTCTGAAATTGATCAAACATGCAGTCAAGATGTATTGATTGGTGATTGGAATGCAAAGGTTGGAAACAAAGAGGAAGGATCACTGGTTGGAAAGTATGACCTTGGTTATAGAAATGATGATGGAGATCACATGATAGAATTTTGCAAGACCAATGGTTTGTTTATCACAAATACATTTTTAACAACATAAAAAATGACTATACACATGGATCTCACCAGATGAATCAAATTGACAACATCTGAAAGAGACAGTAGAAAAGCTCCATATCATCAGACAAAATAAAGCCAGGGGAAGACTGTGGAACAGACTATGAATTACTCATGTGCAATTCAGGCTGAAGTTGAAGAAAATGAAAACAAGTTCATGAATGCCAAAATACTACCTTGAATATAACCCACCTGAATTTAGAGATCATGTGAAGAAGAAATTTGATGCATTAGACACTAATGACTGAGACCAGAAGAGTTGTGGATAACTTAAAAAACATCATACAGGAAGAATGCAAAAGATCATTAAGAAAACAAGAAAGAAGGAAAAGACCAAAATGAATGTCAGAAGAGTCTCTGAAACTTGCTCTTCAGTGTAGAGATGCTAAAGCAAGTGGAAGAATTTAAGAGGTACAAGACCTGAACAGAAAATTTCAAAGATCACCTCAAGAAGACAAAATCAAATATAATGAAATGTACGAAGACTTGGAGCTAGAAAACCAAAAGGGGAGAACATACTCAGCATTTATCAAGCTTAGGAAACTGAAGAAAATATTGAAAACTTGACTTGCAGTATTGAAGAATTTTCTGGGCAAATTATTGAACGATGCTGAAATCATTAAAAGAAGATGAAGGGACTACACAAACAGAATCACTGCACTGAAAATAAATGATCAATGGCAAACCATTTCAAAAGGTAACATATGATCAAGAGCCAATGATCTTGAAGGAAGAAGTCCAAGGTGCATTGCAGGCATTGGCAAAGAACAAAGCACTGGCAATTGATGGAATACAAATAGAAATCTTTCAG
>NW_006408853.1:2109359-2111267 GCF_000296735.1 Chrysochloris asiatica
AAGACTCATTAACAACCTGCAACATGCAGATGTTACAATCTTGCTTACTGAAAGTGAAAATGACTTAAAATACTTACTGATGATGATCAGAGACTTCAGCCTTCAGTATAGGTTACACCTTAATGTAAAGAAAACAAAAGTGCTCACCACTGGATCAATAAAAAATACCCATATAAATGGATTGAAGTTGTCGAAGACTTCAATTTGCTCAGATCAAAACCAACACATCAAGAAATCAAGCAACGTATTGCATTGAGCAAATCTGCTGCACAAGATTTCTTTAAAATGTTCAATAGCAAAAATGCCAGTTTGAGGACTAAATGCCAGTTTGTGCCTGATCCAAGCCATGGAATTATCAATAACCTCATATGCATGTGAAAGTTGGACAGTGAATAAGGAAGCACATAGAGGAATTCATGCATTTGAGTTATGGTGTAGAGGAGAATATTGCCAAAATACTGTCAAAAGAACAAACAAATCTGCATTGGAAGAAGTACTACCTGGCTTCCTCACCTGGATCTCTGTACTCTACTTTTCCTTCTTTCATTCTATAGTTGTAATGATCATAGACTGACATTCTAGATCCCCTAATTTCATCCTTGTAGTTTTGTTCTGCTCTGGATACTTCCATCTCTGGACTGACTTCTGGGTGATGTTACCATGTATGTCAATTTCTTGTTGTGTGCTCTCATTGGTTCTCAATCCCCCCAAAAAGCAACTCCCTTTAGTATGTTTTGAAGCATTGTCTGGCTTCTACAAAATCCTTGAATTTTTGTTTATTCTGAAAAATTCTGACTTTTACCATCATATTTGATTGACAGCTTTGCTGGGTATATGATTTTTATTGGCAGTTGTTTTCTTTCAGAGTTTTGTATATGCCTCCCCATTGTCTTCTTGCCTGTATGGTTTCTGCTGAGAAATCAAAGCTTAAACTTATTAGTTTACCTTTGAAGGTAACATTTTTTTTTCCCATGCTATTTTCAGAATTCTTTTGTTGTCTTTGATATTGGAGAGTTTGATTATGATATGTCTTGGTGATTTTCTTTTGGGGTTCATTCAGCTTCTTGAAAACCATCTCATCTTTCAAGATGTTAGGAAAATTTTCTTCCAGCCTCTCTTTGACTATCTTTTCTGTGGTATTCTTTGTCTCTTCTTTTCTGGAATTTCAATCACCCATACGTTATTCCTCATCATGTTGTCCCACATGAGTCTTAGGCTTTCTTCAGAGTAGTTCATTCTTTTTTACTGCTTATTCTTCTATCTTAGCAGTATTGAGAGAGTTATTTTTAAGCTCACTAATTCTGGCTTCCATTCCTTCAATTCTATTCCTTTTCCCTTTTAGTAAATTGCTAATTTCTGATATTTTTGTATTGATCATCTGGACCTCTCTTTGCTATCTTTGTATTGTCTCCAATTCTCAATCTATTTTGTTTGATTGTTCCTATGGCATTTTTCTGAATTTTCCCTTATTTTCCTTGACCTTTCTGTCAAACATTTGGATGCACCTCAATATCTTTCTCCTGAATTCTTTTGTAAGTAATTCCAAAGCCTCTTTTCACTCCAACTTAGTTTCTAGCACTTTCTCTAGGTTGTATGTTTGAGCTACACTGTCTTGTTTCTGCACATGAGCAGAAATTTTCTTTTGCCTTTTAAGCATTGTGGTATTGTATTTGTATTAATTATATGATTGTATGGTGGTGCATTATTAATTACTTTCCAATTGCCTGGTATGTATGAAAAGGAGATTAATTTCTCTGTTCACTGATCATACAATTCAATTCAGAGTGTTCTTTAGCAGGTTTTTGTTTTCAATGCTGCTCTGGTGTATAACGACATGTATTGGCTCTTGACCAATTTGTGGAATTTTCTAGAGGGTGTAATAATAGCTTGGCTGTATGAATACAGTTG
>NW_006408853.1:2111917-2112427 GCF_000296735.1 Chrysochloris asiatica
GGGAGTGTTCTCTTATCACTCTATCCACACACTCCCATTCAAAATGCTTGTGATGGGACGTATTGGCCACCCCATCAATACTTACCTCATTTTTTGCTTCTGTTCCAAATCTTTCTCTCAATAAGCAATTGACCCACTTATTAATTCCTTTCTCTGACATTCAGAGTTCCAGAACTACCCTCTGAATCTGTGTCATCTGTTTTTATGTGTTTTTGCTAAAGAGGGTCTGCACAGCCTTTCTGCCTAGTCTGCCACCAAGCCTGCCTTTCCAGGAGATATAAAACTTCTAAACTATTTTTTTTCTACAGAATTTTAGAATAATGGATTACATGTTAAAGCTTAAAGAGTAGTAACAGTAATACCTATTCCATAATTAAACTGATGATACTTGAGCCAATTCTGATTTCATAGTGACACTGTTTAAATTTTCAGAGACTATGAATTTTTCTGGTAGCATACAGCCTTACCTTTCTACCATGGAGAAGCTAGTGTGTTTGAACTACTGACTTT
>NW_006408853.1:2112938-2115316 GCF_000296735.1 Chrysochloris asiatica
ATTCTCATTTGTTTCTAGGAATTTGTGAACTCATGTTTAGTTTCTTCCTTTACCCCATCACTTTTCAGCAGGGTGTTACTCAGTTTTCATGCATTAAACTTTATTTCCTTGCTCTTCTTATTGTTGATTTCTTGTCTCATAGCATTGTGGTCTGAAAAGATGCTTTGTAGTATTTTGATGTTTGTAAATTTATGGAAACTTGTGTTGTGACCTAACACATGATCAACTCTGGAGAAAGTTCCATGTGCACTGGAAAAGAATGTATATTGTGCTGTTGTTGGGTTGAATGTTCTGTACACATCTATGAGGCCAAGTTGTTTGATTATGCTGTGCAGTTCCTCTGTAACTTTGTCCAATTTATTCCTGGTTGTTCTATCCCTTTTTTAAAAAGTGGTGTATTACAATATCCCACTATAATTGTAGCTTTATCTATTTCTTTGTCAATTCTAGTAGGATTTGCTTCATATATCTTGGTGCTCTTTCATTGGGAGTGTAGATATTTATTATGGTTTTGTTGTCTTGCTCAATTGACACTTCAATCATGAGATAGTATCCTTCTTTATCTCTTATGCTGGTTTTTGTCTTAAAGTTTACTTTATCAGAGATTAGTATTGCCATTCCTGCCTGGTTTTCACTGCAGTTAGCTTGTTACATTTTTTCCCCATCCTTTAACTTTCAGTCTGTTTTTTTCTTTGTGTATAAGGTGTGTCTCTTGCAGGCAATATATTGAAGCGTCTTCTTTTCTTATCCATTCTGCCACTCTCTGTTTCTTCACTGGTGCATTTAATCCACTGACATTCAGTGTAACTCTCGATAGGTATGAATTAATTGCTGTCATTATGGATTTTTTTTTTGTGTGTGTGATGCTGTTCGTTTCTTTGTTCTTAATGTGTTGAGTTCGTGTTTTTTGTCCTATTTCTTGTCAGTTTCTTCTTAGTTTTCATGTTTCCTTGTTCTGCTTGGATCTTCATTTTCATGGTAACTTGTGAGGTATTACCTTTCTTTGGGTTACCATATAGTCTATTAACTTTTCCCTAAATTCAAGACAGGCTATTGTATCCTGTAATCTAAATGACCTCCTTACCACATGAATCTCTTGTTCCTTTATTTTTCCCTTCTTTGAAGTTGTTATTATATTGATCTTTGGTTAACCTCCCAGCTCTTAGTAATTTTGTTCTCTTCTGGACTCTGGAATCTGTCACTGTAGTTTCAGGTGGTGTTGCCATGTATGTCAATCTCTGGTTGTTGTCTGTTCTTGTTGGTTTTAAGTCCTAAGAACTCCCTTTAGGGTGTTTTAAAGTGCTGGATTGGCTTTGACAAAATCTCTTAGCTTCTCTTTATCCTGGAATGTTTTGATTGCACCATTGTATTTGATTGACAGTTTTACTGCATAGATGATTCTTGGTTGGCAGATTTTTTCCTTTAGGGTTTTATATATGTCTCCCCATTGCCTTCTTGCCTGCATGATTTCTGCTGAGAAATCAGAACTTAATATGACTTTCTTGACTTCTTCAGTAACACTTCTCTTTTCCTACTGATTATAGGATTTTCTCCTTGTCTTTCATTTTGGAGAGCTTGATTATAACATGTCTTGGTGATTTTCTTTTGGGGTCTATCCTTCCTGGAGTACACTTGTCTTCTTGAATGTTTATCTTCTTATTCTTCAAGATGCTAGGGAAATTTTCTTCTAACATTTCTTTAACTATCTCCTCTTTGGACTTCTGTGATTCTTCCTGTTCCAGAATGCCAATTATTCTTAAGTTATTCCTCTTCATGTTATCTAGCATGAATCTTAGACTCACTTCAGATTTTTTAATCCTTTTTTCTGCTTGCTCTTCTATTTTAGCAGTATTGAGAGGTTTGTCTTCCAGTTCTCTGGCTCTGGCGTCTATCTCTTCAATTCTACTCCTTTGACCTTTCAGTGTATTTTCTATTTTTGATATTTCATTATTAATCATCTGGAACACTTTTTGCAGGTTTTGAATTGTTCCAAGGCTGAAGCTATCATTTTTTATTGTTCCTGTAGCACTTTCCTGACTTCTTCCTTATTTTTCTCCACATCCTTTCCAATCATTTGAATTTGTTTCCATATCATTCTCCTGAATTTGTTCTCAGGGAGATCCAAAGACTGCTCTTCTTCTACTGGAAAGTCTGTGTCTGCATCCAGATCATTTGTCTCAGATGTTCTTTTCTGGTTTGAGACATGTTTTGAGAACTTTTATTTTCTTGGACATTTTCAGTAGTTGTTGTTACTGTTAGGTGCCATAGATTCAGTACAGACTCATAGCAACCTGATGCACAGCAGAATGAAATATTGCCTGATCCTGGGCCAACCCCACTGTTGTTGACACTTTTGAGTCCATCGATGTTGCTACTTG
>NW_006408853.1:2116283-2123062 GCF_000296735.1 Chrysochloris asiatica
CAGAGTGCTCCTTGGAGGCCAAGATGGCCAAACTTCGTCTCTCATATTTCAGACATATTGTCAGGATGGAGTTGTTGCTGGAGAAGGATATCATGTTTGGAAAGGTGGAGGGTCAGAGAAAAAGGAAGACACCTAACATGATGCATTGGCCAAGTGGCAGCATCAATGGACTCAAGTGTGGCAAAGGTAGTGAGGTTGGCCCAGGATTGGGGAGTGTTTCTTTCTGCTGTGCATAAGTTCACTGTGATTTGGTACTGACTCGATGGTGCCTAACAACAACAACAACAACAAAAACTGATCCTTCCTCTTTGTCCCAACCTTTGTATTCCAATTATCAGTAATGATCAATGCATCTATATTGCATGTTTGATCAATTTCAGATTGTAGAAGTTGGTAGAATACTTGTATTTCTTCTTTACTGGCTTTAATGGTTGGTGTGTAAATTTGAATAATAGTGGTATTATCTGGTATTTTCTGTAGGTGCATGGATATTTTCCTATCTCAGACAGCATTTTATCTCATGACTGATCTGGATATGTTCTTTTTGGCAATGAATGCAATAGCATTCCTCTTCAATTTGTCTTTCCTGGCATAGTAAACCATGTGGTTGTCAGATTCAAAATTGCCAATACCAGTCCATTTCAGCTCACTAATGCCTAAGATATCGATGTTTATGCATTCCATTTCATTCCTGACAATTCCTAATTTTTCTAGATTCATACTTCATACATTCCATGTTCTGATTATTAATGGATGATTACAGCAGTTTGTCTTCATTATGGGTTGTGCCCCATCTGCAAATGAAGGTCCAGAGGGCTTTTCTACCATGGGTTTACTCCAGTCATGTTATCATGGTCAATTCTACTTTGAGGAGGCAGCTCTTCCCCAATCATATTTTGAGTGCCTTCCAACCTGAGGGGCTCATTTTCTGGCACTCTATTTGACAGAGTTTCTCTCCTATTCGAAAGTTTTTCAGTGACTAAATATTCGGATGTAGTTTATCACTCCTTCTTCCTAGTATGTCTTCATCTGGAAGCTCATATGAAACCTGTCCACCATGGGTGACCCTCCTGATAATTAAAATACCAATGGCATAGCTTCCAGAATCACAGCAACTAACAAGCTACCACAGTACGACAAACTAACAGATGAGTGATGGCTTCAGAAGTTCAGTGGATTTTTAATGCTTAAATAGATGTATGTTGCTGTGTTGTTAAGCTTACTGAATGTCTCCTGGTGGATATGATCTGGAGATAGGCTTCCCTTTTCATGTATAATACCTAGCAGCTGGTATTGGCTCCTGTCCCAATGGTAGGATATTATGTGGTATGCTTGTAGCTTTGCTATATGACCCTGATTGCTGTGACTTCTGAGATAACATAGGGAGAAAAAGTTCCCACCCTAGGAAAAAATGTGATCAAAAGGACCCAAAACAGAAGCAATATAAAATCAAAGACAAAAACCACCACTCATAAACAAAAATAAATCCGTAGCCGACTGAACAAGTAGCCTTTGCTGCACAGGTTTGTGTGCCTGCACAGTAGAAACCTCCAACAGTGGGTGGGGTATCCACTCTATCAGGCTCCTCCTCTAGTCAGCACCATGGAGGTGTGCAAATAGATATTAAGAAGTTAATGGGATATAGATTGTTCACTATATTTATCTTTGAGGATCAGTTAGGTATCTGCATGTGCACAGCCTAATTCTCAAAATAACTGCGTCCTTGGGTGTAGTAGTTGACATTGGCTCTTCTGTTTTATGTTGGGGTTTTACAAAGTGTTCATACAGTTTGTCTGGATGGCCAGACTTGCTTCTTCTTTCTGGGTTATTGTTGTTAAGTGCAGTCGAATAGATTCTGACCCATAGTGACCCTGTATAGGGTTTCCAAGGAGCAGCTGGTGAGCTTGAACTGCCGACCTCGTAGTTCAAACGTCTTTGCAGTCTGATGCATTAGCTCACAGTGCCACACAATAATAAAGGGTCCCATCCAGGTCAACTTTAGGGCTGGGTCCAGAGTCATATGTCAAAAGCAGTTGCCAAAGGATCAGCGCCCGTGGGACCAATGGGGCGCCTTGACTCTGTGTGATGGGAAAACTGTGGGCTCAATGCTGGACCCTTTTGGAGGTGTGCACCCTCCTGCCTGAAGGTGTCCAGGCTGGGCAGAGAGGGTGCTACAGGGGAGAGGATGAAAGATGTATATAATCCCCCACACCTCTTTTTTAAAATGTCGTGCGGGTTTTAGTGCTGTATCACTTTTTAGTGCTGTATCACCTCACCCTGTGAACTCAGCCCAGGCAGAGTGGCTGCAAAGAGAGTCCTGCATCCTGATTGATTCTGAAATCTCAGTATTTTCCTTTATACAGTGTTTTTTTTTTTTTTTTTTTCCACCTGTGAGTGTGGGAAACTGACGCCCTGCACCTTCACTTTGTTTCACATAAGATCACCAGAAGTTGGACCTAACTTAATTAACATGTGTAATGATTTGTTGTTGTTGTTAAGTGATGTTGAGTTGGTTCTGACCCATAGTGACCCTGTATAGGGTTTCTGAGGAGCAATTGGTAGGTTTGAACTACCAACCTTGTGCTTAGCTGTACAAAGCTTATCCTGGAGTACTACACCATAGTAGAAGGGAAAACTGTGTTGTAATTCCATTTCAGGAGGCCTTAATAAAGCCTGAATGTTTCCTCTAATTAGTGGCTCTCAGTCTGTTGTATGTATTAAAGTCACCTGAACTTGTTCAATGATGGTAGGACTCAATCTCCATAGTTTC
Organism: Chrysochloris asiatica; assembly: GCF_000296735.1. Lineage (NCBI taxonomy): Eukaryota > Metazoa > Chordata > Mammalia > Afrosoricida > Chrysochloridae > Chrysochloris > Chrysochloris asiatica. The sequence continues at coordinate 2,119,054 of NW_006408853.1, forward strand.
TGGTTTGTAGGTCATAGGTGAGGCAATTGCACTTCAGGTGATGCTGCTACTGGTGAAGGAGCAATGTTTGAGAATACTAATTAGATACTCCGAAATCAGGTGTTGGTCCCTGGTTTACATTGGTGGTGGTGGTGGTGGTTATGTGCTGTGGAGTCTGTTCGAACTCATAGTGACCCTGTAGAGAGTTTTTAAGGTTGTAAATCTTGATGGGAGCAGAAAGCCTCATCTTTCTCCTGTGGAACTGCTTGAAGTTTAGAGCTGACAGTGGGGTTAGCAGTCCGACTTGTAATCACTATGCTTCCAGAGCTCCTTTGGTTTACATATAGTTCTAACTTACTACAAAACTTATTAAAGGCAATGTTGTATGGCAGAGGGAGCAATTTGGCCACTGTTGGACTATGTGTCTTACTTAGGAAAGTTGTGTAATATCTTTGAAATTTAGTCTTCTTGAGTGAGGTTGAAATGAAATAGAATGATATACCATCTATTTAACATAACTAACATGACACTTAACTGCAGTGGAGTTAAGTTATCAACATGTATTGCTGACTCCATTCTCATTGGATTTACTTGCATTTAAAAAAAATGGAATACTACCTGGACAACCCATATCACATCCTCTGTGACTCTCTTCTCTCCTGTTCTCTTCTTATACCTGTCCTTAGTATTATTTTGTTATCTTCTATAGATTTTTCCCAACTTGTAAATGTTATTATACTTCAGAGTTCAATCTGTAGTCCTCTTTTTAGAAACAAACATTTTAAAATGTAATTTACGTATATAACTTTAGCCATCACAAAGATATTTGCTGATTTCAAACCCTTATTTTAATTTAAACCATGTCTCTATTTTTAAGCTCTAGACGCATATATGGAGTTCTGATGTGGCTCTACAGGATAAGCATTGGACTGCTGTGCACAAGGCTGGTTGTTCAGTCTCACCAACCACTCCTCAGAAACCTTGCATAGGGTCACTATGAATCAGATCTGACTGGATGACACTTAATAACAACACCAATAACAACAGACCCATATATACAACTGTCTATTGTTGTTGTTGTTGTTAAGTGCCGTGGAGTCGGTTCCGACTCATAGCCACCCTGCACAGAGTTTCCGAGGCTGTAAATCTTTACGGGAGCAGAATGCCTCATCTTTCTCCCACGGAACCACTGTTAGTTTCGAACTGCTGATCTTGCGGTTCACAGCCCGATTTGTAACCACTACGCTACCAGAGCTCCTTAACTGTCTATTAAATGTATACATTTATAGGTCACCTTGTCCCCCAGCATTCTAAGTCTCTCAGCATTATTATTCATGTAGATGCCCAATCCATACAACTGGCAGACATCCTTAACTCTATCATTTTTATAACTCCTTATATCCTACTGATTCCTTCAAGTCTATCCATTACTTTTTATCTCTTTGTTTCTGCAAGGACTCAGCCATTTTATTGTTCACCTAAAATATTCTGATGACATTTTTTTCTGTTCTCACACTCATCTCATCTTCATATGATTTAACTCCTCACTTCATTAATAACATTTTATTTTTTCTAGGGTTTTCAGATATACCATATTTATTGTGTTTTCATATTGTACTTAGTGTTTATCTTGCTCCTCTCTTTGTTCTCCCTAGCTATTCTGTTGCCACTCATAATCAAATCATTCTACAGTACTCAGCCCTAGTCTGTGCTAACTCACCATTCCTATTTAGCTAGGTTCAGAACTGACTTGTCAGCACCTAATGACAACAACAATGGTAATATTGTAAGGGACTCTGGTAGCATAGTGAATTATGAGCTGGACTGTTAACCCCAAGGTCAGTAGTTCAAACCTACCAGTCATTCTGTAGGAGAAAGATGATACTTTCTGCTTCTGTGAAGATTTACAGCGTTAGAAACCCTATATAAGGTCACTATGAGTCAGAATTCATTCTGTGATACACAACTCCAACCACCATGCTAATACTGTACCTTGTTCACGTCTATCATATTGAACATATGACATTGCATTTCACTGATTAGTAAATTCATTCAATCATTTATTTGTCTTTCCCTCAGAATACATTTTCCTTCATAGCTGAGTCACGAATTTACTCATTTTCTATCTTGAAGACATTCCGTGACCCACATTATTTTTTCATGCATTAACAGGACTGAAGCAGTCCATATGGTATCTAATTCCTTGTGTGGAGTCCTGGTATGAGGCTCTAGGATAAGCACTGAACCCCTAACTACAATGTTCAAAGCCACCAGCCACTCCTTGGAAACCCTATACAGGGTCCTTATGAGTCAGAACTGGTGAGACAGTAATTAAAACAACAATTCCTTGTTAGTATTCCTGTGCTGGGAAGTCAAGGGCAAGGAGATTATCAGCTGAGATGTTAATAAACTGGCATATATGTAGCTTTCAAGGGAGCAAAAGTAAGATAAAAATTTTTAGAATACTACAGATGAATCCAATATTGAACATAATATTCAAAGATTATAGACAGAATAGACTCCATAGGAATGAAATATTGGTGTTCTTAACTGTCCATGCATTTTCTATTTGTGTTATAAATTTCCTGTGTACTTATCAAGCATATAGGATAAGTACTGGATCCAGTACTGACTTTTAAATTTTTTTTTTATACATGAGCCATATGACTGAATTGAAAAAAAGAAGTTGTAACTATTGAAATATTTTTTAAAAAAGTTTTTAGTGTTGAAGTAAAGTTTCTATTGTTAGCAGACTTATAAAACTCTTAAATTTCATCACTTACAAGACAATGCCAATTTTGTAACATAAGCTATATAGATATGACTGACTAAGAGCTTTCTGTCCTGCACATGTTATGATACCTATAAAATGCTTTAATAGAAACAGCACTGAAATGGAATTAAAGATTTTAGTTCTGGCCTAAGCAATTCAAGACTTTTTTATTTTTATTGGAAAGTTAGTAAAATGCCCAGTATTCTTGACTGAAAGGGGCTAAATAAAACATATCTTGATGATAGAATTCTGCAAGTAAAGAAGGTATTTGAAGCAATGACTATCTGTCCCTTAATTGATTTTTCAGCTGGGAAAAAAATCAGAATTTTAAATATATATTTAGATAATTGATAATGACCTTGGACTTTGATGTCCTTTAAACATTTTTTTTTTAAAGAAATACTCTGGATCCAGATTACTATTTTTATAGGTATTAATTTTTCTTTTTAAATAAATGCATTATTATTTTTTGTCAAGAATATGCACAAAACACACTGCAATTCATTAGTTGCTACATGTATAATTCAGTGACATTGATTATCTTCTTCAAGTTGTACAAATATTCCTACTCTATTTCGTGGTTGTACCTCCTCCGTTCTTCTATATTAGCATTCTTAACCACATACATGAACTCACTGCATCATAATCTAATCTTTTGAATTGTTGTTGCCAATTTGATCCCATACAGATTTAATTAAAGCATATTGCTTGACCACCACTTGTAATTCAGTTTGTCATACTATGGTGGGTTTCGAGTTGCTGTCATTCTGAAAGCTATGCCATGGGCCTTTTAAATACCAGCAGGGTAACCCATGGTGGACAGAGCTTCCAGACGAAGACAGACAAGGAAAAAGGAGTGACAAACTGCTTCTGAATATTTAGTCACTGAAAACCTTATGAATAGCAGAGAAACACTGTTGGATAGAGTGCAGGAAAATGAACCCCTCAGGTTCTTAATGTAGAGATGACCATGATGACACAAAGGGAGTAAAACCCGTGAGACCTTCATTTGCTGATGAGTCACAATGCATAATGAAGACAAACAGCTGTAAACATCCATTAATAATCGGAACATGGAACACACGATATATGATCCCAGGTAAATTGGAAATTGTCAAAAATGAAATGGAATGCATAAACATCGATATCTTAGGCATTAGTGAGCTGAAATGGACTGGTGTTGTCCATTTTGAATCTGACAACCACATGGCTTATTATGCCAGGAATGACAAATTGAAGAGGAATGGTGTTGCATTC
>NW_006408853.1:2125437-2136571 GCF_000296735.1 Chrysochloris asiatica
CAATGGCAGCATCAATGGGCTCAGTCGTGGCAATGATAGTGAGGATGGCCCAGGACCAGGAAGTATTTTATACTGTTGTGCATAGGGTCATTATGGGTCAGTATCAACTCGATGGCCCCAAACAACAACATCATATTGCTCATAGCAGAGACTCTTTACTAATTAATCTAAACTATTCTTTAGTTTTTAGAAAAATTTGAGGATATTTTTCAGAAGTATTGCCTATTCATATGGAACCCAAATAGGGTTTCCAAAGCTACAAATTTTATGGGAACTGAAAGCCTCCTCTTTTTCCTAAGGAGTGGCTGGAGGGTTTGAACCACCAACAGTATGTTTAGCAGTCCAGTGCTTATTCAACAGTGCCACATGTGGACTCCTAACTATGTTATCATTGCTAAGTGTCATTGAATTAGTACTGACTCATAGCAACTTTGTATAGGACTTCAAAGGAGTGGTCCAGTGCCTTTTCCTACAGGCCACACCAGGACTGTAATTGTTGTTGTTGTTGTTGTTAAGTGCCATCGAGTCAGTTCCGACCCATAGCGACCCTGTACAGGGTTTCCGAGGGTGTAAATCTTTACGGGACAGTAATAGTAGGTATTAAATAAAAGCTTTGAGTGAATGAATAAATGAATAAGTGAATGAATAATCTTCTCCTGTCCATGCATACTTTAGGACATGAAAGTAAATAAATGGTTCTCCTAAAGAATATATTTTTCATTTTAGGCTACGCTTTTATTGTTAAGTATTATGGAGATGGTTGTGACTCATAAAGACTCTGTATAGGATTTCTGAGGAGCAACTGGTGGGTTTGAATATCTGATCTTGAGGTTAACAGTCCAGTTCTTATCCTATAGTGCCACACCAGGACTCCTATGTTGTTGTTAGGTGCCATTGAGTCGGTACCCAATCATAGTGACCCTATGCACAAGAGAGTGAAACACTGCCTGATCCTGGGCCAGCCTCACAATAGTTGCTACACTTGAGCCTGTTGCTGCTGCCACTATGCCAATCCATTTTTCTGGGGGTCTTCCTCTTTTTCACTGACCCTCCTTGTTACCAAAAATAATACCCTTTTCCAGTGACTGGTCTCTCCTGACAATATGTCTGAATTATGAAAGACAAAATGTGGCCATCCAATATGAGGTTATTGAAAGTACCATGGCTTGTGTCAGGCACACCTTAGTCCTCAAATTTATACCATTGTTCTTCAACACTTTAAAGAGGCTCTGTGCATCAGATTTTCCAAATGCAGTACATCATTTGGTTTCTTGGTTGCTGATTCCATGAGTGTTGATGGTTGATTTAAGCAAAATGAAGCATTTTCAATCTTTTCTCAATTTATATGTTGTTATTAGGTGTCGAGTCAGTACTGACTCATAGCAACCTTATGCACAATAGAGCGAAACACTCCTGGTCCTGGGCCAACCTCACAATTGTTGTCACGTTTGAGCCCATTGATGTAGCCACTTGGCCAATCCATCTCACTGGGGGTCTTCCTCTTTTTCTCTGACCCTCCACCTTACCAAACATGAGATCCTTCTCCAGTGACTCCTCCCTCCTGACAATATGTCTGAAGTATGAGAGATGAACTTTGGCCATCCTGGCCTCCAAGGAGCACTCTGGATGTGCTTCTTCCAACACAGATCTCCATTTATGTAGATGTTATTTATTGGTCCAGTGGTGAGGTTTGTTTTGTTTTTTTGTTTTCTTTACATTGAGATGCACCCCATACTAAAGTCTGTGGTCTGTGATCATCATCAGTAAGTAATTTAAGACTTCTTTATTTTCAGCAAGCAAGATTGTAGCTGCATATCGCAAGTTGTTAATGAGTCTTCCTCCAATTCTGATGCCATGTTTTTCTTCATATAATCCAGCTTCTCAAATTATTTGTTCAACATACAGATTGAATAAGTATGGTGAAAGAATACAACCCAGGCACACACCTTTCCTAATTTTAAACCATTTGGTGTTCCCTTGTTCTGTTCAAACAACTGCCTCATGGTCAATGTACAGGTTTCTCATAACCACAATTATGGGTTCCAGAATATTAATCTTTGCAATGTTGTCCATAGCTTGTCAAGATCCACATAATTAAAAGCCTTTGCATAATCAGTAAAGCACAGGTAAGTATCTTTCTGGTATTCTCTGCTTTCATCCAAGATCCATCTGACGTCAGCAACAATATCCCTCATTCCATGTCCTCATCTGAATTTGGCTTGAACCTTTGTAATTTCTGTGTCAATGTATAGTTGCAGTCAATGTTGCATTATTTTTAGTAAAACTGCACTTCTATGGGGTATCGGTGATGTTGTCCAATGATTTCCACCTTCTGTTGGGTCACTTCTCATTGGAATAAGCACAGATACAGATTTATTTGAAGAGCAAAGATGTCAGCTTGAGGACTAAGGTGCACCTGACCCAAGCCATGGTATTTTCAATAACCTCATATGGATGCGAAAACTGGACAGTGAATAAGGAAGATGGTAGAAGAATTGATGCCTTTGAGTTGTGATGATGGAGGAGAATACTAAAAGTGCCATGGACTGCCAAAAGAACCAATAGTTCTGTTTTGGAAGAAGTGCAGCCAGAGTGCTCCTTGGAGGCCAGGATGGCTAAGCTTCGTCTCTCATATTTTGGACATATTATCCAGAGGGAACAGTCGCTGGAAAAGGATGTCATGCTGGGTAAGATGGAGGATCAGAGAAAGAGAGTAAGACCCCCAATGACACGGATCGGCCAGGTGGCATCATTGATGGCCCAGGATTGGACATTGTTTTGTTCTGCTGTGCATGGGGTCGCTATGAATCAGTTTCGACTCGATGGCACTTGACAACAACAACAGATTTCTTTCAGTCAGTTGGCCAGGTAATTGTCTTCTAAGTTTCTTGGCATGGATGAGTGAGTGCTTCCAGTCTCATATCAGTTTGTTGAAATATTTCAGTTTGTATTCTGTATATTCCTGGTGCCTTGTTTTCTGCCAATGACTTCAATGCATCTTGGGCTTCTTCCTTCAGGTTCACTGTCTCATGATCATATGCTACCTCTTGAAATGGTTAAACATTGACCATTTCTCTTGATACAGTGTCTCTGTAGATTCCTTCCATCTTCTTATGATGCTTTCTGCATCATTCAATAATTTGCCCATGTAATCGAGGTTTCAATTTTTTCTTCAGTTTCATCAGCTTGAGAATTTGCTGAACATGTTATTCTCTTTTGGTTTTCTAACTCCATATCTTTGCACATTTCATTACAATATTTTACTTTGTCTTCTCAAGCTGACCTTTGAAATTTTCTGTTCAGCTCTGGTACCTCCTCACTTCTTCCATTTGCTTAAGCATCTCTATGCTGGAGAGCAAATTTCAGTCTCTTTTGACATCCATTTTGGCCTTTTCTTCTCAATGCCCTTTCACTTTCTTCCTGTCTGATGTTGTTGATGTCATCCCACAGTTCTTCTGGTCTTTGGTCTTTAGTGGTCGAATGCACCAAATCTGTTCTTCAGATGATCTCTAAATTTAGGTAGGATATATTCAAGGTCATACTTTGGTTCTCATGGACTTGTTTTTATTTTATTCAGCTTCAACCTTAATTTGCATATGAACAATTGATGGTCTGTTCCACAGTCTGCCACTCATCTTGTTTTGGCTGATGACATGGAGCTTTCCCACCATCTCTTTCCAAAGATATAGTCAAATTGATTTATTTATTTTCCATCTGGTGAGGTCCATTTTAATATTTGTGTTTTATATTGTTTAAAAAGTATATGCAATGAAGAAGTCATTGGTCTTTCAAAATTCTATCATATGATTACCAACATCATTTCTATCATGAAGGCCATATTTTCAACTACTGATCCTTCATCATTGTTTATAGCCTCTGTATTCCAATCACCAGTAATTATAGACATTTTGATTGCATATTTGATTATTTTCACACTGAAGAAGTTGATATAATTCTTCAATTTCCTCATCACTGGCTTTAGTAGTTGGTGCATAAGTTTGAATAATTGTGGTATTAACTAATCTTCCTTGTCGGTGTTTGTATATTATCCAAACCAGACAGATCTTGAGGTTCTCTTTGATGATGTATGTGGCATTATTCTTCTTTAATTTGTCATGCTCTGCATAATAAACCACGTGACTGTCAGATTTAAAATGAGCAATACCAGTAGATTTCAGTTAACTAATGCTTAGGATATCGATGTTTATGGGTTCCATTTCATTGTCTACAATTTCCAATTTTCCAAGGTTCACACTTTGTACATTCTATGTTCTGATTATTAATGGATGTTTACAGGTGTTTCTCTTAATTTTGAATTGTGTCCCATTAGCAAATGAAGATTCCAAGGACTTTACTCCATTCATGCCATCACAGTGAACTCTATTTTGATGAAGCCGCTCTTCTCTTATTGGACTTTTTTGTGCCTTCCAACCTGAGGGGCTCATCTTTCTGGGTTATATCTGACAGTATCCTGGTGCTCTTTATCTTATTTCAATATTCAGTATTCTGGTGCTGACAGTGTTCTACTGATATTCATAAGATTTTCAGTGACTAAATATTCAGAAGTAGTTCATCTCTCCTTCTTTCTAGTCTGTCTTTATTTGGAAGCTCATCTGAGACCTGTCCACCATGTGTGATTCTGTTATTATTTAAAATACCTGTGGCATAGCTTCTATAATCACAACAACACGCCTGCCACTAGAGTATGACAAACTGACAGATGAGTGGTAGGGGACTCCTATAGAGTGCTTTAAAATTTAGCCTGAAATAAAAATAAATAATAATTACTGAAACTTTGTAAGTAAAATTGTAATAATAGTTTCCAGAGCTGAACAAATGCTTTATTTTCTTATAAAGGTGGTGCAACCTCTAACTCTTTTTACTGGTTTAGTTACATCAATATACTTTATTTTGTTTTTAACCTGTTTTAATAGCCTTTATATTTTCTAGGTCAGACCTTGGCCATAGAAAAGTACTTTGGAAAGTGACATTTTAACTTTTTACTCTCTCCAAATTTATTGTGCTGAATTTAAAATAAGGTGTTTTACATCTTGTGCAAGGGGAATTGTACCAAATATTAATGTTTAAATAGAAAGAAATCTCCTTAAATGCATCTTTTCCATGTGGTAATCAGTCTACTTCTAAACAATCAAAAAGCCATTTTTATGCTTGTAATTGCCTGATTTCATGAATACTTATGACTAGTCATTATGCTTATTTACTATTTTGTTCTCTAGGTTATCTAATATAGTACTTACCATGTTCCCTGATAAAATAAGTTACCTTGGTAAACAAGGACATCTTGGAATTCAGGACAGAGATTCATTGAATGACATCTGAGTCACAGCTTCCAGTTTTAGTATAATTTTCTTTCTTCTAGTGCACTGGACTGCTAACTGCAAGGACAATGGTTCAAACCCATCAGCCACTCTTCAGACACCCTATACAAGGTCATTATGAGTCAGAACTGACTAGACAGCACATAGCTACAATTGAAAATCATGTAACAGTTTTTACTGTGAAATAAACAGTCTTACATATTTTTGTATCCCTTGAAAAAGTTTCTCACACAGTTTTTAAGTAGTCATGTATGTTTTAACCGAACCTTTTCTTCTTCCTTCATGGAGGAAACAGACAGATGTAGTTACCAAGAATTAGAGTGGCTCCACATATGGTGAACCTTCCACCAAACACCTGACACATTCTCTTTAACTCCATTTTATGAAGTTCCTTTAAGCCTATTGATAAGTGGCATTCAGTCAGTCCTAACTCATAGTAACCCTGCATAGGTTTTCTGAGGCTGTAAATCTCTGAGGGATCAGAAAACCTCGTCTTCCTCCTGCAGTCCCTTTAAACCTTTTGGGAGGAAATGAAGATTTGAACAGAAATGAAGATGATTTCCTTTACTGCATTTCAAGACTAAAGGAAGGAGTCATTTTAAATTGCAGAAGCAAAAGGCTCAAATTTTATCCCATGAATTATAATGATTAATCAAATTGGTCTTAATCATGTAACTTTGATTAGGTTTCAAAGTAATGTATAGTTGTTTTATTAAGTGCTGTCAATTCAGTTCTGACTCATGGTGACCTTGTATATGATTTCTGAGGAGTGGCTGGTAGGTTTGAACTGGTGACCTAGTAGTGCTTATCCTACAGTGCCACACCAGGGCCCTTAAAGTATATTGTTGTTGTTGTTAAGTACCGAGGAGTCGGTTGTGACCCTGCAGAGGGTTTCCGAGGCTGTAAATCTCTACGGGAGCAGAAAGCCTCATTTTTCTTCTGCCAAATGGCTGGTAATTTCTAACTGCCAACCTTGAGGTTAGCAGCCCGATTCACAACCACTACGCTTCCAGAGCTCCTTGAAGTATATATGTTGTTGTGAAGTGCTGTCGAGTCGATTCTGACCCATAGTGACCTTGTATAGGGTTTCCGAGGAGTAGCTGGTGAGCTTGAACCGCAGGCCTTGCAGGTCAAACGACTTTGCAGTCTGGCGCATTAACCCACAGCGCCACACCAGTATATATGTTGTTGTTATGTGCCGTGGAGTCGTTTCCGACTCATAGCGACCCTGTACAGGGTTTCTGAGGCTGTAAATCTTTACGGGAGCAGAAAGCCTCATCTTTCTCCCGCGGAACAGCTGGTAGTTTCGATTTGCTGACCTTGAGGTTCTCAGCCCGATTGGTAACCACTACGCTACCAGAGTTCCTTACACCAGATCATATAGCATGCTATTAAAAACAAGAAGACTGAGTAAAAGATGCAGTTTGTATAGACTTTAGAGTTTGTGTGTGTATGTATATGCTTATAATGATACTTTTCAATGTTTGTACACGTGTATTTGTTTGCCTGTGATTTTTCCTCCCTCATGAGTAGTTATTTCACTTCTTGCGTTGCTGTTGTTGTGTGAATAGTCAAGTCTGTTTTTATTCATAGTGATCCTGTGTAGGGATTCTGGGAGCAACTGGTGGGTTTGAACTGACAAACTTGTGGCTAGTGCCACACTAAATCCCTTTTAAGAATTAGTAATTCTTGACAATAAAAATTAATTACAATGTTCATGTTGCAATAGTGATACTTTTAAAGTTTAAAAATTGAGAAAATACATACTGGTGAAAAAATCATTAACATTTATATTGTTGTTATGTGCTATCAAATTGATTCTGACTCAGCTACCGGGTACAGAGTTTCTGAGAGCAGCTGGTGGGTTTGAACTGCTGACCTTTTGGTTAGTAAGTCCAGTGCTTATCCTACAGTGCTACACCAGGGTTCAATATTTATGTAGTGCCAACCAACTACCTGACACATTCTAAGCATGGTAACAACTTTAATCCACTTGACCATCAACACAACTCTGCTATTATAATCAATTTTCATATGAGGATACTAAGGTACAAAGAGGTGTGTAACCCAAGGCCATCTAGTCAGGGCTGGAGCTAGAATGCAAACCTAGGTTGATACCACAGCCATTTCTTACCTCTGCACTATATGAATTTAGTAGAATTTAAAAAAGAATTTGGTTTGTTTAGTGCTAAAGCATTTACGTATATTTGAAAAGTAATATGCATGTGTGAGAAATGATTTATTTGATCCATTAACTGACATACATAATGTGAATACAGTTTAGTGTGTCTTTATATCATTTTTCAACTCCTGGTTAAAGTCTGTCACAGGTTCTGCTTCTAACCCTGTATGAAATATTTATTTAATATGCTTTATTATAAACTTCCATTTCACTACAAAGCTGTATATCTAGAAAGGATTAAGTTCCTTTTCCCAGAAGAAATTTGAAATGTGTGCTTTCCTCTTGCTATTTTCTCAATTTTAATGTTACTGGATAGTGCTGGAGGATAAGAACTGGACTTCTAAATGTAAGATCAGTAGTTCAAACCCACTAACCTCTTCTCAGAAGCTTATTCAGGGTTGCTATGAGTCGGAATTAACTTGATGGCACTTTATAACAACAACAACAACGTTTTTCTTTCATGGACACTCATTAATTTCTTTTAAATAAATATTTTAAAATTGTAACATTTTCTATACTATTTGAGGACCTGTGGTGGCACAGTGCTTAAGCACCCTGCTGCTAACAAAAGGTCAGTGGGAACTAGATGCAGCAACCTACTTTGTTCTATAGGGGTACTTTGAATTGAAATTTAACTCCAAGACAATTGGTTTAGGTTTGCTTATCTATACACACTCTAGATAACAATTGAAATTCCTTCCTTTTGTCATGGAACTTTTCATTTCAAGAAGAAAAGCTAAAAGAACATAACTTTTGGATAGGATATAAATCCTGTAAGAAGACCTTATTTCTACTTACTGTGTTCATCTTTCCCCTCTTTCTTCTTTCCTTCCCTCCTTCCCTAGACCTCTTGATATCTATCTTTCTTTGCTCAATTTTCTACAAAAAAGTGGAATCTCTTCATGTTCTTGACATCACATATACTATGATCCACCTTGATATCAGGGAAGGCATAATCAACCTGGGACTAATTCTGTCCGTAATTTGATCTGTTGGACCAATTTGTAGTGTAATCTTCAATGGCATTAAGGGAAGAAATACACCTTCTTACTGCATTCACTGTTCAGGTAGATGAATAATACATTATCTCCAACTTTGATAGGCAGAAATCTTGCAGATTTTGACAACGTGTCAAATGGTAAGTGCTAAGGCTAAAGGCAGGTGAGATTCTGGCCACAGAAAATGATGTATAATAAAGCCTGACTATATTCTGTGTCTAGGAGGATACTTTGTAGCCTCTAGGAAAATATGAATGATAGCAATAGAGCTGACCCCTCACAAAGTATTGTTGAAGAGAAGTGTCAGGCACTTAGAGATGATTAATGATGTTTAAGGAAATTTGCTGTTAAGTGTAAAAATAAAATAAAGTATGAATGCTAAGTAGTAACTGAGGCTGCAATAACATTCTAAATGGCTAAGTTTAGTCACTGGAAAAATGTTCACAAAACAAACTCAAGCATCCACTTGCATACTTTAGAAAGATGAAGGATCATATTGATCTTTACTAAATATCATCTTACAATTGTAGGGATTTGAGCATTCTGAATATTTAATGTACATCAGTAAATTGTCCCTGCTAGCAAAGTTATAATATTTTACAAATGATAACCTGAAATGGAACAGCTTATTTTAAAGTTAACATTTAATCAAACAGTTGTACAATTTAAATGAAAAAGCAACTGAATCAAAGTATTGAAAGGTTAATTTTCAGCTCAAAAAATGAATGTTGGTAACCTTCTACCCATTTCACTCATATGTATCATTTGTCCTAAAACAAGTGAGATGAATGTAATTTGTTGTTGTTGTTAAGTACCATCAAGTCAGTACTGAATCATATTGTATAGGATTTCCAAGGAGTGGCTGGCAAGTTTGAACCTTCGACCTTGTGAATCAAACAGCCTTGCAGTCGAGTGCTTATGCTGCAGAGCCATACCAGAATTCTGGTAACTAGAGGTATATACCTTAAAAAAGAGGTATTTCCACACATCCCTTACTTAAGTTGTCTGTCATATTAAAATATATTTATTTCTAAAGTGACTATAAGATTATGGTTTATTTAGTATGTTATGCTTTATGTTTAATATCCTAATATATCAATGTTAAATTCCTCCACATTTTGATTTTATACTCCATATGGAGAAAATATTCTTTACTAACCTGTAATTCAAGTGCATCAATTCTTCTCCAGTCTCTCTTATTTATTATCCAACTTTCTAATCATATAAAGAGATTGAAAATACAATCAATGGGGTCAAGTATACCTTAGTCACCAAAGTGACATCTTTTTCTTTAACAATTTAAAGCAGTACTTTCTGCTTATTGTTGTTAGGTGCCATCGAGTTGGTACTGACCCATAGCCACCTTATGCACAGCAGAATGAAACACTGCCCAATTATGGGCCAACCTTACTACTGTTGCCACACTTGAGTCCATCAATGCTGCCACTTGGCCAATCCATCTCGTTGGGGGGGTCTTCCTATTTTTCTCTGACCCTCCACCTTACCAAACATGATATCCTTCTCCAGTGACTAGCCACTCCTGACAATATGTATGAAGTATGAGAGATGAAGTTTGGCCATCTTGGCCTCCAAGGACCATCCTGGATGTACTTCTTCCAAAATGGTTTTATTGGTTCTTTTGGCAGCCCATGGCACTTTCAATATTCTCCTCCAACACTGTAACTCAAATGCATTAATTCATCTACGGTCTTCCTTATTCAGTGTCCAGCTTTCACATGCATATGAGGTTATTGAAAATACCATAGCTTGGGTCAGGTGTACCTTAATCCTCAAGCTGACATCTTTGCTCTTCAACACTTTAAAAAGTTCCTGTGCAGCAGATTTGCCTAATGCAATACATCCTTTCATTTCTTGACTGCTGCCTCCGTGAGTGCTGATAGTTGATCCAAGAAGAATGAAGTCCTTGACAACTTCAATCTTTTCACCATTGATAAGAATGTTGTATATTGATCCAATGGTGAGGATTTTTGTTTTCTTGACATTGAGATGTAATCCATATTGAAGGCTGTGCTCTTTGATCTTCATCAGTAAATGTTTTAAGTCCTCTCACTTTCAGCAAGCAAGGTTGTATCATCTGCATATGTCAGGTTGTTAATGAGTCTTCTTCCAATCTTGATGCCACATTTTTCTTCACAGAACCCAGCTTCTTGGATTATTGGCTCAGCATACAGGTTGAAAAAGTATGGTGAAAGAATACAACCTTGTTGCACACCTTTCTTAATTTTAAAACATTTAGTGTTCCCATGTTCTATTGGTCCAGCTGCCTCTTGGTCCAGGTACAGATTCTTCATGAGCACAATTAAGTGTTCCGGAATACTCATACTTTGCAATGTTGCCCATACCTTGTCATTATCCACACAATTGAAAGCCTTTGTGTAGTCAATAAAGCACAGGTAAACATCATTTTGATATTCTCTGCTTCCAGGCAAGATCCATCGGACATCAGCAATGATATCCCTCATTCCAAGGCCTCTTCTAAATCTGGCTTGAACCTTTGGAAGTTCTCAGTCAATGTATGCTTGCAGCTGTTTCTGTATTACCTTTAGTAAGACTTCACTTGCATGGGATATCAAAGAGATTGTCTGATGATTTCC
>NW_006408853.1:2138592-2149793 GCF_000296735.1 Chrysochloris asiatica
CCAGGCAAATTCAAGTCTTTGACAACTTCAATCATTTCTTCTTTTATCATGATTTTATGTATTGGTACAGTTTTGAGGATTTTCATTTTCTTTACATTGAGGTGAAATCCATACTGAGGATTATGGTCTTTGTTCTTTATCAGTAATAATTTCAATTCCTCTTCATTTCCAGGAAGCAAGGTTGTGTCATCTGCATATCACAGGTTATTAATAATTCTTCCTCTAATTCTAATACCGTGTTTTTCATATAATTTAGCTTCTCGTATTATTAGTTCAGCATACAAATTGAATAAGTGTGGTGAAAGAATACACCTGACTTTAAACCATTCATTTTCCCATTGTTCTGTTTGAAAAACTGTCTTTTGGTCTGTGTGCAAGTTCCTCATGAGCTCAAGTCAATGTTCTGGAATTCCTATTTTTTGTAATATTATTCATAGCTTGTTATGATCCACACAGTTGAATGCCTTTGCATACTCAAATACAAATAAATTTCTTTCTATTATTTTCTGCTGTCAGCAAAGATTCATCTGATGTTAGAAATGATATTCCTTGTTCCTTGTCCTCGTTTGATCTGGTTTGAATATCTGGCAGCTCCCTGTTGATATACTGCTGCAACTCTGTAAATTATCTTTAGAAGAATTTTACTTGCAAGTGGTATTACTATTATAGCTTAATTATTTTCCACATTCTGTTTGGTCATCTTTCTTTGCAATGAGCACAAATATATTTATTTTCTAACTGGTTAGCTAGATAGCGGTCTTCAAAATTTCTTGGACTAGACATCAGTTTGTTGAAACATTTCAATTTGTATTCCATCAATTACTAGAGCCTTGTTTTTCACCAGTGACTTCAGTAGAGCTTGGACTTCTTCCTTCAATCCATTGGTTTATCTTGAAATGGTTGAGCATTGATCAATTTTTTTGGGGGGTGGGGTGGGTACAGTGACTCTGTTTAATCCTTCCATCTTTTTTTTTTTTTTAATGTTTTCTGCATTGTTCGGTATTTTGTCCATAGAATCTTTCAGTATTGCAAGTTGTGGCTTGAATTTTTTTCTTTGGTTCTTTCTGTTGGAGAAATTCTGAGCTTATTCTTACCTTTGGTGTTTTAATTCCAGGTCTTTGGACATTTGAACATTACATTATAATACTTGACTTTGCTTCTCAAGCCTCTTTTGAAATTTTTTGTTCAGTTCTTACTTGATTATCCCAGAACTGTCATTCCACAACTCTTCAAGTCTTTGGTTGTTAATGTCTAATGCATCAAATCTGTTTTTGAGATGATCTCTAAATTCAGGTAAGACATACTCAAAGTCATATTTTGACTTTTGTGGGCTTGTTTTAATTTTCTTTGGTTTCAGCCTGAACTTTCATATGACCAATTGATGGTCTGCTCCACAGTCTGCTCCTGGCATTGTTTTGGCTCATGATATTGAGCTTGGTTCTGATACTGCTCCTCTGCTAATTCCGGTGTAACAACTTTCTGTCCCTAGGTCAAGGAGGTTAATGCATAGAGATCTTGGGGCCCAAAGGATGCATTCCACTTCTGACTCTTCTTCTTGGGTGATAGTGAGATCTCACTTGTGCTTCTGAGGTGACTCATTTTAAACCCATGGTAGAGTTTCAAGTTTTTACAATTACAATTCATTCTGTTAACATCCATAGTTGAATCATATCATCCTATCAACACCTTTTGTCACCTACCAACTAGACCCATCAAGAAAAGAGTTGTTTAGTGGCAATTACAAAGACTAAGACTAGAAGAGACATATAAAATAGTTCACTATACCATGCATAGCTTCTAGCATCACAGCAATATGCAAGCCATCACAATATAACAAACTGACAGGTAAATGGCAATAAGTATTTATTGTTGTTGTTGCTAGGTCCTGTTGAGTCAGTTCCAACTCATAGAAATCCTATGCACAACCTACACTATATTATAAATAAGGTGTGATCGCCTGTTGATACTAGCACTAAATGTCCAGATTGTGATCTCATACTTCCAACTAAGGAAAATTTGAAATTCATAATATAATCACTCACAGCTTAATTGACTTATTCTTTAAAAAGAGTTAAAAAATATTTTCAGCACTTTAATTTTCTTCTTTGTTTCTGATTTTTCAGACTTCTCTTTGAGACCTTTTGAAAAATCAAATATATAAATCACATAATATCAAAAATACTTTTTAGGGAAAAAGCCATCTCATAGTCTAGAATCTAGGCAGACAGCTAGACTTTTTGTAATTGCCCCAAGAATATATTCAGAGTAGAACATTATCATGAATAAAGTCAATCATAATGTTGGTCTTCTATAAAAGCAAAAGTTTATTGAAAAATTAATATCAGTAGGTCTGGAATGGAGTGAAAAGAATGACATACCTCTAAATCTAAGGAGCAAGCATAGGGCTCAAAATGGAAAGTAGTATGTATGCAGAAGTGAATTCTGGAGTCACAGAGGGCTTGAGTACCACTATGGTACTACTTTGGAAAAGTGACAGGACTATACAGCATGTATAAAAAGATTCTCTGGGCAAATTATTGAATGATGCAGAAAGCATCAAGAGAAGATGGAAGGTATACACAGAGTCACTGTACCAAAAGGAAATGGTTAATGTTCAACTGTTTCAAGAGGTAGCACATGATCAAGAGCCAATGACATTGAAGGAGGAAGTCCAAGGTGCATTGAAGGAATTGGCAAAGAATAAGGCACCAGGAATTGATGGAATCAAAATTGAAATCTTTCAAGCAAGTAAGGTGGCACAGGAGGCACTCATTCGTCTCTGTCAAGAAACTTGGAAGGCAACTATCTGGCCCACTGATTGCAAGAGATACATATTTGTGCCCATTCCAAAGAGAGGTGAAACAACAGAATGAGGAAATAGCCAGATAATATCTTTGATATCCCATGTGAATAAAGTTTTGCTAAAGGTAATACAGAAATGGCTACAATCATATACATTGACAGAATTTCCAGAGGTTCTAGCTGGATTCAGAAGAGGCCTTGGAATGAGGGGTATCATTGCTGATGTCTGATGGATCTTGACTGAAAGCAGAGAATATCATAAAGATATTTACCTGTGCTTTATTGACTATGCAAAGGCTTTTGATTGTGTGGATCATGACAAGCTATGGACAACACTGCAAAGTATGAATATTCCAGAACACTAAATTGTGCTCATGAGGAATCTGTACCTGGACCAAGTGCAGTTGTTCAAACAGAACATGGGAACACTGAATGTTTTAAAATTAAAAAAGGTGTGTGACAAGGTTGTATTCTTTCACCATACTTCTTCAACTTGTATGCTGAGCCAATAATCTAAGAAACTAGGTTCTATGAAGAAAAACGCGGCATCAGGATTGGAGAAAGACACATTAACAACCTGCGATATGCAGATGATACAACCTTACTTGCTGAAAGTGAAGAGGACTTAAAACATTTACTGATGAATATCAAAAAGCACAGCTTTTGGTATGGATTACATCTCAAGGTAATGAAAACAAAAATCCTCACCACTGGACTAATAAACAACATTCTTATCAATGGAGAAAAGATTGAAGTTGTCAAGGACTTCGTTCTTGTTGGATCAACTGTCAACACTCACAGAAGCAGCAGTCAAGAAATGAAAGGATGTATTGCATTAGGCAAATCTGCTGCACAAGGCCTTTTTAAAGTGTTGAAGAACAAAGATGTCTGCTTGAGGACTAAGGTGCACCTGACCCAAGCCATGGTATTTTCAGTAACCTCATATTTGTGTGAAAGCTGGACAGTGAATAAGGAACACCATAGAAGAGTTGATGCTTTTGAGTTATGGTGTTGGAGCAGACTATTGAAAGTGCCATGGGCTGCCAAAAGAACCAGCAGATCTGTGTTGGAAGAAGTGCAGCCAGAGTGGCCCTTGGAGGCCAAGATGGCCAAACTTCATCTCTCATACTTCAGACACATTGTCAGAAGGGGCCAGTCACTGGAGAAGGATAACATGTTTTGTAATGTGGCGGGTCATAGAAAAAAGAGGAAGACCCACCAACGATATGGATTGGCCAAGTGGCAGCATTGATGGACTCAAGCATGGCAACAGTAGTGAGGTTGGCCCAGGATTGGGCAGTGTTTCTGTCTGCTGTGCATAAGGTCGCTATGGGTTGGTACTGACTCGATGGCACCTAACAACAACAACAACAACATACAGCAGATAGCTTTGCACTCCTGGAAAGGAAATCTTAGAGATGAAAGACTTTTTTTCTCCAGCACTGCATAAACCTCAGAATTTTGGTGTTTCCCTAGAGAGCAATGGAAGTACAAAATTTGTCTGAGATTGAATATTTTGCTAGTCTTGTTGGACAAGAGCTAAGGTTCACATGTAATTTAGTTGAATAGGAAGATAGAAAAACAACCTTGGTGGCTCAATGGTCAAGTGCTCCTATGCCAACTGAAATGTCAGCGGAATCTACCAGTTGCTCCGTAGGAAAAAGTTGTGTCAGTCTGCTTCCATAAAAACTTACATGGTCCATTACTACTCTATCATATAAAGTTGCTATGAGTTGGAATCAATTCAGAGGCGGTGTGTTTGGATTTTGATTTAGGAAGTTAGAAATGTATACATTGGAAATATATGTGATTATGTACTAATAATTAATCCAATGAGCTAAATTTGAATCCCAGGAAACTTTAGGATAGACACTAGTCTGATAATCACAAGATTGGTGGTTCAAATCCAGCAACAAATATTAGAAACCCTATTCAGGGTGTATGAATCACAACTGACTTGATAGCACTTTACAGCAACATCAATAAATAAATACACTATTTACTACATTTATTATGAATAATTGCTATGCATTACACAATTTAATACATTGTGATCAGTTACAGGACTTTTCTAATAGCACACAGATGATAGGTGATAGGGTTGTGATTTGTTATGGCAAAGTGTTTTCTTATATAACTCATGGTCTCTTGATAACTGGTGGAACTGGTTGCTAGGTATGTTGATAAAGAAGATCCACCATGAGAGCCACTGCAAATTGTTGAAACTGATGAGAAGATTGAACATTAAACTAGGCAAATGATTCTCCCTGGAGGATTTCATTCTTTTTTTTTCTATCCCTATATAAGTACTGAATTTCTTAATGCCTTTTATGTAATAAAGCACTGAGGAAAGAAAATGGCTTCTAATCAGTATGCCTGATGATTTTGGGTTAGGTTGCAAAAAAACTTTTGGGAGAACAAATCATAGAAAGCAATAGTTTATGATTCCATTGCTGATTGAAGGATATGGCCTGGGAAAGTAGGTCATAATTAGATCCACTAAATCATGGTCAGGTTTGTGCAGCATTGTAAATGGCCCACCTCTGACTTCTATTAATAAAGAATTTCATGGATCTTAATTTTAAATATGTTACTAGCAACAATTGTGAGGATAGTCCAGGACCAGACAGTGTTTTGTTCGATTGTACATGGGGTCTTATGGGTCCTAACTAACTTGATGGTATTTAATAACAATAACAATATAAGCGCAGTCTTATAAATGCACACATTAAAATAATGCTTAGAAGAAAACTTAGGTTTAGACTGCATCTTTGGAGCTAATGAAAGCATAGTTTATTTGATGCACTTATTGCCAATTGCCTTTTTTGGCAATCTTTTTTTCCTCCTAGTGTTTTCTTTAAAACTATAATTGAAGAGTATGTGTGCTTTATAATACAGTTTTCCTGTTCAGTGTGGCAATTCTTCAGTTATTTTCAGTATGAGATATAAACCAAAGAAATGACTGTAGATTTTTAACAACTCCTCATATAGTCAATTCCAAAAATCAGTGCCAGGTTTTCATGGTATATTTTGTTGTAAATTTTTGGTATTGAATATTGATTTAAGTTACCAGTTGTCAGAATATGGTGATGATAGTTATGGTGTACCATGGAGTTGGTTCCAAGTCATAGTTACCCTGAATAGCATTTCTGAAGCAGTAAATCTTCAAGGAACAGAAAGCTTCACCTTTTTCCTATGGAATCGCTGATAGTTCCAAAATGCTGAACTTGAGGTTTGCAGTCTGACTCATAACCACTACACTACCAGAGCTCCTTGCCAGAGTGTGGTGGTGGTTGGTGGTTATGTGCTGTGGAGTCGGTTTCAACTCATAGCGACCCTGTACAGGGTTTCCGAGGCTGTAAATCTATATGGGAAAAGAAAGCCGCATCTTTCTCCCATGGAACAGCTGGTAGTTTCTAACTGCTGACCTTGAGGTTCGTAGCCCGTTTTGTAACCACTACCCTACCAGAGCTCCTTTGCCAGATTGTAGGATGATTAAAAAATAGGATTGAATGTTGGAAGGGTTAAATTTTAGTCTTAAAGTTGACTCAGAACAAAACTATATGTTTGTATGAAGGTATAGATTTCTATAATTACCTAAGGCTTTGCCTTAGGTAATTTAATAAATATTATCTCTAGATACCCCAGAAATAACTACATGTATGATTTTAATTTAAAATGTTAGCATTCAACAAAAATGGAAAGGTTTTATTAATCATTCTGGTTTCACAGATGGGAAAATTCACGTCCACAGAGTTTAAATTACCTATAGTTCTAGCTCTGCT
This sequence comes from Chrysochloris asiatica, assembly GCF_000296735.1. Taxonomy (NCBI): domain Eukaryota; kingdom Metazoa; phylum Chordata; class Mammalia; order Afrosoricida; family Chrysochloridae; genus Chrysochloris; species Chrysochloris asiatica. The sequence goes on from NW_006408853.1 coordinate 2,145,180, forward strand.
GATAGTGAGTTGTGTGAGCAGAACCCAAATTTCCTAATTCTAATTCTAATCATAATAAACTTTCTGTCATATCATACTTCTATTATCAAAGTCTTCATAATACCCTACCTCAAACTATCAGACTGTATCTAAATAAACAGGGAACATGCTTTACTTGCAAATCCCATTACAGTTTATAATATGGAGCACATAATTGTATTTTTTCAGGGAAAGAATTAAAAATTTATAAGCTAAAATTTCATATTCAAAACATTAATTTTACAACTTTGATTGACTGAATCAGATACTTGAATAAACTATTTCAAGAAACTTTCTCTTTGCCAAATAGAGCCATGAATCTCTTTTGAGGAATTACATTTTATTACTCATAAAATAAACTGCCTGAGGCTGGTTTCTCTAGGGGAACAAAATCAGTGAATTATGAGGGGGGGGGGCTTCAAAAAGTTTGTGAAAAAAATGGAATTAAAAAAGAATTTTTCCATGAACTTTTTTTTTTTTTCTATCTTGAGTCCCATTCAAGTTTAGACAATACTTGTAATTTCCCAGAGCTATAAAATGGGAATGATAATCCTAACATCTTCAGATTCTTATGAAAATAATAATGGCTGGCATTAATCATGTGCTTACTATTACCCAGACATTTTGCTTTATGGGTGTAGTGCAGTAAATTACTTCATATGGCTCTTCTACCCAGAGTCTTTGTAGCTCCTACCAAACATGTTTGCCCTTCCGTGTTTGGCTAAGAGAAGGTTGAAGAAGATGCTATTAGAGTTATATAATTCAGTTGTGAGTGGTTAACAGGCCTCATTGTAATTGTAAAACTTGGAACTCTAATGTGTATGAAATGAGCCATCTCAGAAACAGGAATGGGAGATCTCACTAGTATCAAAGAAGAAGAGCTGGGAATGGAACACATCCTTTTGAATTGCGCCTCCTTGACCCAAGAAAGCTGTGACACTGGAGTTGTGCCAGAGGAGTTGTAGCAGCTGCTGAAATAAAAGCCAGAGCTAAAGGGGGAGGAATGGGCTTCCCAAGCAAGCAAAAATGAGTGACTTTAGGTAGGAGGCTTGCTTACGAGTGGCGTGCCTCCAATCATTTAATTGTGGGAGATAGGTCTGTTGACCTACAGAGTTGTGACTGAGCAACATCAGGTTGATGTTAATGGTGGAATGGTGTGTCCTGTGATCATTTATCAGCAACTCTAAAATAATTTTATAACACTGTCTGGGCAGAGAGAGGGCAGGGCATTGATCAGCATCCCTAAAAAGCTTTGCAGCATGGCTATTGAACGTCTGAAGATAGGCGGTCCTGACTGGAAGACGTGTACCCTGAGCATTTTCTGACCCTATATTGTAACCTATCAATTTCACTAATAAAAATCCCACAACTGTGATTATGGTGCCTGAGTTTGGTTACCATTGCTATGAATTACTGAACCCAAAAGACAAGTAGGATGAGTTGTGGGAGGAATGGCTTGATACCCATTCTTTTTACAATGTGGGTTTTCAGTTCATTATTACAGCAAATCTAGGAGGGTTACTCTATTATTTTCCTCATTTTACAGAGAAGAAAATGGAGGCTTCCGGAGATTAGATAACTGCATGGCCAAGAGAAAAGGAGTTAGTTCCTCCATTGGGTTAGTACTTAGAAATACTTCAGAGCCCTGGAATACACTGGAAATAAGGCTATAATTTGCAAGCATTTTGAATATGTGGAGAGCTGTACAAAATGGTTATTTGTGTTGCAATTTGTTAATATGTGGCACTATGAGTATAATTCTAAACTCTCAAAGTAACATCAAAATAAACCTAGCAGATAATGAGAAACATCATTAACCATGAGAAAGTATGTTCATATAATGTAGTAGTTTACAAACTTTAGAATCACCTGGGGATGTTTATGAAACAGATTACTGGTCCCTGAGACCAAAATTTTTTCTTCACTAGGTCTGATGGAAATGGGATCTGAGAATATTGCTGACCAAAACCACACTGTGAGAACCATTGGTCTGATGGTTAAGTACACAGCCTCTATATTTAGAAGACTCTGCTTCAAAAACCAGTTCTGGAACTTACAAGTTTATTCAATTTTCTTATGTATAAAATGGGGATAATACTAATTCCTATCTTGCAGAAATTTTTTGTGAGGGAAAATAGTCTGTGGCATTGTTGGATAAGCAATGGAGTGCAAGGTCAGCAGTTTAAACCCACCAGTGGTTCCTTAGAAATCCTATCAAGGTAATTATGAATTGGAACTGACTCAATGGCACTTAACATCATGAACAACAAACATATTTAAAGTCTCTGAATAGCACCTGGCACAAACATATGCTGTGGTGACTACTGTGAATTTTGAAAACATCACAGAAGTCACAGAAATCTCCAAACTTTTTTTGAAGCCCACTCATTTATTAACACCCAATCCTCATTTAACAACATGGTTAGATTCCCAAGACTAGGTCTTTGTGCAAAAACTGACATTTTTTGTAAAAATGATGATATCATACCACAAAATGGAGGATAACTACATCAGTACATAACTGTTAAATCACATAGAATTATAACCCAGTCAAGTTGACACATAACCTTAACCATCATAGCCAGTATTACTCTCACCTAGCAACTTGACATTCACTGCCATCAGAAATATGTTATTAATGTCCCAAATGGTTGGGAAGCAGATATTTTACTCATTTACTGCCATTTCCGATTCATAGCAACCCTGTGCAGGATTTCTGAAGTTATAAAACTTTACAAGAAAAGAAAGCTTCATCTTTGTCCAGTGACTGGTGGATTTGCATGGTCAGTCTTGTACTTAGCTATCCAGTCTGTATTATAAAGCACTACCAAGCTTCTTTCTTTACTATTGTAATGTATGGAAAATGCTACATAACAAGATAATTGATAAGTGAGGAGTAGGCATAAATAATAATAATAATAAAAAAGTTGTTCCATGCTGTTGTGTTGGTTCCAACTTATAGTGAATAGGGTTTTCAAGCGTGGCTGGTGGGCTTGAACTGTCAACTTTGCAGTTAGAAGTCCAGTGATTATCCTTGAGAACCACAGTAGTACTCATATATATTGTTGTTAGGTGCCATCGGTTGGTACTGATTCATAGAGACCCTATGCACAACAGAACAAAACACTGCACAATCCTGGGCCAATCTCACAATTGTTGCCACACTTGAGTGGATTGATGCTGTCACTTTGCAAATCCATCTCACTGAGGGACTTCCTCTTTTTCTCTGACCCTCCACCTTACCAAACATGATATCCTTCTCCAGCCATTGGTCGCTACTGACAATATGTCCAAAGCATGAGAGACGAAATTCGGCCATCTTGGCCTCCAAGGAGCACTCTGGCTGCACTTCTTCCAAAACAAACCTGTTGGTTCTTTTGGAAGCCCATGGTACTTTCAATATTCTCCTCCAACACCTTAACTCAAAGGCATCAATTCTTCTGCGGTCTTCCTTATTCATTGCCCAGCTTTTGCATGCATATGAGGTTATTGAAAACACCATGGCTTGGGTCAGGCGCACCTTAGTCCTCAAACTGACATCTTTGCTCTTGAACCCTTTAAAAAGGTCCTGTGCAGCAGATTTGCCTAATGCAATACGTTGTTTGATTTCTTGACTCTTGCTTCCATGAGTGTTGATAGTTGATCCAAGAAGAATGAAGTCCTTGACAACTTCAATCATGCCTCCGCTGATAAGAATGTTGTTTATTAGTCCAGTGGTGAGAATTTTTGTTTATTTTACACTGAGATGTAATCCATACTAAAGGCTGTGCTCTTTGATCTTCATCAGTAAAAGTTTTAAGTCCTCTTCACTTTCAGCAAGCAAGGTTGTATCATCTGCATATCGCAGGTTGTTAATGAATCTTTCTCCAATCCTGATGCCACATTTTTCTTCACAGAACCCAGCTTCTCGTATTATTTGCTCAGCACACAGGTTGAATAAGGATGGTGAAAGAATACAACCTTGTCGCAAAACTTTCTTAATTTTAAACCATTCAGTGTCCCTATGTTCTGTTCCAACAACTGCTTCTTGGTTCAGGTACAGATTCCTCATGAGCACAATTAAGTGTTCCGGAATACTTATACTTCGCAATATTGTCCATAGCTTGTCATGATCCACACAATCAAAAGCCTTTTCATAGTCAGTAAAGCACAGGTAAACATTTTTCTGATAATCTCTGCTTTCAGTCAAGATCCATCAGACATCAGCAATGATATCCCTCGTTCCATGGCCTCTTCTGATCCAGCTTAAACCTCTGGAAGTTCTCTGTCAGTGTAAGATTGTAGTTGTTTCTATATTTCCTTTAGCAAAACTTTACTCGCATGGGATATCAAAGAGATTTTCCTATGATTAATGCATTTTGTTGGGTCACATTTCTTTAGAATGGTCACAAATATGGATCTCTTGCAATCAGTCAGACAGATAGTTGTCTTCCAAATTTCTTGGCAGAGATGAGTGAGTGCCTCCAGTGCTACCTCACTTTCTTAGAAGATTTTAATTTTGATTCCATCAATTCCTGGTGCCTTGTTCTTTGCCAATTCCTTTATTGCACCTTGGACTTCCCCCTTCAGTATCATTGGCTCTTGATTATATGCTAT
>NW_006408853.1:2150241-2152959 GCF_000296735.1 Chrysochloris asiatica
TGGGATATATTCAAGGTCATATTTTGGCTCTTGTGGACTTGTTTTCATTTTCTTCAGCTTCAGTTTGAATTTGCATATGAATAATTGATGGTATTTTCCACAGTCTGCCCCTGGTGATATGGAGCTTTTCCATCATCTCTTTCTGCACATGTAGCCAATTTGATTTCTATGTATTCTATCGGGTAAGGTCCATGTATATAGCTGTCTCTTATGCTGTTTAAAAAAGGTATTTGAAATGAACAAATAATTGGTTTGCCGAATTCTATCATGCATTTTCCAGCATCATTTCTATTACCAAACCCATATTTTCCAACTACTGATCTTTCTTTTCTATGCTTCCAACCTTTGCATTCCAATCACCATTAATGATCAATATATCTTGATGTCATGTTTGATTGATTGCAGATTGAAGAAGTTGGTAGAATTCTTCTATTTCATCCTCACTGACTTTAGTGGTCAGTGCGTAAATTTGAATAATAGTGGTATTAACTGGTCTTCCTTGTAGGTGCATGGATATTATCCTATCACAGACAGCGTTATACCTGATGACTGATCTGGATATGTTCTTTTAGACAATGAATGCAACACCAGTCCTTTTCAATTTGTCATTACCTGCATAGTAAATCATGTTGTTGTCATATTCAAAATGGCCAATTCCAGTCTATTTCAGCTCACCAATACCTAAGATAACAATGTTTATGCATTCCATTTATTTTTGACAACTTCCAATTTTCCCATATTCATACTTCATACATTCCATGTTCCAATTTTCAGTGGATGATTATAGCTGTTTCTCTTTATTTTGAGTGTGCCCCAGCAGCAAATGAAGGTCCCTCACGTTTTTCTCCCATGGGCTTTACAACATTTACTTTATCAGGGTCAACTCTACTTTGAGGAGGTAGCTCTTCCCCATTCTCATTGTGAGTGCCTTCCAACCTGAAGGGCTCATTTTCTGGCACTATATCTGACCGTTTTTCTCTGCTATTCATAAAGTTTTCCATGACTAAATATTTGGAAGTTGTTCATCACTCTTTTTTCCTAGTCTGTTTTTGTCTGGAAGCTCATCTGAAACCCGTCTACCAAGGGTAACCCTGCTGATATTTAAAATACCAGTGGCATAGCTTTCAGAATCACAGAATCTCACAAGCCACCACAGTATGACAAACTCACAGATGAGTGGTGGGAAGACCTGTTTATACCACTATTATTAACCAACCATGAGAGGAAGTAATGATGAAATGGAAGAATTCTACCAACATCTTATTTGTGCCTATAAAGGATCTGTACATGGACTAAGAGGCAGTTGTCTGAACAAAACATGGGAACACTGAATGGTTTAAAATTAAGAAAGGTGTGTGACAGGGTTGTATTATTTCACCATAGTTATTCCACGTGTATACTCAGCAAATAATCCGAGAAGCTGGGTTATATGAAGGAAAACATGGCATCAGGATTGAAGGAAGACTCATTAACAACCTGTGATATGCAAATGATACAACTTTGCTTGCTTTAAGTGAAGAGGACTTAATATACTTACTGATAAAGATCTAAAGATCTTTGGTATGGATTGTACTTCAATGTAAAGAAAACAAAAATCCTCACCACTTGACCAATAAACAACATTCTTATCAATGGAGAAATAATTGAAGTTGTCAAGAACTTCATTCTTTTTGGATCAACTATCAACACTCATGGAAGCAGCAGTCAAGAAATCAAATGACATATTGCATTAGGCAAATCTGCTGCACAAGACCCTTTTAAAGTGTTTAAGAGCAAATATATTAGATTGAAGACTATGGTGCACCTGACCCAAGCCATGATATTTTCAAAAGCCTTATATGCATGCAAAATCTGGACAGTTAATAAGGACGACCATAGAAGAATAGATGCATTTGACTTATGGTTTTGAAGGAGAATATTGAAAGTACCATGGGCTGCCAAAAGAATCAATAGATCTGTGTTGGAAGAAGTGCAGCCAGAGTTCTCCTTGGAGGCCAGGATTGCCAAACTTTGTGTCTCATGCTTTGGAGAAGGATATCATGTTTGGTAATGTGTAGGGTCAGAGAAAAAGTGGAAGACCCCTAGAGAGATGGATTGGCAAAATAGCAGAATCAATGGGCTCAAGTGTGGCAACAATTGTGAGGTTGGCCCGGGACTGGCCAGTGTTTCATTCTTCTGTGCATATGGTCACTCTGAGTTGTTACCAACTTGATAGCACCTATCAACAACAAAAACAACCAACATCTTAATCTGAAATTGATCGAGTAGGCAATAAACATGTATTGGTAATTACGGGTAATTGGAATACAAAGGTTGGCAACAAAGAGGAAGGATCAATAATTCGAAAATATAACTTTGGTGACAGAAATTATGCTGGATATTACATGATAGAATTTTGTAAGAACAATGGCTTATTCATTGCAAGTACCTTTTTTTCAGTAACTTAAAAGGTCACTATCCATGTGAACCTCACCAATGTAATACACAGGAACCACATTGACTACATCATTGGGAGAAGCTCACATCATCAATCAAAATAAGCCTATGGGCTGTCTGTGTACTATACCATGGTGGTTATGTGCCATGGAGTTGGTTCTGACTCACAGTGACCCTGTACCAGGTTTCCGAGTCTGTAAATATTTACAGGAGCAGAGAGCCTCATTTTTCTCCCACGGATCAGCTGGTAGTTTCAAACTTCTGACCTTGTGGTTCGCAACC
>NW_006408853.1:2154844-2169820 GCF_000296735.1 Chrysochloris asiatica
GTAGTGGTCCTATGCAGTATTTCTCTTTTTGTGACTGACTAATTTCACTCAACATAATGCCCTCAAGGTTCATCTATGTTATGCGGTGGCTTGCAGCTTCCTTGTTGTTCTTCAAGGTAGCATAGTATTCCATTGTGTGTATGTACCACAGTTTGTTTATCCATTCTTCAGTTGATGGACAGAAGAGTCAAAATATTACCTGGAGTGTATCTCACATGAGTTTAGAGACCATCTCAGAGCAGATTTGATGCATTAATGTAAGACAGAACATTTGTGGGATGACATAAAGCACGTCACATATAAAGGAAGCTGGAAGTCAATAAAAATACAGTAAAGAAAAAAAAAGGCCAAAATGGATGTCAGAAGAGATTCTGAAATTTGTTATTGAGCATAGAGAAGCAAAAGTGATTGGAAGAAATGTTGAAGTAAAAGAGCTGAATAGAAAATTTCCAAAGGCAGATAGAGTAGACAAAGTATTATAATGAAATATGCAAAAACCTGCAGTTAGAAAATCCAAAGAGAAGAACAGATTGATTTGTCAAGCAAATTCTTCTGCTAAAGTCTCTTTAAAATGTCAAAGAACAATGATGTCACTTTGAGGATTAAGGTGCAGCTGATCCAAGTTACGTGTTATAGAAAGGGTTCTGTGTCAACTTGATTAAGTCAGGGTTTTCACAGAGGTTTAGTAGTGCTTACTTTCATGGTGATGAAACCTAATATAGGCATAGTTAACTGTATAATAAGTGGCTATTAACAGCTAACCAATTGGAGGTATGTTTCCTTGGGTGGGTTTGACCTGCTTCCAATATAATGGACACTCAGGAAAGATTCTCCTCCACTGGAGGCTTGAAACTCTACAATTGTTAGCCAATTCTTTGACAATAAATTTCTCTTCATATGTTGTTGCTGTGAAATGTCATAGAGTTATGATCCATAGCTATCCAGTGTAGGGTTTCTGAGGAGCTACTGGTAAGCTTGAACCACTGACCTTGTGGTTTAAACTGCCCTTGCTTTCTAGTTCATGAACCTTCAGCACTGCACATACATATATATGTTTCACTGGTTTTGTTTCTCCAGAAAACTTCTCCTAAAGACTTGTGATACTGAGAGAGTGGGGTTCTAGAGTAACAAAATCACAAGGATTAGTTTTCTAAATTGGTACTCAAGTCTGACTAATTTTACAAGGTTCTGATATTGAATGGAGGCAAGTCTGACTTCCACTTCATAGGAATCGGTTTGGGGCTGATTTTGAGTTTGGTTATCTTTCCCCCCTGTAGATAGAGTTAGAGGAAGTCTGACATGTTCCCAACTTGGTTTAAGCAGCTGAAATCAGGAGCAGGATTCATTGCAGTGGCTCCAGACACATAGAAGCATGAGGTTTTATAAGAGAACGAATGAAGGGGCATTGATTAAAATACTTACGCAAAGGTGAGCCCAGAAAGTTCTGGAGTTGCCTTGAACCAATGTCAGGCTGTTTAAAAAGGATGGTTGATCTGGGGTCAGGGCCTACTGGAATCCACTTTTTCAGAGGCCCAAGGTCAAATGCATATGAACAGATTTAGGTACTTTTAGAAGAAAAGATTGAACTTGAGTATTTTCAAAAGGTTTTATATGTTTGACTGCCTTTTGGATCTTGGTTTCTCCTACTTATTGTTGTAAAATAGATATACATGTGTGATCGAAATGAAAATTAGAAATTATGATTTCAGAGAGCTTGTAAAGTCTGCCTTCAGTCTATTATTGATTGGATTTGCTGAAAGAGAAATTAGAAGTTGTCTGGGGGGAAAAAAACTTCTTGGTTTAAGCCTTTGTAGAATATTGGGTTTTAGGTGAAATCCTGAGCCCCACCCACAGCCTTAAGAGTCGTTACATTTGCATTTGAAAAGACATGCAGACCAACCCAGACCTGCTAGGAGAACAGGAGATTCATAATTGAAAGAAAGCTGAGGGAAAAAAAGCAGTTTGGTGTTTGGAGTTTCTGAGGCATCAAGGCAAGTAAAATAGGCCCATTAGAGAAAATTCCTTTCTAGGACTGTTTCACTGGTTTTGCTTCTCTAGAAAATCTGGCCATGGTATCTTCAGTAGACTTATATACCTGTGAAAGTTGGACAATGAGTAAGAAGACCAGAGAAGAATTGATGCACTTGAAATAAGGTGTTGGAGAGGAATATTGAAAGTACCATGGACTGCCAGAAGAACAAACAAGTCTGTCTTTGTAGAAATATAGCCAGATTACTCCTTAGAATCAAGGATGTCAAGACTTCATCTTTAATACTATAGGCATGTTGTGTAGAAGGACCAATCCCTGGAGCAGGAAATTATGCTTGGAAAGTGGATAATCAGAGCAAAAGGGGAAGACTACCCTGATAAGATGTATTGACACAGCAGTCACAGCAATGGTCACCAACATAACAACAACTATGAGACTGACTGGCACAGTACTGGGCATTGATTTATTCTGTTGTGCATAGGGTCGCTATGGGTCAGAACCAACTCCATGGCACCAAATCAACAAGGAAAAAGATTAACAGTATAAACTTGTAGTAGTGCTGAAGTAGTTCTTTATCAGGGAAACCTAGCCTCCTTTTCCTTTATTGTTCTGTAAACTTCTGAAGTCTGAAATTTGATTAAGGGGCTGTGATTCTCTATCCCAGGAGTTCAAGTTAGATCAAAATTCACTTGACCTACAGTTCTATTTGTATGGTGATTGGTGGTGATTATATACCATGGAGTTGGTTCTGACTCATAATGACCCTTCATAGGGTTTCCGAGGATGTAACTCTTTACAGGAGCAGAAAGTCTCATCTTTCTCTTGCAAAAGCTGTTAGTTTTGAACTACTGACTTGGAGGTTAACAGTCTGACTTGTAACCACTATGCTACCAAAGCTCCTTTCTATTTGTATAGACTAGGTAACTATTTAGTAGATTGCTTATTTCACTCCTAAAGACACTATGAGTAAGTAGCCAATATCATAAATCCATGTGATCTGACTATTCTGATCTCTTCTGTGATTCATTTATTTATTATATTAACTGTGTGTCACTGTAAGATAAAGTACTAGACTGTAAGGTCAGTTTGATCTGCAAGGTTGGTGGTTCAAACTCACCACCCATTCCTTGGAAACCCTATATATGGTCACTATGAGTTGGAACTGACTTGCTGGCACTTAACAACAACAATAAACCTTGCTTTTAAGGAGGCCTGGTAGCATAGTGACTTACAAGTTGGGCTGCAAACCTCAAGGTTAGCAGTTTGAATTCACCACCTGCACTTTGGGAGAAAGATGAACCTTTCTGCTCCCATGAAGATTTATAGTAGCTCTGTAAACACTATGTTGTTGTTGTTGAGTGCCGTCAAGTCAATTCTGACCCATAACGACCCTGGATAGGGTTTCCAAGGAGCAACTGGTGAGCTTGAACTGCTGACCTTGCAGTTCAAATGACTTTGGAGTCTGCTACACTAACTCACAGCGCCATACCACGACTCCGAAAACGCTATGCACAGTTCCAATTAGTCAGCACTGACTCCACTGCATCCAACCACCACCACTATCTTGTCTTTGGTGATTAAGTGCATTCAGTTTGCTTTTAAGACTATGGAGTCTAATTAGCCAATTGTAGCTAGCTATCTTAATTCAGTTAGAAGAACTTCCACTGTCAAAAATGATCAGAATACTGTAATCACAATTTTATTCCTCACCATTATAGTAAATGGTGTGTCCTCTGAGCACAACTATAGTAGATCTAACTTGATAAATCCACTCTAACATGATAATTTCTCTAAGCCTTTGGATGTCTTCTACAGTATACCAATGTAGGTTTGGCATATCAATCAACTTCATTTAGTGTTGTTGTTATTAAGTGCCTTGTGTCAGTTCCAACTTGTAGCAACCCTGTATAGGGTTTTCAAGGAGTAGCTCAGCAGTTTGAACTACTGACCTTGCAATTCAAACTGACTTGTAGTCCAGTGCATTATCCCCCAAAACTGTTAGATCCTTTTCTAACCTCTTAAGCTGAAGCATTGAATAAATGATCTGTGCTTAGTGGAACCATATCAATAAACTTAGGCTGATAAAAGTTAAGTTCCTTACAGCATTATCCCACACCCTTAATAGCCATTCTCACATCTAATTTCCCAGATTTGTATTTGTGTATCTTAGAAAAATCAAGCAGTTATTTTCAAGTGTAGCATACTTTCTCCTGGGTAACACTTTGTACTTCACCTCTTGGGGCTTGTTGGAATCCTTGTGATCAATGGAATTGGTATTCAGTGTCTACAAAGTACTGATTATTTGCTTCTATATCTCTTTTCCAAGTTTCAGGATTTCATTTATTCTAAGTGAATGTCTTCACTTTAACTTCAGACACCATTTGAGTTTGGGAATACAACTGGGATTTTAATTCAGTAACTCTTATAAGAAAACTTTGGTTTTGGTTTTTGTTAATATCAACTTTGTTAACATAAGAAACAAAATTTATTTTTTTTAGGGAAAAAGTGACAACTTTTAGTTTTTGTATATAGCACTTGACTGTGACTATGAAGCTTTTAGCTCATCCTTTTCTTTCACCAATCTGTCTAATGAAAGTAGGAGTAACCAACCAACTTTCTTATATTTCTGATTCTGACAAAATTGTAGAAAAATATCAAATATGCAATTATCCAAAGCCTTGCCTTTTAAAATATTTGGACCATTTTCAGTGATATTTTTGTTTTTTTATTGCTATCTCATACAATTGATTGCAGTCCTGGTGTGACACTGCAGTGAAATGTACTGGACTTCAAAGTCAGTTTGAACTAGCCGCTGCTCAGAAACCCTATACAGGGTCACTGTGAGTCGGCACCAACTCGATGGCACTTAACAACAACAAAACCATTGATTATCAGTGGCCTCGTTAATACTGGAGACTGCAATATCAGCACATTTAAGACTAACTAGACTTGAGAACAATTTCAGAAAACACATTTTTACAATATTATTCCTCTAGAATTATTTTCAGAACTAAATTTCTTAGGCTTGGTCCTCTAAAGAAGCAAAACCAGTGAAGTTAATAATTATAAGCATATCTGATGGGACTTCAAAAAGTTGCTTGAAAAAAGGAGTTAAAAGATAATGGAGGTAGAAAGGACAGCAAGATGGAAGACTAGGCAGAAAAGTTAAATAGACCTTCTACAACAAGGATGAAGGAAACCACATGAAACAGATGCAGATGATTGTCCTGGAATCTCGTGCTTCAGATGAATGTATAGTGAAGTGGGTTGAATGCTTAGCAGGAGAGGAGGCTGAACAGATGTGGCAAAAACAAAGGAGATAGACAGTGACCTGTGCCAGCTGATCAGACAAGGTGTGTGTCTTAGACTCTAATGAGGGGCTTTAGAGACAAGATAGTGGATTGGTGGTGCAGAGGCATACTGGAGAAAACATGTGATGTTTTTTACTTATTCCCCACATTCCCCTGGTGAATAGATGCACGGCCACTTCCCACCCATGTACATCCCCAGTAAAGCTCCTGTTCTCCAGGCAGTCAGAACCAGAGGGTTGTGAGCAATGTAGTTGTAAGACCCATCAAAGTGAGTTGGATGCTATCTGCACCAACTCTGGCACCTGGACTCAGATGACCCCTACTCCAAATCTGTAGAGCCACCCCTGTCCACTCCTAGACTTTCCTTCAATAGGAGAAGCAGCTGAACAGAGAGATAGAAACAAAAATGAGAGACAGGTGACCTGTGCTGTCAGGCCTGGTGTGGTATGGCCATTTTGAACATTCATGGTTAGTTTTTTTGGAAGGCAGAGATCAACTTGGTGGCACAGAGGCATACCACTTACTTACAGAGAGAAAATGACAATATTTTTCTTGTAACCCATGTTACCCTAGTGACCAGGGGCATGATCAACCCCTAGAGAAGTTCCTACTCTCCACACTCTCTGGGCTGAATGGTGGTATGTCAAGCAATTGTGAGCCACATTACAGTGAGTTGGGAGCCATTTGAACTAACCCTACTGCCTGGATTTTGGTGAGGCTTGCTGTGTACATGCAAAGCCAGTTCTGGACAACTCTGGACTAGTTTTTTTGAGACAGAAAGACCTTGATTCCAGCTGCTTTGAGGTCTGCATGAATTAATTTTGGATTAAGTGCTCAGGACAGACAACATCTAGTCCTATAGGAACTCTATCTAGGACTGGAGACTCACTGTTTCAGTCCTTGCCCACCCACCACGTGATCTCCTTGACTGGCAGTAACTCCCAGAGATTTTTCCTCTCTGGGTTTGGCACCTGCCCTGGTTTTTATCTTTCATTGTTTTTGTTTGTTTATTTTTTTCTTCCCTTTCTTCTCTTGCTTACCTTCCCTTGCTTATTATTATTTCTATCTCCAATTAAATTTTTTCTCTTTTTCTTCTTTTATTTTCCCCCTTTCTGTACCCCTCTTCTTCACTCTCTCTCTCTTTCCCATCTCTCTTTCTTTTCTTTTTTGCTCTTGATTTTTCTTTATTACATTCTGGTCTCTTTTTCTTTTCTTCACTTCTCTCCCTAATTGTGTTTAATGCTTTGTTCTTCCATTTATTGTCTCTCTTATTTTTCTCTTCTGTGTTTTTTAAATTTTTTTCCTTTTTTCTCCTTTAATATTTTATCTTTTGTTTTTGTTTTTCTTGTGTGTGTGTTTTTTCTTGTCTCATCTGCTGGGGAACAGCAACCATGCCCATACAACCCAACTACAACCCTATCTTCTGTAGTCCACTGGACAAGAATGAATACAAGCTGCTATATATACCTGATAAACAGCAATGACCAACATCAGTCAAACCTATCCTTATATGAGCTGCATGGTGCACATGCTTCCATTCTCTAGTCATATTCACCTGACATAGTAGGCTAGTGCAAAAGAACACATAAACATATAATTATAAATTAAATACAAATATGATACCAGTGTCTCAGAAGCAGCAGAAAATTGTTATTCACACAAAGAAACAAGACTGAGTGGCTCAAACAAGTGACAAAGATACAGAGCAAAATAAAATACTGGAGACAATATAAAACTTGCAAATAGAAATTCAGAAGATTAACACTAAAATTTTAGAAATGGACAATATATTGAAAGGATAAAGCAGTAAGTTTGAATCAATGCAAGTTGAATTAATGAACATGAAGATAAATCTTAATACTAGTAAACTAGAAGAACAATCAGAAAAAAAGGAAAAAAAATCAAAGATAGTCTCAAATTCAAATGGGAAAACATGAAGAGGAACAACTTATGGGTAATTGGAATTCCAAAACTGGAAGAGATATGAAAAACACAGAAAAAAATAGTCAAATAATTGTTGGAAGAACATTTCCCTAACATCATGAAAGACAAAATGATAAGCATTCAAGAGGTTGAATAAATCCCAAATAGGTTTTGGAAGACGTGCAGCCAGAGTGCTCCTTGGAGGCCAGGATGGCTAAGCTTCATCTCTCATACTTTGGACATATTGTCAGGAGGGAACAATTGCTGGAGAAGGATGTCATGCTGGGTAAGATGGAGGGTCAGAGAAAAAGAGGAAGACCCCCAATGAGAAGAATCAGCCAGGTGGCATCATTGATGGTGTCAAGTGTGGCAGCGGTAGTGAGGTTGGCCCAGGATCGGACATTGTTTCGTTCTGCTGTGCATGGGGTCACTATGAGTCGGTTCCAACTCGATTGCACCTGACAACAACAACTACAAGTATGGACTGCAAGAGAAAATCACCAAGACATATTATAATCAAACTCTCTATATCAAAGACAAGGAAAGACTCAGGAAAAATTGAAAAGTTACTTATAAAGGAGAACCAATTAGACTAAACTCTGATTTCTAAGTAGAAATAAGTCAGACAAGAAGGCAATAGGAAGGCATGTCCAAAATTTTGAAAGATAAATATTACTAACTTAGAATCATTTACCAAGCAAAACTGCCCCTCAAATAGGATAGCAAAATTAGAACATTTACAGATATCCAGTAATTAAAGGAATTCTTAATAAACAGACCAAGTTTACAAAAAATACTATAAGGAATCCTTTGGACTGAGGACTAGTAGCAGCAGATAAGAACCTGAGATTGAAATATACAGCAACAACACTCACAACTCAGTCTAGATATGTTGTTGTTGTTGGGTTCCATCAACTCAGTTCCCACTCATAGTGACCCTATGCACAACAGTACAAAACACTGCCTGGTCCTGTGCCAACCTTATAATCATTGTTATGCTTGGGCCCATTGCTGCTGCCAGTGTGTCAACCCATCTTCTTGGGAGTCTCCCCTCTTTTTTACTCTTTTATGTTATTTAAAAACAGTATTTACAGTGAAGAAGTTATTGGTCTTGCATAATTCTAGCATGCAATCACTAGCATCATTTTTATCACCAAGGCCATAGTTTCCAGCTACTGATCCTCCCTCTTTGTTTCCAAATTTTACAATTTAATCCCTCTTTGTTTCCAAATTGCATGTTTGAACAATTTTAGAGTGAAGAAGTTGGTTGTTGCTAAGGGCCATCATGTCAGCTCTGACTCATAGTGTCCCTGTATGGTTATACATCTGAGGTTATACATCTTTGTGGGAGCAGAAAACTTCATCCTTCTCCCATGGACCAACTTGTGGACTTGAACCACAGGTCTTGTGGTTCAGAGTCCAGTGCTTTTCATTGGTATGATTCTTCAATTTCATATCATTGGCTTTAGTAGTTCATGCATAAATTTGAATATTAACAGTATTTACTGGTCTGTCTTGTTAACTATCATTGCGGGATATCATACTATCATAGATAGTATCATACTTCAAGATAGATCTTGATATGTTCTTTTTGATGATGAATGTGATGCAATTCCTCTTCAGCTTGTCATCAGTGACATAAAAAAACATGTGATTTTCAGATTCAAAATTGTCAATACCAGTCTGTTTCACTAATGCCTAAAATATTGATGTTTATATGTTCCATTTCATTTTTGACAACTTCCAATTTTCATAAATTCATATGTGTCATGTTATAATTATTAATGGATGCTTGTAGCTGTATCCCCTTATTTTGAGTTGTGCACTATCAACAAATGAAGGTCCTGAAAATTTTATGCCATTTGCATCATCATGGTCATCATCCTAATGTATAGAGAGATTTTTTTGAAGGAGATGACTTATGTCATTGTAGAGATTGGCATGTCCCACATCTGTGGATCTGATGTTGAACTCAAGTCCTCTCCTGACTTACATGTTTCCAAGAGGGACCAGTCACTGGAGAAGGATATCATGTTTAGTATAGTGGAGGGTTAGAGACAAAGAGGGCCCCCAACAAGCTGGATTGGCACAGTGACAGCAGCAATGGGCTTAAGTGTAGCAACAATTGTGAGGTTGGCCCAGCACTGGGCAGTGTTTTGATCTGTTATGTATAGGGTAGATGGCATACTGACTTCATGGTACCTAACAACAACAAATTAACCCCAAAATGTCAAGCCCAACAGCAGGCTTTTGAGTCATGGGGCTGTGTGGGCTGGGTAATCCAAAAATCTGTAGGTCAGATGTCAGGCTTCTGCCTCACATCCCCAGAACCAGAGACCATAGGATGACAAGTCAGGAGCAAAGGTGAAAAAGGTTGAACTTTGTCTGAGTATAGATATATAATGGATGCAGGGCATACTTCCAAGGAAATTTCCCTTTCAAATGATTGGCTGCTCATATCTGATTTAAAAGAGAGAGAGAGAGAGGAAAGCAACAGTATAACATCTGCAAACATCTTAATACCATGGCCAAGCCATTTTGACATAGCAGTTTAACAAACATAGGTACTGATCATGCTCTTGCAGTTATGTCTTCCCTGTCTTTCCATGTCTGTTTAAATGACAGAATCAAGCAGGTGAAACGATGGAGGAAAAAAATGACAGCAGATGAATGAGTGGACGTAGCAGTTGGTTCATGAATACTTTATTAAAATGATTTTGATTAGTGGATGGGAAAAAAAGACCTGACAGAGAGCGTGCTATGTGAATAAAATCTCTAAGGTGGAACCCTATTCCCATAGCCCCTGTAACTATGAAAATTTCTCTTGATTATATTTTTGCCAATGCAAATAATAGCCTACATCTTAGCAAATTAATTGTATTGTTCTATTGCACTTTCATATATTTATTATTAGTATATAAGGCTGATATTTAAAGTAAACATTGCTGGATTATGTATTGCTGGTCTTCTCTGTGCTTATTTTTATGATGACCATTTTTGTTATTTGTTATTATATGTTATATCTGTTAATCTTTTAATATAATTCATTCTTGTCCTTGTTTAGTGTAGCTAAATAAATTATTTAAATTGATTGATTTATTCAGAAAATCCAAAAAGCTTACCCAATTTTGTTTTATTTATTAGATATCTATTTATAAAATGTATCAGATTTTTACAGATTTAGAAATCTACATTATTATTGTACTTTTAAAATGGACTCCCAGATAGTACAGTTAGGGCATTCTAAATACCAACCAGGATCATGAGTCATAAGTACTACATGAAATTCTACTCTAAGCTCAATACACTTCTATTTGGTTTAGGAAAAAAACAGCTATGCGTTTCATTTCTAGATTTCTTCTAGAAATATTTCAGGTGCTTATGATAGATATGAGTGACTAGCTAGGTGAGAAATGAATTTGGGGAGATAATATATTCTGATATGCATAGGTTCACACTGTTCTAAAGAATTTTTTTTTTTTGAGGGGGTTCTCTATATAGATAACATTCTAATTTCCTCAGAATAAAAGTTATAAATTAGCATGAATGTTTTATTGTTTTCAGTAAGTTTTGGCATTTAGTATGTGGGATAAATGCCATCCAGATGGTCTGTGGCAAAAGCAGACAGGCAGCTAGACTGCACTTGTTTTATATGTGTCTTAACAGTCATGTCAAAGGCATTTTGTGTTCTGCACTTTGAAAAGTGAAGACATATATGTAATGTATAGCTCACACACTGCAAATGAACACACTGACCTGTCAGATTCATTATATAAAGAGCACTCAAAAATCCCTCACGGGCATGTTTACTTGTTTGCCTATGTTGTATTTTAGCTAGATTATCTTTATAGTAAAATAATAATAATAATGATATTTGTTATTATTCTTAAGTTCCATGAAGTAGGGTCTGACTCATAGCAACCCTGTATATGGTTTCTCAGGAATGGCTGGTAGGCCTGAACCACTGACCATGAGTTTAGAAGTCCAGTGCTTATCCTACAGTACATATTGTTTATCATTCCTGTTTATTATAGGACATTCATTAACATTCACCTTTTGTAAATACTTACATTTAGAAGAAAACATAGAGATAAAATTCTGGCTGGATAGTGAGATTCAACTATGCATGTTTCTCATGTTCTTTTGACATGGGATTACTTAAAATAATAGTTTTCATATTTTGGTATACATAAAAATAACCTGTTAGCCTATGATATGCTATTTTTCATTTTGGTTTTGATATAGAAACCTGATTTCAAGAGAGATGAGAAACAAATGGTCAAGGGCTTATAGAAAGAGAGGTAGTGAATATAGTCACTCCTTTGAGGAGCTGATACTGAAGGAAATGAAAGAAATGTGACAAAAGACAGACAAGTATATCTGTTGTTGTTGTTGTTAAATGCTGTTGAGTTGGTTCTAACCCATAGCAACCCTGTGTAAGGTTTCAAAGAGCGGCTTGTGAGCTTTAATTGTCTACCTTGAGATACAAACCAAATTTTCAGTCCAACACATTAACCCACAGTGCCGCACCAGGACTGTAAGTGTATCTGTAAGAAAATATTAATATGAGGCAATTTCAATGATATGGACTTAAACCCAAAAATGTTTAAGAAACTTTTATCATTTTCTTTAATTTAATCCAAATATGAGTTCTTTGTCCCAACAAAACCCAAAGACCAAATACACTGTCATCTAGTCAATTCCAACTCATAATAATCCTATGGAAGAGAGTAGAACTGCCCTATAGGGTTTTAAGGCTGTAAATCTTTATGGAAACAGACTGCCACATCTTTCTCCCAAGGTGTGGCTGGTGGATTTGAAATGACAACTTTTCAGTGAGCATCTGATCACTTAACTACTGCACCACCAAGTCTCCTCCTATCATACTTATCTCTGGAGAATATAATCTAAGTCATTATATGACTTCTTGCCCCTTAATTCTAAAGTTGAAAAACTGAAAGTAGAGAACAAAAGTATTGCAATGCCCTGATAATCAATATGTCTGAGGTTTTCCTAAGTTAATTTTACAATATGCTGCTTTGTTGACTTCAGACTCAGGCAGTCATGTTGAAACTGGGGTTCAGAATACCCAAAGGCTGAAGAGGAGCCTTAGTGTTGTCTGAAGACCTATGAGACTTTTAAGAAATGTGAGCAGTACAAGATAATCTAAAGGATTTCAAGGGGAAATGAAGACTAAATATGCATAGTAAATCACATTTCGAAAACTGTATAATTGGTTATGTGCCATCATAGTCTTTTCTCTTCTCAGCTTCTTTTCTTTTATTCTGGAAAGTCAGTTGTGGGGTCATAAATAGGTGAGGAATGTGATGCCACTAAATTATGCATGGTGTTGTTTATGTTTTATATGACAGGGAGATTGCTTTGTGAAAAACTTAGAGAAATGTGTTCTATTGATGTGCATCATGCAAAATATTATTTCTGATTTTCTCTTAAATTGCTTTTCCTTTACTTCATCATTAATTATATTGGATTTCCAATAAAGACATAGCCACTAGATAAGTTTCATCATATTTTTGCTATGATAGTATTTTCTAAAAGAAAATAAGTCTATAAAATATTTATCTTTGCTCAACAAAACTTGTGTATATAATTTTTAAGTCAGGGTGGTTAATAAAAGCATGTTTAGTTATCTCCAAACTAGAATATTCTTGCTGAATATTCATATATATAAGGAGAAATAAAAGGATATTGCTACTAGAGTTCTAGTTCATACATACATGGGTTAATCCAAACAAAACTTGTTTAAACTCTGTGATCAGTGGATGCTGCCGAGATATTATCTCTGTAATACGCTCTTATGATTTTCTTTTTTAATTTTATATTGTGAATTGAGCAAAGATTTACGGACAAGAGCACATTCAACAAATCATAGCTTTTGTTTCTCTTGATGATTGCAATTGACTCCATGCAACAACAACTATCCCATTTCCTCCCTGAAGTTCCTATTTTCATTCCACTCCCAGCCCTTCTCAATTTTGTCCTTAGGTAAATGCTGCCCTTTTGATTTTGAATGTTGACCATTCCATGGTGAGCATAACTTACTAGTGTTGTTGTGCCCCCTATATAGTTATTTACTGCTTAGCTGAAAATTAGGACATGAAGGTAAGTTCCTTTCTAGACCTGAAGGGTGGTCAAGGGCCATAGTCTCAGGTTTCCCCAGTATCTTTCTGACCAGTAAACCATGTATTTTTTTAAAATAATTTTTGTTTTGTTCCATATTTTCTCCCACTCTATACAGGACGTTCTAATGTGATCCCTTTCAGAACAGTTGGCAGTAGTAGCTGGGCACCATCTAGTTCTGGTCTCAGAGTCATGGAGATTTATGTTCACATGTTCCATTAGTCCACTGGACTAATTGTTTCCAAAAATCTTCAGATCTCATCACTCTTCTTTCTTCTGCACATGGAAAGATCAACAATTGCACCTTAGATAACTGCTCACCAGCAATTAAGACCCCAGAGGCTACTCAACAAGTAGGATGTAGAACATTATCTTTGTGAATTATATTATGCCAGTTACACTTAGTTTTGTTATGGTGCCTTCCAAAAAAGTTCCAATCAAAACAGAGGCTTCTGAGGTGATGTGTTGGGCCAGTTAAATTCAAGACAGAGAGGTCAGCTCAGAAAATTATGATTACTGTTTTATGGGATTCCTAATGGTGTAATTTTGATACACTTTCTCAAAGATGCAGAAGAGATCATGAGAGCTTGCTATGAAGAAATTTTAAGAAAATTGAACAGTGCATTGATTAATAAAAAGGAAAGTTACACTGAAGAAGTATTTTTCCATAATGGCAATACACATGCGTATTCACTGAGAGTTGGAAAGGCTATCCTATGAGAATTTCATTGCCTAATATTACTCTCTCCACTCAAACTTCTTTTTGTTCCCCAAATGCAAAGAATATTGAAAGGAGAAAGATTTGACGTATTCAAGGATGCCCAAACTATTGTTTTTATGTTATGTGAATTGAAGTGCTCCAAATTCTTTAGGGAGGAATTAGAAAGATGGAAGCATCTCCTTCCAAATGGTATAGACCTAGATGTAGCATATATTGAGAAATAATACTATCACATTAATATTTTTTGTTTAATAAAGGTTTCTATGTTTTTGTAGTTCAAGATTAAAATGTAAGGACATTTGTGCATTTAATTCTCTATAAATTCAGAAAATTGTAGAGAAAAATGATGGGATTCATTAAAAAACAATTACAGTCTTACTTTATCTGAAAAGCTACCCATTATATAAATGTTATTGTTAAGTGCCATCTAGTTAGTCTTGACTCAGAGTGATCCTCTATAGGGTTTATGAGGAGTGGCTGGTGGGTTTAAACCACTAATCTTGTGGTTCAAACTGACCTTGAAGTCTATTGTTAGAGTAATGAAAAAGTTTTTTTGCAAAATATTGTATATAACTATATTTCATTAGCATCATTGCTTCATAATTTCTTTTATACATTCTATTCTTTAATTTTTTGACATATATTTTTACATATATATATTTACACATGACTTCAAAAGTTTGTGGAAAAATTTAATTAAAAGGTACTGGAATTTTTCTACAAACTTTTTAAAGTCACACTGTGTGAATGTATGTGTAGGACTCCTGGTGTGGTGCATTGTGAGGTCAGCACTGATTAGGAACCACAAAATCAGCAGTTCAAACCCACCAACTGCTCCTCAGAAATTCTATACAAGGTCACTATGAGTTGGAACTGACTAGAAGGCACTT
>NW_006408853.1:2169920-2187268 GCF_000296735.1 Chrysochloris asiatica
TCCTCAGAAATTCTATACAAGGTCACTATGAGTTGGAACTGACTAGAAGGCACTTAACAACAATAAAATACATATGCATATATATATATATATATACACATACTACTAATTTTATAAATACGAGTAGGGTCACCCATGGTGGACAGGTTTCAGCAGAGCTTCTGGACTAAGAACAGGCAAGGAAGAAGGAATAGATCCACTTGTGATGGATTAGTCCCTGAACACATGATGAAAGGAAGGGAAACGTTGTTTGATATAGTGAAGGAAAATGCACATATGTGTTTATTGTTGTTAAGTGCCATCTAGTTGGTTCCGACTCATAGAGACCCTGGATAGGGTTTCTGAGGAGCGGCTGATGAGTTTGAACCCCCAACCTTGTACATATACGTGGAGTCCTGGTGTGGCGCTGTGGGTTAATGTGCCAAACTGCAAAGCTGTTTGAATTGCAAGGTTGGCAGTTCAATCTCACCAGCTGCTCCTCAGAAATCCTGTATAGGGTCGCTATGGGTTGGAATCCACTGGATGGCACTTAACAACAACATACATATAGGGTGTCCTGGTGTGATGTTGTAGTATAAGCACTGGACTATCAACTGCAAGGTCATCAGTTCATATATATACCCTAAAAAGTAGATAATAAAAACTCAGAGAATTTTTTTTTTCCAATTTGTCTTTTTTTTTTTTTTAAGTTTTTGTTGTGAATTATGTGATAGTTTATATGGGAGAACATTATCTTTACATTCATCCTATCGTATTTCGTTTCATTGCAATGATTACAATCCCCTGCATGCATTATCAAACAACCAAAGGGTACACCCTGCACACCTGCTCCCCAGCTGCCAGCACACAGCCCCTCTCCCTCCCCGAGTCTAGAGATCCCAGCCACTCCTTCTCTCCAAGTCATCCTCTCTGCCTAGATCCCTGGTGTCACTGCTTCTCTGGATGGGATCCGGCACTCCCCTCCTCTCCCTTAATGGGTCCAGGGACCTCCGCTCCTGGACTAGACTGCAAAATCAACCACTCCCCTCCTTTTGTTACAAAACATCTACCTTTACCTTTCCAACCCTCACAGTCAGTCCTGATAACAACCATTCCCTATTGAACCACAAGAGTTTTATCCCCATCACCTTTCATCAGCCCTGTCCACACAGGTTTGAAATCACTCAGTGGAGAGTCTGCCTTTCCCCATACTCTCTGGAACTAGGTTCTGTATTGAAAGCTTATAAGCCAGTCAATTCTTGTCTTTGCAACACCCCCATTTTGGGTAGACAATGTCTACGTTACCCATTCTTGTCAACCCTGTGTACCAAGGGGGTGGGAATGATACTCTCTGTAAAGATTTGTTCGCTCGTTTGACCTATTGCAGCCACAAGCATAGGTCAATTGTAGTGGATTACTCTTTTTTTTTTTTGGAATCCTGGTGTGGCACTGTGGGTTAATGCATCAGACTGCAAAACCATTTGAACTGCAAGATCAGTAGTTCAAGCTCACCAGCTGCTCCTTGGAAACCCTATACAGGGTAGCGATGGATTGGAATCGACTCGACAGCACTTAACAACAACAAGTCTTTTTTTTTCCTCATCTTTCTTCCTCTAGTCATGTTCTGATCATCCATCCATTGAAGCCAGGTCAAATGGGTACTATCTGCAAGTGTGGCTATTCTTGTGGATCTTCCCTAACTTTATATAAACTGGACATTTCACACTCCACTCTAGTCCTCTGGGGCCATGTCCCTGTCCCTGGGCCCAGGAGTACCCAAGTCTCATACTGCTGGCCCACCAGGTCTCAATCCATGTTAACAGGACTCTATTGAATGTGGTCGGAATTAGCTCACAACTTCATTGCTACTTTCTCTTATTGGTGACCAACGTGATCAGCAGCAAGACCACATGACTTCTCATGTATTCGCCTTGAGTTTAGTCTTAGAAGGGGGTTTACCTTGATGGGACCTGACCACTTGCATTGATGGCTCCATGGGAACAACTTGCTTGTTCTTGTAGTAGTCAATCAGACTGCTGTTACTGTCTTTTATTTTTCCTGCTGGTCTTTTTTCAAGAAGCATCTTCTGTTCTTCTAGCTGCTCCAAGCTTGTCTGCTTGTCCTTTCAAGTGGAAATTTCCCACCTCAGAAGATTCTGGGTGGGGTCAGGATTCCACCTATGGTAATATGCAATGCGAAGGCTCTTCAGGAAGCCTCCTTCACTGGGTAAGTTCTAGCCAGGTTTAGGTATTCCAATCAGTTATAGACTGAAGACAGACTTACAAGCTTTCTATGGTGATGATTCTGGCTATTCTTTTCTCTCCCCTTCAAGTGTCTATTTTACAATAGTAAGGGAAACCAAGATTCAAAAGACAGCCAAGCATCTTAGCATTATTTCTCCACTTTTACCCATTCAAACCATGCCTCAATCCTTGAATCCCAGAGTCCTGTTGTTCCAAGGTTGTACTTACATCATTATTTACCTCTGTCCTATTTAGCCCATGTAAACCTGCCTAATTGTTCTCCTATCTACCTTGTTCTTCCTTTCCCCTTCCCCTTCTAGTGTATGCACACCCAGTACCCAAACTATCCCTACATTGTGTCTATTCCCTACCCTGTGCTCCATCTTCCCCTCTCTCCCCTCACCCTATCCCACGCCCCCTAGTAACCAGCAAAGAAAGCTTTTTCCCCCCCTTTTAGTGTGGGTACTTTTTTTTTTAAAACTTTTACAGTGATGGTACTATGTAGTATTTCTCCTTTTGTGACTGACTGATTTCACTCAGCATAATATTTCATCCATGTTATGCTGTGGTTTGCAGCTTCCTTGTTATTCTTCAAGGTAGCATAATATGCCATTGTATGTATGTACCAAAGTTTGTTTACCCATTCTTCCATAGATGGGCACTTAGGCTGTGTCCATCTTTTTATTATTGTAAATAGTGCTTCTGTGAACATTGGTGTGTATATATCTACTCGTGTTATGGCTCGTATTTCTTGTAGAAGTAGAGGAATTGCTGGATCATAAGGTATCTGTATTTCCTATCTTCTGAGGAAGCACAAAATTCAGAGAATTTAAATAAATTTTAATCAGTGCAGGGATTCATAGATGTTTTATGATATAGAAATAGCATATAGCTGGTTGGTAATTTCTTGTCCCTTTTTTCCCCCCTTTAATATAACGTCAAAAACCTGAACGAAGAACTTACGGTAACTTTCATTAAGGAAATAACCCTGTGACATTCCTGCCACCCTTACCTATGCTTTTTTCCCTTTTTTGTCAACTTTTGATCTTTTTCAGAGTTGGTAAGAGCCATCAGAATCCACTTTCAGTTCTCCTACTAAATTGGTGCCCTTATTGGTTGCTTTAGTGGTGAGGCCAAAGATTAAGTGGTTGTGGCTACTATGGTCTATTCTGTGAATTGCTCTCCTGGTAGAAATTGAGTTATATTGACAGGATAAAGTTATTAAGGTGGTAACAATTTAATAAACTTTGCTAGCATAGTCTCAACTTCTTTAAGAAGTCTGTTAGAATATGAACTACTCTGAAAGAAATTCAGAAAATGGAAGTTGGAAGAATGTGCTCTGAGAATAATTTCCAAGAGTCCTTTTGAAATAATAGAAAAGAGTTCCTCATAATGGGTCTGCAATGATGAGACTGGCAGACTTATTTCAAACACATAATCTAGCCTGTCTTTGCCAGACCTACATAATGTCCTATTTAGAAACTGTGAATACAAATCAAGTACTAGCTTTCAAGCAACTTATATTTTGCTGTTGTTAAGTGTGGATAAATCAGCTTCTTGAATTATTTGCTCAGCATACTGGTGGAATAAGTATGGTGAAAGAACACATCCTTGATGTACACCTTTTCTGATTTAAAAATATCTAGTATCATGTTGGAGTCCTGGTGTGGCATTTTAGGATAAGCATTGAACTGCTAAATGCAAGGTTGGAGATTCAGACCCACAAGTCACTTCTGAGAAACCTAATACAGGGTCACTGTGAGTCAGAACCAACTCCATGACACTTAATAACAACAGTATTCCCTTGTTCTGTTTGAATGATTTCCTCTTATTCTATGTAAAGTTTCTTCCTGAACACAATTAAGTGAACAGGAATTCCCATTCTTCTCAATGCTATACATAGGATGTTATGATCCACATTAAAACACAAGTAAACATCTTTCTCGTAGTCTTTGTTTTCAGCTAAGACCCATTTTCAGCAATGACATTTTTCATTCCACATCCTCTTCTGAATCTGGCTTGAATTTCTGGCAGCTTCAGGTGTGGTGCTTTAGGATCAGCACTGGACTGTGAACCATACAGGTCAGCAGTTCAAGTCCACTAGCTACTACTCAGAAACCCTGCACAGGGTCACTATGATACAAAATCAACTAAAAAGCACTTAATAACAACAACAATAACCTGTTGATGTGCTGCTACAACCATATTTCAATTATCTTCAGCAAAATTTTACTTGCACGTGATATTAATGATATTGTTTGATATTTCCACATTCTGTTGGGTCACCTTTCTCTGGAATGAACACAAATATCCAGTCAGTTGGCTAGGCAACTGCCTTCAAAATTTTCTGTCAGAGACCAGTGTAGTGCTTAGAGCACTACTTCCTTTGTAAGTTCTTAGTCTGGAAGCTCTGCTGAAAATCTGTCCACTATGAGTGACCCAGTTCATATTTGTAAAACAAGCAGCATAGCTTCCATAATTATAGCAGCATGCAAGCCTTCTCTGGTATACTGAGTTATTTAATGTCTCTTCTAGCCATAGCCTTTGTACACTCCCATCAAACTCCTTTTTCAGGGTAAGAAAATGTGGGGATACATACTAATGGATGATATGTTTCAGTTGTGAGTGATTGTTGACATGGTTGTGATTGCTAAAACTTAGAAATCTAACTCACAGATTGGTTAATTTGCCAGCCAGCGGGGTATAAAATGAGCCATCTTGGAAATAGTAGGAGGGAATCTCACCATCATAAAGGAAGAAGAGCCAGGAATGGAGCATGTCCTTGGAACCTGAGATTACTGTTAACTGAACCTCCTCAACTCAGGAGCAGAAAGTTGTGACACCTGAGAAGTGACAAAGGAGCAGCAACAGCAGAACCAAGAGCCAGAGCTTGAGATACACAAGTGGATGTCCATGCCCATACAGTAAGTAAGCATAGTAGGATGATTCCAGGCATTACCACTCATCTGTTAGTTTGTTATACTGTGGTGGTTTGTGTGTTGCTGTGATTCTGGAAGCTATGAAACAGGTATTTTAAATACAAGCTGGGTAACCCACAGTGTACAGGTTTTAGCTGAACTTCCAAATGAAGACAGACTAGGAAGAAGGAGAAATGAGCTACTTCTAAATATTTAGTAACTGAAAATCTTATAAATAGCAGTATAACACTGGCAGCACCAGATTACTGAATATTGAAACATGATGAAGAGCAGAATATTGTCAGATATAGTGCAGGAAGATAAGCCCCTCTGGTTGGAAGGCACTCAAAATGCAACTGGGGAAGAAGTGCCTCCTCAAAATAGAATTGATTGTGATGACTTGAATTTAGTAAAGCCATCAGTACCTTTATTGGATGATGAGGTACAACTCAAAATGAAAAGAGACAGCTGTAAAAAAAAATCTATTAATCACTGGAACATGGAATGTATGAAGAATGAATATAGGAAAATTGGAAATTGTCAAAAATTAAATGGAACATATAAATATCAATATCCTAGGCATTAGTGAGCTGAAATGGACTGGTATTGGCCATTTTGAATCTAACCATCACATGGTTTACTATACAGAGAATGACAAATTGAACGGTATCACATTCATCATCAAAAAGAACATATCAAGATCAGTCTGAAGTACAACTCTGTCAGTGTTGTATAAGACATGATAATATCCAAACACCTACAAGAAGTCCTGGTGTGGTGCTGTGAATTAATACACTGGAATGCAAAGTAAGTTTGAACTATAAAGTCAGCAGTTCAAGCTCATCAGCTGCCTTTCAGAAATGATTTACAGGGTCACTGAAGGAGCTCTGGTAGCATATTGGTAACAAATTGGACTGCAAACAGCAAGGTCAGCAGTTTGAAACTACCAGCTGTTCCACAGGAGAAAGATGAGGCTTTCTGCTCCTGTAAAAATTTATAGCCTCAGAAATCCGGGACAGGGTCGCTATGAGTCAGAACTGACTCCACGACACATAACAACAACAATAACAACATAGGTTGGAAGCAACTCAGTGGCAACAACACCACCACAAGAAGACCAGTTAATTCCATTATTACTCAAATTTACACACCAACCATTAAAACCAGTGATGATTAAATTGAGAAATTCTAATAAGTCCTGCAGTATGCAATTGATCAAATATGCAATCGAGATTTGATAATTACTGGTGATCAGAATGCAAAGGTTGGAAATAAACAGGAAGGATCAGCAGTTGGAAACTATGGTGTTGGTGATAGAAATGATGCTGGAGGTCACATGATAGAATTTTGAAAGACCAATTACTTCTTTCTTGCAAATACATTTTTAAACAACATAAAAGACACATGGATCTCACCAGATGGAAAACACAGAAATCAAATTGGCTACATCCGTGAAAAAAGATGGTGGAAAATATCTATATCATCAGCCAAAACAAGACCAGCGACAAACTGTGGAACAGACCATTTATTGCTAATTGAAAATTCAGGCTAAAACTGAAGAAAATTAAAACAAGTCCATGAGAGCAAAAATATGACCCTGAATATATCTCACATGTATTTAGAGATCATCTGAAGAAAAATGTGATGCATTAGACACTAAAGACTGAAGGCCAGAGGAGTTGTGGGATCAAGAACATCATACAGGAACAAGCAAAAGGTCATTGAGAAGATAAGAAAGAAGAAAAAGACCAAAATGGATGTCAGAATAAACTCTGAAACTTGCTCTCCAGTGTAGAGTTGCTAAATCAAATAGAAGAAGTAAGGAGGTACAAGAGCTGTACAGAAAATTTCAAAGGTCAGCTCTAGAAGAAAAAGTCAAATATTATAACAAAATGTGCTAAGATCTGGAGTTAAAAACCAAAAAGGAAAACATGCTCAGCATTTATCAAGCTGAGGGAACTGAAGAAAAAAGTCAAGCCTTAAATTGTGTTATTGAAGAATTTTCTGGGCAAAATATTGAATGATGCAGAAAATGTCAAAATAATATAGAAAGAACACACAGATTGACTGTACCAAAAAGAAATAATCGATGTCATATAAAGGAGGGAGTAGTTAATCTTACATTCCAGGAAGTGTGGACCCTATGACCACTAAGAGAGAACAGCATGAGTATAATATGGAACCCTAATCAGAAAAGAAGCAATACCAGAGATAGTGGTAGAGGTGATGGCATGGAGCGATACAGCAGCTGAGGGCTCTAGACTCATGGAAAGAGAAAGGTTGTGTGCTGGCAGCCAGGAGGCTGATTTGCAGAATGTACCCTTTTGTTGTTTAAATGGTTATATAAATGATTATATATTCTTGAGTGTTCTTGTGTACATAAAAAAAAATAAAAAACCTAGAAACAGAGGGAATAGAAGCAAATACTGTTAAGTGATGATGCATGGAGGGGATTGTATCATTACAATGAAATTAACTACAATAAGATTAATGCAAAATCAATATTCTCCCATGTAACTATCAATCAATTCACAATAAAAGGTTTTTAAAAAAAATCCAATTATCCTGGAGGAAGAAATCAATGGTGCATTGAAATCATTGTCAAAGAACAAGGCACAGGAATTGGTGGAATACAAATTGAAATCTTTCAACAAAGTGATCTGGAACTGGAGGCACTCATTCATCTCCATCAAGAAATTTTGGAAGATAACTACCTGACCAACTGACTGGAAGAGATCTGTATTTGTGTCTTGTTCAAAGAGAAGTGACCCAAAGGAATGTGGAAATTATTGGTCAATATCATTGATATCATATGCAAGTAAAGTTTTACTAAAGATAATGTAAAACTGGCTGCAAGGATACATTGACGGAGAACCTCTGGAGGTTCAAACCAGTTTCAGAAGATGACATGGAATGAGGGATATCACTGATGACATTAGATAATTCTTGCTTGAAAGCAGAAAATACTAGAAAGATGTTTACTTGTGCTTTATTGACTATGCAAAGGCTTTCAAATGAGTGAACTTTTTTAATGAGAGTTATGAGTGTTTTACACTATATAATTTTTCAATGGTGGTGGTGACTGTGTCCAATAAAGTTTGTTCTGACTCATAGCCACCTTGTATAGAATCTCTGAGGTTGTAAATATTTACAGGAACAGAAAGCCTCATTTTTATCCTGCAGAGTGACTAATTGATTTGCATTGCTGAACTTGCAGTTCTCAATGTGTAACACACTACACTACCAGGAATCCTTATATATAAAATGAGTGACTCTTTATTAATGGGTACTTGGTTTCTTTCAAAGTTTAGCTGGCACAACTAATTTGCAATAGATATATCATTCTACATATAAATTTTCATGATTTATATGTTCTATGACAATGATTTCTAGAAATTAAACTACTTAACACATTGAATTCTTGATTTGTTGTTGTTGTTAAGTGCCATTGAGTTGGTTCCGACCCATAGCGACCCTGTACAGGGTTTCTGAGGATGTAAATCTTTTCGGGAGTAAAAAGCCTCATCTTTCTCCCGATAACATGCCTTAAATTTTCCTCGCTTCCCAAAATACTGAATTGGTTTCCTGATATTTTAGGACTACCTGATTTAAATTTTAACTTGAATCACTACCTTTCCAAATTAATTTTCTTATTCATTATCTTACTAAGTTTTTACTATATTAAATAAATTTTACTATATTTCCTATTCTCAGAGATTGCAGTTAGGACTTGTTATTGTTGTTAAGTGCTGTCAAGTTGGTTTCAACCAATAGTGACCCTATATAGGGTTTCTGAGGAGCAGCTGGTGAGTTTGAACCACCAACCTTACGGTTCAAACCCACCTTGTGATTGAGCACTTATCCTACAATGCCATACCAGGATTTAAAATAGTTTTAAAGTAGTAAACATTTATTAAACATCATTAGCAAAGAACTAACTCTGGGTGAGTCCTGATGTGGCTCCATAGGATAAATGCTAGACCTCAAAATCTGTTTGAGCTGCAAGGTGGGTAATTCAAACTCATCAGCCGCTCCTCAGAAACCCTATTCAGGGTCTCTATGAGTCAGAACAGACTCAACGGCACTTAACAACAACAACAATTTTGCGTGGATTTAATTGCTCTGGGTTCTGATAATTAGGAATAAAGCAGAATTTTTCACTATAACATTACAGTTTCAACTTTAGTACAGATTTATGAACTGATCTGGCCATGTCAGCAGAAAGAAGAGCAGTGTTACAACAATTGAAAAGGAGAAAAGTGTAAATAACTCCATTAGAATTCCACTTTTAAAACTGTCTAGACTCAAGATTTGTATTATAAGCTTAGATTAAATGTAGAAATGGTTTTCTCTTGAGAAAAATTGTAAAGAATTTCTGATATAACTGAAGCTTTCTTTTTCTAAGTTTTTGTGCATTGACATAGTACTGTAAACGCAAAGACAAGCCTGTCATTACCTGCACCTACATGATGCTCAGATGTATTCAGCATTTAATTCATGTCAGCTTTTTTTTTTAGTTCTTCATTCATGCTTCTCTGAAGTAATTATTTCATTGGATTCCAGGCTTACTCTTTTTATAGGTTTTGTTGTTGTTAAGTGCTGTTGAGTTGGTTCTGATTCACAGCAACACTGTATAGAATTTTTAAGGAGCAGCTGGTGGATTTTAATTGCCAATATTGTGGTGCACAGTGCAGTGCTGATGCTAGAGCAGCACCCCAGAAGTCCTTTATAGATTTGTTGGTAAGTGCTGTTGAGTCAATACCAACCCATAGCAACCCTGTATAGGATTTCCACAGAACTGCTAGTGACCTTAAACCACTAACCTTGCTGACCAGCATATTAACCCACAGGGCCACACCAGGACTCCTTTATAGGTTTGTTGTTGCTGTTATTAAGTGTCATCAAGTTGGTTCCAACCCATAGCAACCCTGTATAGGGTCACCAAGGGCAGCTGGTGAGCTTGAACCACCGACCTTGCAATTCAAATGGCTTTGCAGTCTGGCACATTAACCCACAGCACGTTTAGTTGGTCATAAAAAAGCCAGAATTCATGGCTTTAATATTTTATAACTTGCTCTGTTATTCTGATAACATAAAAATAAAATTAGCACCAAACATTATCTCACATTTTCTGTGGTTTCAGCAAATGGATGTGGCTATTTTAGCTGGGTGCCTCTGATATAGTGCTTCACAGTGGCTTCAATCAAGGTATTCAGTTGACACAGTAGTCATTTTAAGATTTGACATGATGAGGATCTGTGTCCATACTCATTTATATACTGTTGTCAGACCTCAGCTCCTTGCTTGCAACTGACTGTAGATAACAGTTACTCACCATATGGATCTCTTCAAATGATTATTCAAAAACATGGCAACTGGCTTCCCCCAAATGAAGGCTTTCGGTAGGGGATGGTAGTGAGTTGAGTGGGAATCTCTGTCTTTTTGTAATCTAGTCTTAGAAGTGATTTCCTACCAGTTACTCTTCAGTTTAAATAAACTTCTACTTTTAGAATAGTTTTAGACCTCAGATAACTATCAAATCAAAGCAGAGATATTTCTTATATCCCTTACCTAGTTTCCTTTTATGTTAATATTTTACAATATGATCCTTGTCTTCCTTAAAAATTAAGAAACCAATATTAGGACATATTATTAACTTAATTCTAGATTTATTCAGATTTTACCAGTTTTTCCACTAATATTGTTTTTGCTGTTTCAAGATCCCATTCAGGACACCTATTGCATTTAGTTTTCATGGCTCACCATTTTTCTCTGTTATGTGACAGCTTTTTAGTGCACAAAAGGACATGACGCCAACCATCCCTCCCATCGCATACTCTACGCAGCTAAATTTGATAATTCATTGCAATGGTCACACAGAACTCACACATCATACTGCCCTAATAAGTTATGGGGCTTATTAGGGAAGTGAATAGGTTACAATGCATGATAAGAAAATGTTCAGGGCACAGTTTTGCCAATCAAGACAATTGTCCTCAGTTGTGCCTACAGGTAGGTCTCTCTCTGTCAGGGCAATGTTACAAAGCTCTTATAGGACTGTCTAAAGGCACTTGGCTCTAGCTCTGTGAATCTGTAAACCTAGCTCTTTCAGTTAACTTCTTGGAGTCAACCTACTCTACAAGCAAGCCTCCTGCCCCAAATCACTCAACTTTACTTGCTCTGTGGGCTGGGAAGCCTACTGCTCTGTCTCATGTTCTGGCTTTACTTCTGCTGCTGTTGCTCCTTTGTCACTCCTCCAATGTTAACAGTTTTATGTCCCTGGAAGGAAAGAGTTCAATGAAAAGGAATCTTAGAATCCAAAGTACATGCTCAACTTTTGTTTCTTCTTCTTTGATAATAGTAAGAATCCCCCCAACCTCTTCCTTCTTCCAAGGTGGCTAATCTTATACCCACATTAGAATTCCAAGTTTTCACAATTGCAATTATCCCTGTTAACAATCATTAACAACTAACTCATATCATCTGAACAGTATGTTCCACCACTCCACAGTTTGTCATACTGTGGTGGCTTGTGTGTTGCTGTGATTCTGGAAGCATTGTCACTATTTCAAATACCAGCAGGGTCATCCATGGTGAACATGTTTCAGAAGAGCTTCCAGATGAAGACAGACTAGGAAGAAGGCAAGACAGACAACTTCTGAATATTTAGTCACTGAAAACCTTATGAATAGCAGTGGAACACTGTCAGCACAAGATTAGTCAATATTGAAACTTGATGAAGAACACCAGAATATTGTCAGATATAGTGCCAGAAGATGATCCCCTTAGGTTGAAAGGCACTCAAAATGTGACTGGGGAAGTGCTACCTCCTCAAACTAGAGTTGACCATGTAACATGAATGGAGTAAAGTCCTTGGGATCTTCACTTGCTGATGGGGCAAAATTCAAAATGAAGAGAAACAGCTGTAAAAATTCATTAATGATTGGAACATAGAATGTATGAAGTATGAATCTAGGAAACTTAGGAATTGTAAAAAATGAAGTGGAATGCTTAAACATCAATATCCTTGGCATTAGTGAGCTGAAATGAACTGGTATTGGCCATTTTCAATCTAACAAACACATGGATTACTACGCTGGAAATGACAATTTGAAGAGGAATGGCATTGCCTTCATCATCAAAAAGAACAGATCAAGTGCAGTCATGAGATACAATA
The DNA here is from genome assembly GCF_000296735.1 of Chrysochloris asiatica. Classification (NCBI taxonomy): domain Eukaryota; kingdom Metazoa; phylum Chordata; class Mammalia; order Afrosoricida; family Chrysochloridae; genus Chrysochloris; species Chrysochloris asiatica. The sequence continues at coordinate 2,182,238 of NW_006408853.1, forward strand.
CTGTCTGTGATAGGATAATGTCCATATGCCTACAAGGAAGACCAGGAACTCTGGTAGTGTAGTGGTTACAAATCGGGCTGCTAACTTCAAGGTCAGCAGTTCGAAACTACCAGCCATTCCATGGGAGAAAGATGAGGTTTTCTGCTCCCGTAAATATTTGCAGTCTCAGAAACCCTGTGCAGGGTCACTATGAGTCAGAACTGACTCCACGGTACTTAACAACAAGAACAACAACAAGGAAAACCAGTTAATACCAATAATATTCAAATTTCTGCATCAACCACTAAAGCCAGTGATGATAAAATTGAAGAATTCTACCATCTTCTTCAGGCTAAAATTGATTGAAAAATGCAATTAAGATGTATTGATCATTACTGGCAATTGGAATGCAAGAACTAGAAATAAAGAGGAAGAATCAGTAGTTGGAAAACATGACCTTGAAGATAGAAACAATGCTGGAGATTGCATGATAGAATTTTGCAAGACCAATTAACTCTTCATTGCCAATACCTTTTTTAAAAAGCATAAAAGATGACTATACACATGGGACTCACCAGATGGAATACATAGAAATGAAATTGACTATATCTGTGGGAAAAACGGTGGAAAAGCTCCATATCATCAGCCAATACAAGGCCATGGGCAGACTGTGGAACAGACCATCAATTGTTCGTATGTGAATTCAGGCTAAAGCTGAATAAAAAGAAAACAAGTCCACGAGAGCCAAAATAATACTTTGAATATACTCCACCTGAATTTAGAGATCTTCTGAAGAACAGATTTGATGCATTAGACACCAAATCCTGAAGACCAGAGACTCTTGGGATGACATCAAGAACATCATACAGGAAAAAAACAAAAGGTCATTGGGAAGATGAGAGAAGGACAACACCAAAATATGTGTCAAAAGAGACTCTGAAACTTGCTTTCCGAGTAGAGATGATAAAGTAAATGGAGGAAGTTAGGAGGCCTAAGAGCAGAACAGAAAATTTCGAAGGTCAGCTTTAGAAGACAAAAGTCAAATATTATAACAACATTTGCAAAGACTTGGAGTTAGAAAACCAAAAATGAAGAACATGCTCAGCATTTCTCAAGCTGAGGGAACTGAATTAAAAATTCAAACTTCGACTTGCGATAATGAAGGCTTCTCTGGGAAAAATACTGAATGATGCAGAAAATATTTAAAAAAAGAAGGAGTACACAGAGTCTCTGTACCAAAAAGAAATGGTCAATGGTCAACCACTTCAAGAGGTAGCATATGATAAAGAGCCAATGATCATGATGAAAGAAACCCAAGGTACATTGAAGTCATTGGCAAAGAACAAGGCTCCAAGAGTCGATTGAATACAAATTGAAATCTTTCAACAAACTAATGTGGCACTGGAGCCAAACACCTCTTTTAAGTGTTGAAGATCAAAGATGTCAGTTTGCGGAATAAGGTGCACCTGACCCAAGCCATGATATTTTCAATAACTCCATATGCATGAGAGAGCTGGATAATCAATAAGAAAGACTATAGAAGAATTGATGCATTTGAATTGTGAAGTTGGAGGAGAATATTGAAAGTACTGGTACTACTGTGGACTGCCAAAAGAACAAATAGATCTATTTTGGGAGAAATATAGTCAGAGTTCTCCTTGGAACCCTGGATGGCCAGACATTGTCTTTTATTTGCTGCTGCTGTTAAGTGGCCGTCGAGTCAGTTCCAACCCCTAGCAACCCTGTATAGTGTTTCCAAGGAGCAACTGGTGAGCTTGAACTGCCAACCATGTTGCTCAGATGACTTTGCAGTCCAGCACATTAATCCACAGCACCACACTAGGACTTCTTGTCTTTCATACTTCAGGCATATTGTCAGGAGGGACCAGTTACTGGAGAAGGATATCATGCTTGTTAAAGTGGAGGTTGAACAAAAGAGGAAGACCCCCCAACGAGATGAATTGACAAAGTGGCAGCATCAATGGGCTCATAAGTAACAATTATTGTGACGTTGGCCCAGGATCAGGCAGTGTTTAGTTCTGTTGTGCATAGGGTTGCTGTGATTTGGTGCTGAACTTAACAACAGCAACAACAAGTCCATATGTTCTCCCACCTTTGCTTACCCATTAGGAAAAAGTTGTTTGGTGGTAGTTAGTACTCTGAGTAGGAGAAAAGCATTTCACTCTACTGGCTCTACTTCCTAATTAGGAATTGTGTGGCATTTTTCTTGTGATTTGACTTGGGTTCAGAGAGTAGTATACCACAGAGGTTTACTGTCCTTATCATATTATAACAGGGGTGTATGATCATACGAGGCTTGTCACTGGTGATGTTAATCTTGATAACTTTTTCAAACAGGAAATTTAAAAGAAATACATACTTTTCTCTTCTGCTCTTAAACTATAAGGATTTTATACTATTCGATTGATCTTTCTTTTATTAGAATTTGTTTTAAAAATAATAAGGTTACTAAACCAGTAGCCATCAACTTGACTCTGAATCAAGATGACCCTATGTGCTTGAAGAGCATTGAACTACTCTGATTTTTTTTTTAAAGTAGATTGTTGGGCCTTTCTTCTAAGATGCCTGTGGATAGACCTGAACTTTCAACCTTTCAGTTATCAGTTAATCTAACTGTTAACCATTTGCATCACCCAGAGATTCCAAGAAAAATATTACTAAGATAATATTCAACTTCTGAGATGTTAAATGGGATATTGGAAAAATGTACTCAGTATTTCTATACCACAAAGTACTACATTAACAACGAAGTTTGGGTAACTCATATAATACTCCAGACTTATGAAAAATCACTCCTGTTTGCCTTTAAGACTTGACTGAAGCCAGAAGAAGAGGATATTATACATGGGAAGTCAATAAATATTCATATATTCTCTTTTCTGTCCTTTGAGAATGTAGAAAGAAGAAGAAGGAGAAGGAGAGGAGGAGGAGGAGGAGGAGGAGGAGGAGGAGGAGGAGAAGAAGAAGAAGAGAAAGAAATTGGAGAAATTTCCTTCTGTTGGTTTTATCCCAAAATGGAATGTGTGAGTGTGTTTGTGTAATAAGGGTCCTGAGGTGGCACTATAGGATATGTACTGGACTGCTAACCACAAAGTTGGCAGCTCAAACTCACAAACCACTCCTCAGAAACCCTATACAGGATTGCTGAGTTGGAGCTAACTGGATGGAACTTAACACCAGCAACAGCTCTTATTAGAGACCCTTGTACCTTCAAAGTCAATTGTGATACAATTGGGAAGAGACTGAGCTTTCCATTTATGAATTTCAACTTTAGAGATAAAGATAGGTCTTTTCTGGACCTATCACCTATGTTGCTTACTAAAAGTTTTACTGTTTTGCCAATATTTTAAATTTTGTTTTTAGTTTTATTTATTTATTTGTATTTTCTAATATAGAAAAAAAACTGATAATATCTTGGAGTTATCTAGACAAACAAAATGCCTACATTTAATGAGTTTCTTAATTATATCCATTAAAACTAATAAAAAAAGTCTTGAAATAAATGTTGACAAATAATAGCCATGTACATGCTAATAAAATTACTTAATATTTTCTAGTAAATATTATTTAGCTTACACAAAGAAGATAACTTTAGAAAACCTTTTAAATGCAAAGTTCTGTGTGAAATGGACAAGTCACCTTGTCTCTTTATTCTCCTTAGCTTCATTTTTGTCTTTATAAAAAAGTGGCATAAAATAACCTCTTTTCTTTAGGGCTTTAAAAATTGTTGATTTATGCTTATAGTCATTGCTCAATCTGTTAAAGCAAAATGCTATCAAGAAAGTAAGAAAAATTGAAATATAAAAACCCTTCTGCTATAATGAAGTCAGGTGGCACCATTAAGACATTAATAGAGGCTTGGAAGAGACATTTAATGATTCAAAATATCCTCTTCACACTTGCTTAGTACGGTTTCAATTATTTACATATTCAGACAGTGACAGTTCTTTCTAACTGTCTTCAAGGCTCAAAGCCAAGGTAGTCAACAGTCTGGTTGACTGTTTATGCTTTTAAAATTGATCCAACAAATTTATTCTGAGTCATTTTCACCATCTGCTATATAATTGTGGGTTTGGAGAATGACAATGGACATATCATAGTTTTAGTATGTAAATTCTACTTAGAAGTATAACTGTGATCATATTGGCAAAAATCCAGGGAAACAAATGTCAGTTGTCAAAGACCTAAGGTGCTCACAAGTTAAAAGATAGCATTCTAGAATGCTTGTCAATTATTCACCCTTTCTTTTGTTTCTAATATTAGATTTGGTGTTGTTATTCATTGCTATAAATTAGATTCTGACTTATGGTGTTCCTATGTATTATACAGTAGAACAGCTCCAGAGAGTTTTCTTGGTTGTATTTTATTTTATTTCTTTACTTTTCATTGTGAATTTGGTAAAGACATACAGAGAAAATAAGTTTTCCATTGGCTGAAGTATTAATGGAGGCAGATTTCTAAGTCTTCTTTCATGGTACTCTTGGGTGTATTCAAGTTGAGTGTATTCAAAGCCCAAATTATTTGCCACCTAGGGACCTATTCCCTAGGTGGCAAATAATCCCATGTTGATACAATCAAGATGGTAAATTGGGTAGACATGCAATGAGGAGCTCCGTCACCAACAACACAGAATACCGGGCCAAGCAGTCTAAGGGGATGGCGCTAGAACTCTGAACCACATACAAAGGAATATTTAGAAGATTGGAAGGCTTACAGCTAGGGGAATTTGTAGCAGAATTAAGAAATCCATTGCTTTCTAATTCAAGAAGCTCAGCTATTACTGGAGCCACCATCTTGGGAGAGACCAAGTGGGGGAATGATCAGAAAAGACACGAATACCTGACAGAACTGCAGAGATTCATTTTTTGGTATCTGTTCATTGGTCTCTCGCTGTCTGCGCACCTCCATTCTGGTGACTAGAGGGGATGCCTGAGTGAATGTATACCCCACCCCCACCCCTGGAGGGTTCTACTAAGCATGAGTACAGATATCTTCAAAATTTAAAGTGACAGTTTCCACTTAAAAACAAAT
>NW_006408853.1:2190928-2200058 GCF_000296735.1 Chrysochloris asiatica
AAGGTCATCAATTTGAAACTACCAGCTACTCTGTGGGGAAAGATGAGACTTTCTGCTCCCATAAAGTTTACAACCTCAGAAACCCGGTACAGGGTTGCTATGAGTTGGAACTGACTCCATGGCACATAACAACAACAACAACACTCACAACAAAGTAAGTTGCTTTATATATTGCAAGGTGACTGGTGAATCTGATAAGGCAATAGGCTGCTGGCTCAAGTCCCAAGAATGGGGGAACAGATTGAGGCAAGCCATATATAGATCGATAGCTAGAGAAAGAACCTAGTCAAATTGTTACTGCAATCTTCCATGTTTTACTCGGCACAGCACAGAGATGCAAAATGGTTGAAAGTAAAGTAAGTTCTTACTTGGTTGGCTAAGACAAGGAGTGCATTGGAACTTGCATCACCAAGATGACTTCCTAAATTCTGGCTTCTTGGATTATTTGCACAGGTAAACATTTTTCTGGTATTCTCTGATTTCAGCCACGATCCATCTGAAGTCAGCTATGATAACCCTCATTCCACATCCTTGTCTGAAGTGGTCTTGAACCTCTAGCAGTTCTCTGTCAATGTACTGTTGCAGCCTTTTTTTGCATTATCTTTTGCAAATTTTACTTGCATGTGATATGAATAATATTGTGCAATAATTTCTACATTCCATTGGATCACTTCTCTTTGGAATGTGCACAGAACTGTGCTTTATTGACTATGCAAAAGTTTTTAATTGTGTGGATCATGGTTACTGCAATGAATTACTGAACCCAGAGAGTGCTATGGGAGAGGTAGTTGGTGACAATTTCTTGAAGTTATTTGTCACTTATATACTCTTTAATGTGTAGGTGAATGGTAAGAAGTTATTAGTCAGCAAGGCACAGAGCTATTCTTTTCTCTGACTTACTTAATGTTTATAAGGGAGTATCACTGTCCAGAGGAGTCCTGGTGTGGTGCTGTGAGTTAATGTGCCAGACTGCAAAGCCATTTGAACTGCAAGGTCAGTGGTTCAAGCTTAGCAGCTGCTCCTCAAAACCCCTATACAGGGTCACTATGGGTCGGAACCGACTCAACAGCACTTCACAACAACAATGTCACTCTCAACAAATCTATTTTGTTTGGCCTTTAAGAGAAAAAAATTTTTCCTGCAAAAATTCTTTAAATCTACCAGCTAACACAGGCCACAAATAAAGTCTGACAACAGAGCAGACAACTTGTATCCCTGGGAAGATTGTATAGACAAAGCACAGAGCCATGTGGAACCTGTTAAGGTGTGGATATAGTACAGATGCAATACTTTGTGAAAGTACTAAGAAAATGTTGTTGTTAAGAGCTGTTAAGTCAGTTCCGAGCCATAGCAGCCCTGCATAGGGTTTATGAGGAGCAGTTGGTGAGTTTGAACTGCTGAACTTGAGGTTCAAACCAACTTTGCAGTCTAACACATTAACTCACAACACCCCACCAGGAATCCAACTAACTAAACACTAAGAGTTAATAATGCTAGTCCAGGAGCAGGAGGAGACATGGGTTTGGGACATGGATGAGTAGGAATATGTGGAAGAAGATTCTTAATAAAGCACCACATGTCTGTCCTAGTCATGTTGGCTAAGGATTACTTTTAGTGCCTAAGTAAGGAGGAAATACAACTTATATACAGAGTTCCTATGTATCTTTTATTTTTAGGAGCACATACACAGTATTTATGTCTGCTTATTGTTGCACCTGACAACAACAACAACAACAATTGTTGCATACAAATGTACTAGGAGGAGTCAAAGAGTTTGTATAAAAATTTAATTCTCTTTTCATTACATTTTTTTTCATGAACTTTTTGAAGCCCCCTTATATTATAGATAGTATATATGAGGGGGAGTCAAAAAATTTCCATACTCCCTTTTGTATTAAAATCCCCATCCATGGTTGATGATAACAACACTTCTAGTGTGCACTAGAAGTGATTCTTTTGAATAGATGAGTGCCTGTGGGTTATTTGACAAATCATTTGCAAATCATCCATGGCTCTGCCTATTAAACAATCTACAGCTGACATGGGTTTTGAAAAATTTGTGTGAGATTAGTAATGAAACAATTCACGGAAGAATATAAACAAAGGCGTTTGGACATCTGTAAACAAAATTTTGACATATATGCTAAGAAGGTAAAAGCTTCTTTAAAAATTTGATGAGGATACATGGATTTATCACTAAGAGACTGAGAGTAAACTGCAAATATGAAGTGGAAACATCCTCAATTGTCAACCAAAATAAAAGTTTAAAAGTCAACCATCAGCTGGTAAATTGATGCTTACAGTTTTCTGGTATTCTCAAGGGCCATTATTGGAACACTAGTAGAAAAATGTTCAACAATCAACAGTGCTAGTTACAGTGAGATGCTCCCTGAAGAGCTGAAAACTAAACTTCTGATTTCAGAGGACTGAGTTTAATCAGGGATGTTGTGATCCAAGGATGTTGTGATCTTGCATGACAATGCACATACATCCACACACCTCTGTCCACACTGTTGACACTCTGCAAAATCTTCATTTTGAGATGTAAAAGCATCCTCCCTATAGTCCTGATCTTGTTAAATAGGCACCTGTTTGGTGCCATGAAACCAACCCTTTGATGATGAAGATTCACCTCTGATGAGGAAGTGAAGACAGTGCATTCATGCCTCGTAGCTCAGCCTAAAACATTTTTTAATAAGGAAATGTGAAAGCTTGTTGACAGATGGATAAAATGTATTGAAAAGCAAGGAGTTTATGTCAAAATGATATGTTTGTCTTTTCTAAAAGTTGATTAAAATAAATTCTACAGCCAGAGTGTGGATAATTTTTTACTTACCCTTGTAGTTATAATTTCATTATATGAGTTTAGTTATTCACCACAAATCTCTTTAATTTAAAAAAAAAATCTAGCGTTAATTATGTTCTTCTACACATACTTTGAGATTTTTAAAGAGACATAATACTTGGGTTTGGAGGTTTCTTAATGAGTACTGAAATAAAATTCTGACTCTCAAGTTGGGCAAAATTGATGAGAGATAGAACTTCTAGGAATCTGCCTTAATAAAGTATTTTTCTCTCTAGATATGCTTCAGTTTCCAGTTCTATCAGTTAAAATCTCATATAGCTCAGAGTTGTTATCTTTACTGTTTACAGACTTTCCAAATTTTATAGTCCTCTCAAGTTAAATTCTCTTGTCTTACTTTTATTTCTATGTATGCTTTTTCTCAGTCAGTCATTGAGATCTTTTTTAGTTTCCATTGAGAAATTGATTTCCCAATTCCTTCTTTTCTGTCTGATATATCTTCCTAGGTATATGGAATACTGAAGACTTAGACTGGTTTTTAGATTGTGGAGTTGGTGTGGATATGGAGGTGGTCGTCATTATGTGCTATGGAGTCGGTTCTGAATAATAGTGACCTGTATAGTGTTTCCGAGGCTGTAAATCTTAACAGGAGCAGAAAGCTACATCTTTCTCCCATGGAACCCCTGGCAATTTCGAACTGATGAACTTGGGATTAGCAGCCCAACTCATAATAACTATGCTACCAGAGCTCCTTGGATATGGAGTTAGTCTGGCCTAAGGATGTGGGCTGGTGTATATTGGGATTTATGTCTGCTTTCCAGTCTAAAATACAAGTGGAAATATAGAATTTCAAGTTCACATAAGTTTACAAAGGAAAGGATCATTAACAGAAGACAGCAATAGTAGTGCCAACAGTTTTAATTGGCGAGGCATGGGACCATTTCTGGAGGTAAAAAGACAAATGGACAGAAAGAAAATTCTTACAAAATTCTTGCACATCAAGCAGGAGGTGGAAAAGAACCTATGAAGAGTTACTCCTCTAGGAGGGGAGATGCCAGAATTCTGTGTTCATGTGTTAGAAAGCTGTAACTTCTTTGTGGGGTTTGTATATGAGCTGTATGATGGGTCTTAGTACCTCCTTCTCTGGACTATAACTTTTCTGAAATGAAACAGTAGAACTGAATACATAGTTAGGATTTTACCGATTCCAACATGACTGACTGTGATTTTCCCTCTGGATTTCTCTAGAACAAGAGAAGAACAGGTTGGATAGACGAATTGTATAGAGCATGAAGCTGTGAAACACACGGTTTACTTGAGGTAAAGCAACTAGAATTGTAAGGCAATTATGGTGGCTTCATTTAATAGCACAAAAGCCTCTGACTTGGGCCCACTAGCAACGGGTGCAGATGCAGGGGGGGGGGGTGCTGTTTATGTACTGGAAGGAGAGTGGTTGTTGTTGTTGTTAAGTGCCGTCGAGTCGGTTCCGACCCATAGCAACCCTGTACAGGGTTTCCGAGAGTGTAAATCTTTAAGGGAGTAGAAAGCCTCATCTTTCTACCGCGGAGCGGCTGGTAGTTTCGAACTGCTGACCTTAAGGTTCGCAGCCCGATTCATAACCACTTAGACAGTATATAATACTCTCCTCTGTTGTGGTGATTTTAGAAGATTGTTTTACTTATTCACATCTCATCTGAGGATATCCTGCCTGTATTCACTCAAGTACTGACTGGCTTCAAAAGTTGGTGCTTGATTGCAGGGTGGGTGGGAAAGTAATGGAATAGAAGCCATGGTAACAATAGAATAGGGGTATTTAATTTTTTTTTTTTTTTTTAATACTAAATGTGGACATAGAGTGAAAACTAGTTGTTGTAATTAGAGGTGTTCTAAAAGTTGCAGTTGGAGATTATGTGGCTAGATAGTCTGGAAGCAGCAAATAACTTTAGATAGCTTATATGCTACCACAGATAAAGAAAAAAATGTGAATTGTAAAATGGCAGTGTAATTTTGTGTTCACGAGGCAATAAATTGGAGATTAAATCAAGGGTAATTACATTCAGAGCAGCCAGCTGTTGGAGGGAATGAAACAGACTTTTAGATTGTGAAGATAATAGTTGTTGTCATGTTGATTTTAAATTCACTACAACACAAATACAAATACAAACCTAATCTTTTACAGATCTTGGGAAGGAATGTGTACAAGTCTAGTCTAGAAAATTTTATAAGAGAACAAGAAAAATGAGAAAAATTTTTGTTACATTCAAAACATGCTCTACTGATTATGTTGTAAAACTTCAGGAAAAGAGTAAGAAGAAGAAAAAGAATAACTAAAAAGGGACCCACGGATATGTGGAAATCAGATTATAATAAATTAAATTTGAAATCGTTAAGAACACATTAATATTTAGTAATGATGTTAAAACAGTAAATATTACTTTTAAAAGAGAGATGTATCGCTAACCGACACTCTCATTCTAAGTACATTAGGTATATAAAACTTTTTAATTTTTTTGCACAAATTTAAAATAAAATCTAGGAAAATGCATTTAAAATGTTGAGGTAGGGAAATTTTTTTTGATTAAGATACTTTAAGGATGTTGATCACTATTCCTAGATAAAAGTATAAATGATCTTTATGACAAAAGACTATATAAATAGAGCTAAATAACAAGCCAAGGAATTATTAGCAGCAAATGTGTGTTATTACTATAGTTAAGTGCCATTGAATCAGTTAGGACTCATGTTGTTCTTGTTGTTAGATGCTATGGAGTTGGTTCTGACTCCTAGTACTACCCTGTTGTTTTTGTGTGCCATTGAGTTGATTCTGACATATAACAAACCTATATAGAGTTTCTGAGGGGTAGTGGGTAAGTGTCAACCATCTAACTTTCTGTTAAGTAGTCTACTGCTTATCCTATAGCACCACACCAGGACAAAACACTGTCCAGTACTGAAACATCCTCACAATTGTTTTCTGAGGCCATGTTGATACCACTGTGTCAATACGCCTCATTGAGTGTCTTTCTCTTTTTCACTGACTCTCTACTGTTTTGTAAGAAGTGCAGTCAGAGTGCTCCTTAGAGGCCAAGATGGCCAAACTTCATCTCTAGTACTTTGGACATATTGTCAGGAGGGAACAGTCGCTGGAGAAGGATATCATTCTTGGTAAGACGGAGGGTCAGAGAAAAAGAGGAAGATCCCCAATGAGATGGATTGACCAGGTGGCAGCATCAATGGACTCAAGTGTGGCAACAGTAGTGATGTTGGCCCAGGATCAGACATTGTTTCGTTCTGCTGTGCATAAGGTCGCTATGAGTTGGTGCCGACTCGATGGCTCCTAACTACAACAACAACAACTCTACTAAGTAGGATATCCTTCATCAGAAACTCATGACAAAGTCTTACTTTTCTTGTATCTAAAGGGCATTCTGGCTTTACTTCTTCAAAGACTGATTTGTTTGTTCTTCTAGCATCCCATGACATTTTTTATGTTTTTCATCAACACCACAATTCAAATTCATCCATTCTCCTCCAGTCTTTTTTATTCATTGTCCAACTTTGATATGTATATGAGGTGATTGAAAATACCATGGCTTGGGTCAGGTTCACTTTAGTCCTTAAAATGACCTTTGCTCTTTAACACTTTAAACAAGTCAGATTTGGCTAATGTAATAGGTTCTTTGATTTATTGATTTCTGTTTTCATGAGCTTTTTTTTTTTTTTTTTTTGCGTGTGTGGATTGAAGCAAAATGAAGTCTATGACAAATTCAGTCTTTTATTTTTATCATGATGGTCCTTATTGGTACAGTTGAGGGGATTTTTGTTTTCTTTATGTTGTTGTTGTTGTTGTTAAATGCCATTGAGTCAGTTCTGACCCATAGTGACCCTGTATAGGGTTTCTGAGCTGGTGAGCTTGAACCACTGACCTTGCAGTTCAAATGACTTTGCAGTCTGATGCATTAACCCATAGGGCCATACCAGGATACTGAAGTGCAATTCATACTGAAACCTGTAGTCTTGGATCTTCACCAGTAAGTATTTAAGTCCTCTTCAATTTCAGCAGATGGAATATATAAAAATCAAATTGACTACATTTGTGGAAAGAGAATGTGGAAAAGTTCTATATCATCAGCCAAAACAAGACCAGGGCCAGACTGTGGAACAGACTATCTATCGCTCATATGCAAGTTCAGGCAGACATTGAAAATATTAAAGCAATTCCATGAGAGATAAAATATTACCTTTAAAATATCTTATCTGAATTTAGAGATCATGCCAAGAACAGATTTGATGAATTAGACACTAATGACTGAAAAAAGAAGAGTTGTGGGATCACATCAATTATATCATACAGGAAGAAAGCAAAAGATTATTCAGATACAAGAAAGAAAGAAAAGGCCAAAGTGAATCTCAGAAGAGATTCCAAAACTTGCTTTTCAGCATACAGATGATAAAGTAAATGTAAGAAATGAGGAGATGAAAGAGCTGACCAAATAATTTCAATAAGCAGTTTGAGAAGACTAAGTCAACTTTTATAATGAAATGAGCAAAGATCTGGAATTAGAAAACCAAAATGTAAGGATATGTTAAGCCTTTCTCAAGCTGAAAGAACTGAAGAAAATATTCAAGCCTTGACTTGAACTACTGAAGGATTATTTGGGCAAAACATTGAATAACACAGAAACATCAAAAGAAGATGGAAGGAATACATAGTCTCTGTACCAAAAAGAAATGGTTAATGTTCAACCATTTCAAGAGGTAGCATATGATCAAGAGACAATGACAGTTAAAGAATAACTTTAAGTCCAAGCTGCATTAAAGGCATTGGCAAAGAATAAGTTTCTGGGAAGTGATGGAATACAAATTGAAATCTTTCTCCAAACTGATCCATGCCAAGAAATTTAGATGACAGTTACGTGGCCAACTTACTAGAAGAGTGCCATGTTTGCACCCATTCCAAAGAGAGGTGATCCAACAGAATGTGTAAATCATTGGATAATTAACATCACATGCAAGTAAAATTTTGCTAAAGATAATTTAAAATTGACTGCAACAGTACAGTGACAGGGAACTGCCAGATATTCAAGCTGGTTTCAGAGGAAGATGTGGTTTGTGTAAATCTCATTGCTGATGTCAGATGGATCTTGACTAAAAGAAGATAATACAACTAGCAAGATGCTTACCTGTCCATTATTAACTACATAAAGACTTGAGACTGTGTGGATCATGACAAACTGTGGACAACATTGTGAAGAATGAGTCTTCTGGAACACTTGTTTGCTCCTGAGGAACTTGTACATACACCAAGAGGCAGTTGTTAGAACAGAAGAGGGGCCACTGAGTGATTTATAATCAGAAAAGTTGTGTGCCAGGGATGTATTTTTTCACCATACTTATTCAAACTGAGCAAATAATACAAGCAGATGAATTATATGAAGAAAGTAACATTTAAGAATGGAGGAAGACTCATTGACAACCTGTGATATGATGATTACTCAATCTTATTTGCTTCAAAGAAAGAGGATTTAAAATACTTGCTGATGAATATCAAAGACCACAGCTTTCAGTATTGGTAGAACCTAAATATAAAGAAAACAAAAATCTCTCTGGAATAGGTTAGAAGTGCAGCAAGGATCTCTGTCAGCACTAACACAGAATACCAGATGAAACAGGTTCAGCAGACAGTTCCAAAACTCTGAACCACATATATAGGAATATTTAAAAAGTTTGAAGACTTATAGCCGGTGAAATTGGTAGAAGAAGCAAGAAATCTTGTACGTTCGAACCTGTTGGGTTCAGTGGCCTGGAGCCACCATCTTGGGTGAGACCAAGTGGCAAGACCAAGGAGGGGGAAGAATCAGAGCTGCCATGGATTGACGCCTGCCAGAACCTCAGAGATAAAAGTGTGGACATTACATTTTATTTTTTGTGTCTTTTCATTGACCTCTTCCTTTCTGTTCCCCCATTCCTGGTGACTAGAGGGGCTGCCTGAGCAAGTGGACACCCCACACACCTCTGGAGGGTGCTACTATGTGTGTGCACAGATCTTCTCAAAATTTAAAAGGACAGATTCCGCTTAAAACCAAACGGCAGCACAAAATGGCGACAATTGGCCCTGAACTGTTTATCACTCAGAAAAAGGTCAGAACGGGGGTTGTGGAGTGGGAGAGACAGACTAAAAATGAAATTTTAGTCCTGAAAATTAAATCCTCAGTTACATCATAACAACCAAAAGTAGTATCTTGAAATTTCTCAGGCGGCCTTGAAGGCAAGAAGCAAAAAGGGGATATTAAAGTCGCACTCATATTAGGCTACAGATTCTATTTT
>NW_006408853.1:2200832-2202534 GCF_000296735.1 Chrysochloris asiatica
GGAGTACAATTGAAGAAATGGAAGCCAGAACTAGTAAGCTGGAATACAAATCTCTCAATATTACTAAGATGGAAGAGGAAGCAGAAAAATGGATTTAAAAAATCTGAAAAAAAAGTTTAAGATTCACAATGGATAACATGAAGAGAAATAAGTTAAGAATTATTGACATCTCCAACAATTAGAAATATACCAACAGAGGGAACCTACAGCATCAAAAGAAAAGAAATAACAAAGATTAGAGCAGAAATAGGTGAGATAAAAAACAAAAAATCCATAGAAAGGATCAATAGGACATGGAACTGGTTCTTTGAAAGGATAAATAAAATTGACAAACCATTGGCAAACCTAACAAAAGAAAAGAGGGAGTAGACACAAAACGCATTAGAAACCATATGGTGATGTCAAAACAGAAATAAAAGAAATAAAAAGGATAATAACAATACTATGAAGAGTTGTACTCCAAAATATTTGAAAACTTAGAAGAGTTGGATACATTTTTAGAAAAACACAGCGTACCTAAACGTACACAGAGTGAAGTAGAAAACATGAACAAACCCAAAACAAAAGAAGAAATTGATCAGTTCATCAAAAAACTCCCAACCAAAAAAAGTCCAGGTCCAGATGGCTTCACTGGTGAGTTCTACCAAACATTCAGGGAAGAGCTGTTACCAATTCTACTCAAATTATTCCAGAATATAGAAGAGGATGGCAAACTTCCTAATATATTTTATGAAGCAAGTATAACCCTCATACTAAAAGCAGGGAAGGAGGTTACTAAGAAAGAAAATTATAGACAAGTATCCCTCATGAACATAGATGCAAAAATTCTTAACAAAATCCTAGCCAACAGAATCTAGCAGCACGTAAAAAAAATTAATACATCATGGCCAAGTGGGATTCATATCAGAGATGCAAGGATGGTTCAAAATTAGAAAAACAATCAGTGTAACCCACCATATAAATAAGATAAAAGAAAAGAACCTATTGATCATATCAATGGATGCAGAAAAGGCATTTGACAAAATCCAAAATCCATTCCTAATGAAAACACTCAATTAAGTGGGAATTGAAGGGAAATTCCTCAACATAATTAAGAGCATATATACAAAACCCAACAGCTTACATTACTCTCGATGGAGAGAAACTGAAAACCTTCCCTCTGCGAACAGGAACCAGACTAGGATGCCCTTTGACATAGCTTCTATTCAATATTGTTTTTGAAGTCTTAGCCAGAGCTATACAGCAAGATAGGAAAATTAATATTTCCAAATTGTCAAAGAGGAAATAAAACTCTCTCTATTTGCAGATGATATGATCCTAAAAGTAGAAAACGCCAAAGACTCAGTAAGAAAGCTACTACACCTCATTGGAAGATTTAGCAAAGTGGCAGGATATAATATCAACATACAAAAATCAGTTGGATTCCTCTATCCTAACAATGATAGTGCTCAAAAGGACATTAGGAAAGCAATACTATTTAAAATGGCCACCCAAAGGATGAAATATCTAGGACTAAATAAACCAGAGAAACAAAGGACTTATACAAAGAAAACTACAAAATTCTACTACAAGAAACCAAAAGAGACTTACAAAAATGGAAGCATATACCATGCTCCTAGATAGGAAGACTTAACATTGTGAAAATGTCAATACTGCCCAAAGCAATTTACACATATAATGCAATCCCAATCCAGATTCCAAC
>NW_006408853.1:2205530-2206749 GCF_000296735.1 Chrysochloris asiatica
CAATACCAGTCCATTTCAGCTCACTAATGCCTAAGATATCAATGTTGATGCATTCCATTTCTTTTTTGACACTTCCAATTTTCCCAGATTCATACTTTGTACATTCCATGTTCTGATTTTCAATGGATGTTTACAGCTGTTTCTCTCCATTTTGAGTTGTGGCCCATCAGCAAATGAAGCTTCTGTGCACTTTTCTCCCCCTAGCTTAACTCTATTCATGTCATCATGGTCAACTCTACTTTGAGGAGAAATTTTTTCCCCAGTCACATTCTGAATGCCTTCCCACCTTCTGGTCCTGTATCTGACAGTGTTTCTCTGCTATTCATAGAGTTTTCAGTGACTAGCAATTCTGAAGTAGTTCGTCACTCATTTTTACTTGTCTGTCTTTATCTGGAAGCTCATTTGAACCCTCTCCACCATTATTTAAAATACCGGTGGCAGAGACCTCAGAATCACAGCAACTCAATCCACCACAGCACAACAGACAGACGAGCGGTGGCCGTTTGGTTTTATGTTGATACTGTCCATTTAAATTTTGATATTAATCTTGATACCATCCTGATATAATCAAGATACGATCAAGATGTTCTCTCCTGATACTATCAATCCTGATACAATCAAGATGTGCTCTCCCAAGATGGTGGCTCTGGGAACAGCTGAGTGTCTTGATCCAGAAAACAAGGGATCTCTGGGTTCTCATGCAAATTCCCCAGCTGTAACACTCCAATCCTCCGATCTTCCAAACATACCTTTATATTTGTTCCAGAGTTCCAACACCATCTCAAGAGCCCTTTTGGCCTGGTATTCCTTGTTGTTGACGGAGCCCCTCACTACACGTCTGATCTGTCATCTTGAAGGTGCAAGGCCTGGTAGTGTAGTGGTTAAGAATCTGGCTGTGAACCCCACGGTCAGCAACCCAAATCCACAAGGCTCCCCGCAGGAGAGAGATGAGGCTTTCTGCTCCTAGCAGTTATAATGGCCTTGGAGTCTGGCACATCATCCCACAGCACCACACCAGGATGCTGCTAAGAAGATCTCGCTGCTAAGAAGATCTCGCTGCTAAGAAGATCTCGCTGCTAAGAAGATCTCGCTGCTAAGAAGATCTCGCTGTTAAGAAGATCTCCCTGCTAAGAAGATCTCGCTGCTAAGAAGATCTCGCTGCTAAGAAGATCTCGCTGCTAAGAAGATCTCGCTGCTAAGAAGATCTCGCTGCTAAGAA
>NW_006408853.1:2208707-2215727 GCF_000296735.1 Chrysochloris asiatica
CTGCTGTGCATAAGGTCGCTATGGTTGGTACTGACCCAATGGCACCTAACAACAACAATAACATATTCAAGATCATATTTTGGCTCATGAAATTTTCTTGTTTTAATTTTCTTTTGCTTCAGCCTAAACTTCCATATGAGCAATTAATAGTCTGCTCCACAATCTGCTCCTGACCTTCTTTGTCTGATACTAAGCTTCTCCATTGTCTCTTCCAATTGTTAGATGTCCATCTGGTGTGATCTATATGTATTGTTGTGACTTACATTGCTTAAAAAGATATTTGCAACAAAGAAGTTATTAGTCTTGCAAATTTCTGTTATGCTACTTCTAGTGTCATTTCTATTACCAAAGCCATATTTTACAATTACTAGTCCTTTCTCTTTTTTTCCAACAGCTGCATTCCAAACCACAGTAATTATTAGTGCATCTTGATTGCAAGTTTGATCAATTTCAGGCTCAAGAGTTGGTTGTTGTTGTTAGGTCCCATCAAGTCGGTACTGACTCATAGCGAACTTATGCACAGCAGAATGAAACATTCCAGATCCTAGGCCAACCTCACTACTGTTCCCACTCTTGAGTTCATCAATTCTGCCACTTGGCTAATAATACATCTCACTGGGGGTCTTCCTTTTTTTCTCTGACTCTCCACTTTACCAAACATGATATCTTTCTTCAGCAACTGGTCCCTCCTGACAATATGTCCGAAGTATGAGAAACAATGTTTGGCCATCTTGGCCTCTAAGGAACACTTTGACTGCACAACAAGAGTTGGTAGAATTTGTCAATTTCACTGGCTTTAGTAGTTACTGTATAAATTTGAATAACAGTTATTTTAACTGGTCTTCCTTGAAGGTGTATAGATTTTATCCTACCACAGCATCATATTTCAAGATAGAACATCTTGAGATGTTCTTTTTGCTGATGAGTGTGTTTAGAATTTCTCTTCAATTTGTCACTCCTGGAATAGTAACCATATGATTATTTTATTCAAAATGGTTAATACCTGTCCATTTGAGCTCATTAATGCATAGGATACTGATCTTTGTATGTTGATTTCATTTTTAACATCTTTAAATTTTCTAGATTTGTACTTTTTACATTCATGTTCTGATTACTAATAGATATTTGCAGCTGGTTTTCCTCTTGTTAATTAGTAAATTAAATTAAATTGCAAATGAATGTCCTGAAAATTGGCTTCATTCACATCATTAAGGTCAACTTTACTTTGAGGAGGCAGCCCTTCCCTAGTCATATTTTGAGAGCTTTTCAACCTGATGAGAACTCTTCTGGCACTATATGCTTCATTGTTATTCATAAGGTTTCTAAGTTTGAATTCGTTGGACATGGACTACCTATTCCTTTTTTCTAGTCTGTTCTTAGTGTGGAAGTGCCACTGAAACCTATCTAACATATGTGATATTTCTGGCATTTGAAACACCTAGTATTTGAAGCATAGCTTCTAGCATCACAGTAATACAAAAACAACCACAATATGATAAAATGAAGATGTGTGGGACAAGTGCTTGACTGCTGACTAAATTGTTGGAGGTTGGAATCCACCATTTGTTCAACAGTAGAAAGATATGCGGTATGCTTCCATAAAGATTTACAGCCTTGGGAACCCTATGCGGCTTTCCACTCTTTCCTTCAGGATTATTATGAGTTGGAATCAACTTGATAATGGGTTTTAAGTTTGTTTTAGAGTTAAGAAAGTTTAGATTAAGAGAGATAATTAACTTGATGAAAGCTTTACAGTCATTGTTACCACTAAGGTGGAAGTCCAGAAGTTTGATTAGCAGCCTTGGCTTTCTTCTAAATTTAGTATTATCAATTTATTTGATGATAGCCTACTTTGTTTCTGAAAGGAGTTTTTGTGTTGGGTTTCTTAGTTTCATGTGATAGAGAGCATAGCATAAGTTAAACATGATGTTGTGGATGCAATAAGGTTGTATAACTTTTTCTAAAACACATTACATTTTTACATTCTGCCATGCCACTGTATGACAAGCACTGGACTGTTAACCTCAAGGTTGGAGGTTCAAACGTACCAGCTGCTCCTTGAAAACCCTATACAGGGTCACTATGAGTCCACACCAGCTTAATGGCACTTAGCAACAACAACATTCTTAATTTCTCAGTGATTTTTTTACATTGTATTCTAAGTGCCTGATAACATTTAAATAGTAAACATATTCTTGGGTAAATTTTGTTAGGAAGAACTGAAAAGCATTAAAGTACTAATTTCACCCAACTTCACTGAAAATTTATTTTAGGAAATGAAAAACAGTGAGTCACTAGTATGATTGCACAGACTTTTGTGATGCTCCTTTTATAGAGATGATAGAAAGGATGTAATAAAATACTTATTATATTACAAAGCAATTAGATGGATGGGTTGAAGACTAAGGGTAGAGATTGCTGATTACCTTGTGTATTGTGTTTATATTATTATTAACACAATGCACAGCACTATGTTAATCAGAAGATGCTTAATTCATTTTATCAAATGATTATGATAATGATGAATAAGATTTCTGTTATCTTTGGGAGAGGCATTTGATCATGTCCCAGGATATAAGGGAAGAAAAATATTCCTTTTACCTGATGTTTAGAATTGCTAAAACATAGAAGAACTCCAGCCTGACTTTCAAGGTAATTTGTAACGTGTCAGCTGTTACTTTTACTTCCCATGCATTAAGTGCAATTGAGTGTACAAAAATGTGGTGCAATTACTCATTTGTTGTCACTGGCTTATTTTCAGCTGGGTTAGATCCCCTGCTTTCAGACCTTAGACATTTCTCCTGTTTGCTTCTTTTCTTATTGTAAATATTCTGACAGTTGCTTGCCTGAGTATTATTAGTCTTGTGCTTTATCTTGTGGATGAACATGCATGTCAAATATGCTCCTAGACAAGTGTTTTTCCTTTCTCTTTTAAATCAATAAAGTTGGATTCAAATAACTCAGAACATTAAATTTATAAGGAAAAGGTAGGTTTATTTTGTCATTTGCCAAATGATTATGAACACTGGAGAGTTTTGTTTTTACATTGTTTGTCTATCATTGGTTCAACAAACAAGGTAGTTTATTTGCATTTTGGAGTTATCTAATAAAATAAGAGAAGAAACTATACAGAAATTGATATTTGTTTGAATTCAAATTTATCAACTTTATATATATATAATACTCATATACTCTAGCTTTTCTTCCATCTATAGAGTCTAAGCTTTATTTTCTTACATTATAATACTCCTTGATCCTCATTTTAACTATCTTTTCCTGAAATGTTACTATAGGAACAATTTTCACTATGAAAATATAGATCTATTGGTTTTCTATCATCTAATTCTCTCAGACAGATTTTCCCTTAAGTACTGAGGATCTTGTTGCATCAATGCTTTTCTAGCTACAAATCGCTCTGGAAAGTATTCTCAGATGTTTGTAACTTAACTGAAGAGAGATGAATGGGAAATTGCTACTATAATTTATAAGGTAGTTTGAGTTGAGAATATAAAAACAACCTGACGAATAAAAGCAAAGTTGAGTTCTTTGCCAGGTTAAAAAACAAAACAAATGAAAATCAATATGTAAGTAAAGGTTCCTTCCACTAATTCACTAAGTCTCAAAATGTACATTTCTAAGTGTTAACTCATAGTAGTTTTTATTCAGAATTATCAGGTCACGTAGTGTTCTGACTTTTACTGTGAGGGAAATAAGGATCTATTGCAGGGTTGTTGTTGTTTTTAAGTGCCGTCGAGTTGATTCCGACCCAGAGGTTGATAGTGACCCTGTACAGGATTTCCAAGGAGCAGCTGGTGAGCTTGAACCACCAACCTTGTAGTTCATATCATTTTGAAATCCAACGGATTAGCCCACAGACTTCAGTTTAAAAATGATCACTGGATGCTGTGTTGATAAGAGAAGGAAGACTTGTTAGAAGTCTAGAGTAGTAATCTAGGTGATAGATGATTTATGGTTGGGTTGAATTAGAGATATAGCAGAGCATGTGGTAAGAGATAGAATCTTCATAGACTTTGAAGGTAAAATCAGAAGATTTATTTATTTTTGCTGGTTTGTAAGTCAGGAAAATGTGAGGGGTAAAGGTTGACTTCAAGTTTTTGACTTAAACAACTGGAAGGGGAATTAACCAGTTGAAATGAAGAAAGCTGTGAATGAAGTTTGAGAAGTAAGAAATCTAGTTTGTAAGTTTGATATATCTATTAATCACGTAAGCATTTATGTCAAATGGAAGAAATATGAACTAGGATTTCAAATTTGAACTAGGATTTCAGAAGAATGGTGAGTATCAGAGGTATAAGTCTAGGAATCGCACAAACACATTGGACAGCAACTTGAAGGAAAATGTGTAATTAAAGAAGATCGACAATGTACTCTGAGGTATTCCATCATTAAAAGTTTCTAGAAAATTAGGAGCAATTGGCATATAGAAATGAGAAGAAATAATTTTTATGGTTGAAGAAAATAGAGAAAATGATTTTTTTTAAAAAATTCTAGAAGCCAAGTGAAGAAGGAAACTTAGGAGTGCTTAACTGACAATTTGAACTGTTTATCAGTGGTCAAGTAAGATGTGGGCTAAGAACGGATCAGTTGATTTAGCAGTATGGAGATATTTGTGACTTTTGGAAAAAGAAGTTTTGGTTTAGTGATGGAGATTCAATTCATTTTTCAGGGAGAAGTGGAATTAAAAACTACAAGTACAGAATTTTTTTTCAAGGTATTTTGCTGCAAAAAGAGCAAAGCTAATGGAAGAAATTGAGCAAAGATATATTTATTAAATAAAAAAATAACAGCATATTTGCATGTTGATGCAAAAGATTAAAAAGTGAGGGGGAAATTGATACAGTAGATAATGGTACAATCACAATAACAATGTCCATGAGCAGGGGTGAAAGTCAAGGGAATGACATTCAATGTTATCATATCATATCATTCACCTGGGCTTACAGAAAGTAACATGCCTACCATCTAGAATGGCGGATCAGGTAGACATGCAGTGAGGAGCTCCATCCCCAACAACACAGAATACTGGACCAAGCAGGCACAGGGGATTGTGCCAGAACTCTGAAACACATATAAAGAAATATTTAGAAGATTGGAAGGCTTACAGCTACGGGAATTTGTAGCAGAATCAAGAAATCCATTTCTTTCTAATTCAAGATGCTCAGCTACTCCTGGAGCTGACATCTTGGGAGAGACCAAGTGGCGGAAGGAGGAAAACAGTCATGGACACCTGACAGAACCATGGGGATATAGGTGTGGACATTCTTTTTTTGGTATCTGTTCATTGGTCTCTCACTGTCTGTGTGCCTCCATTATGGTGACTGGATGGGATGACTGAGCGAGTGGACACCACACCCCCAAACCTGGAGGGTCCTACTAACTATGAGCACAGATCTCTTCAAATTTAAAGTGACAGTTTCCACTTAAAACCAAACGGCCACCACTCATCTGTCAGTTTCTTGTACTGTGGTGGCTTGTGAGTTGCTGTGATTCTGAAAGCGATGCAACCGGTATTTTCATTATCAGCAGGATCACACTTGCTGGACAGGTTTCAGATGAGCTTCCAGACAAAGACAGACTAGGCAGAAAGAGTGATGAACTACTTCCGAATATTTAGTCACTGAAAACCTTATGAATAGGAGAGAAATACTGTCAGATATAGTGCCAGAAAATGAACCCCTCAGGTTGGAAGGCACTCAAAATGCTGCTGGGGAAGAACTGCCTCCTCAAAGTAGAATTGACAATGATAACAAGAATGGAGTAAAGGTCATGGGAGAAAAGCCAACGGGACTTTCATTTACTAATAGGGCGCAACTCAAAATGAAGAGAAACAGCTGTAAACATCCATTGAAAACTGGAACATGGAATGTACGAAGTATGAATCTGGGAAAATTGTTAAGTTGTCAAAAATGAAATGGAATGCATAAACATCGATATGTTAGGCATTAATGAGCTGAAATGGACTGGATTTGGACATTTTGAATCTGAAAACCACATGGTTTACTATAAAGGGAATGACAAATTGAAAAGGAATGGTGTTGCATTCATTGTCAAAAGAGCATATCAAGATTAGTCATGAGGTACAATGATGTCTGTGATAGGATAATATTCATGCACCTACAGAGAAGCCCAGTTAATACCACAATTATTCAAATTTAGGCACCAACCACTAAAGCCACTGAGGATGAAATAGAAGAATTCTACTAGCTTCTTCAATCTGAAATTGATCAAATATGTAATCAATATGTATTGATCATTATTGGTGATTGGAATTCAAAGTCTGGGAGCAAAGAGGAAAGATCAGTAGTTGGAAAATATGGCCTTTCTGATAGCAATGATGCTAGAGAATGCATGATAGAATTCTGCAAAACCAATGATTTGTTCATTTCAAATACCTTCTTTAGACAGCATAACAGATGACTATACACATGGAGCTCACCAGATGGAATACAGAGAAATCAAATTGACTACATATGTGGAAAGAGACAATGGAAAAGCTCCACATCAACAGTGAAAACAAGGCCAGGGAAAGACTGTGGAACAGCCCATCAATTACTCATATGCAAATTCAAATTGAAGCTGAATAAAATGAAAACAAGTCCACAAGAGCCAAATATGACCTTGAATATATCCCACCTGAATTTAGAGATCATCTGAAGAACAGAATTGATACATTAAACACTAAAGACTGAAGACCAGAGGAGTTGTGGGATGACATCAAGAATATCGTACATGAAGAAAGCAAAAAGTCATTGAGAAGACAAGAAAGAAGGACAATGTCAAAATGGATGTCAAAAGGACACTGAAACTTGTTCTCCAGTGTGGAGATGCTAAAGCAAATGGAAGAAATGAGGAGGTCCAAGAGCTGAACAGAAAATTTCAAAGATCAGCTGAGAAGATAAAGCCAAATAATACTATAAAATGTCCAAAGATCTTGAATCAGAAAATCAATAAGGAAGAACACACTCACCATTTCTCATGCTGGGGGAATTGAATAAAAAA
>NW_006408853.1:2223893-2224438 GCF_000296735.1 Chrysochloris asiatica
AATGGATAAACAAACTGTGATACATACACACAATGGAGTATTATGCTACCTTGAAAAATAACAAGGAAGCTACATGCCACTTCATAACATGGATGGACCTTAAGGACATTATGTTGAGTGAAATTAGTCAGTCATAAAAGGAAAAATACTGCATAGGACCACTAATGTAAAAGACTAGGAAAAAGAACACATACTAATCCACTAACGTGGACTCTTAGGGTGTTGTTAGGATGTAGAGGTAGGGATAGGGGTGGGAGGGGAAGGTGGAGCACAGGGCATGGAATAGACACAAGATAATTTGGGTATTGCGTAGGGGGGCAATATACAAGAAGGGAGAGGGGAATTGAAGAACAAAGCAGATGAGAGAATAGGTATAAATGGGCTAAATGGGACAGAGGTAAAAATGATGTAGGCACAGCTTTAGAACAACAGGGCTCTGGAATACAGAGACTGAGACATGGATGGAATAGGGAATAATGTTAAGATGCTTGACTATTTTTTGAACCTTGGTTTTCCTTGCAATACATTATAAAACAGACACTGGA
>NW_006408853.1:2226008-2228170 GCF_000296735.1 Chrysochloris asiatica
AAAAAAAAAAAAAAGAAAAAGAAATCAAATGACATTTTGTATTAGGCAAATCTGCTATACAAGACCTTTTTAAAGTGTTGAAGAACAAAGATGTCAGCTTGAGGACTAAGGTGCACATGACCCAAGCCATGGTATTTTCAAATACCTCATATGCATGTGTATGCTGGATAGTGAATAAGGAAGACCATAGAATAATTGATGTCTTTGAGTTATGATGTTGGAGGAGAATATTGAAAGTGCCATGGGCTGCTAAAGAATCAATAGATCCATTTTGGAAGAAGTGCATCCAGAGTGTTCCTTAGAGGCCAAGATGGCCAAACTTTGTCTCTCATACTTTGGACATATTGTCAGGAGTGACCAGTCACTGGAGAAGGACACCATGTTTGGTAGAGTGGAATGTCAGAGAAAGAGAGGGAGACCCCCAATGAGATGAATTAGCCAAGTGTCAGCACTGATGAACTTAAGCATGGCAATGGTAGTGAGGTTGGCCCAGGATTGGGCAGTGTTTCATTCTGTTGTGCATAATGTTACTATGGGTTGGTACCGACTTGATTGCACCTCACAACAGCAACAACAGCACAGGAAATCAGATAATAGAGTAGAAATAAAGCTGCTGGTATGTGGATGGGGTTCCATTGAAATTCTCTGTTTATTGATTATCCAATGTTCTCAAATAATAAAGAAGTAGAATTATTATATTAGAAGCTAGAAGTACAGGGGACAATCTTTTAGTTATTTGAAAAGAAAGAGGGTGTTTGAAATTTTCTGTTCAGCTCTTGGACCTCCTAATTTCTTCCATTTGCTTTAGCATCTCTGCGCTGGAGGGCAAGTTTCAGTGTCCTTGGTCTAGTAGAGTAAATAGATTAGGAAAGTATAACATAACTGCTGATTCTTTCAGGGCTTTCCAAGATCATGTCAGGTTTGAAGATTTACTTGGAGGACTCAAAGAACTCAGCATCTAGTCATAATCATGATTAAGATTCATCACAGAGAAAAAATGAGGTAGTTGTTGTTGTTGCTAAGTGCCGTTGAGTCAATTTTGACCCATAGCAACCCTGTATAGTGTTTCCAAGAAGCAACTGGTGAGCTTGAACCACCAATCTTGCAGTTTATATGACTTTGCAGTCTGACGCATCAACCCACAGTGCCACACTAATACTCCATCATTAGGTACCATTAAGTTAGTTCTGACCCATGACAAGAGAATGAAACACTACCGGGTCCTGTATCATTCTCATAATTGTTAAGTTTCAAACCATTATTGCACACTACTGTGTCAGTCCATCTTATTATGGGTCTTACTTTCTTTCTTTCTTTTTGGATTGTCATTATGCTTTATCAAGCATGACATCTTTCTCCAGGGACTGATCCTTCCTGTCAACATGTCTTTAATATGTGAGACAAAAGCTTGCCATTTTCATTTCTAAGGGATATTCTGACTGTACATCTTCCAAGACATGTTTGTTTATTCCTCTGACAGTCTATTGGCTTCTGATTTACCTGGGTTAATACATTGATAACGCCATGTTCCAATTATTAATAAATGTTTGCAGTTATTTTTTTCTCATTTTGAGTTGTGTCTCATCAGCAAATTAAGTTCTTGAAAGCTTTGTTTTATCATATTATTAAGATTGGCTCAACTGTGAGGAGTCAGCTCTTCCCCAATCTCATTTGAGTTCTTTCTAATGGGAGAGTCTCATTTTCTGGCACTATATCAGACAATGTTGTTGTTAAGTGCTATCGAGTCAGTTCATATCAGAACATATCAATGTTCTGTTGTTATTCATAAGGTTTTCAGTGGTTAATTTTTCATAAGTGGTCTACCTGTCCCTTCTTACTTGTTTATCTTAGTCTGAAAGTTCTGTTGAAATCTGTTCTCTACTGTTGACCTTAGTGAAATATCAATATGTGTGTTTTTTTTTTTTCTGCTGCCTTTCAACAGAAGTAAGGCAATCTGGGAAAGTTGGCATATATTCTTGACTTGATGACCTGATTGATAATGGAGGTAAAAGTATTAGAGTCAGATGGATCTTTGTTTAAGGAAAGGAGCATAATCAGTCCACTTGACCTCTGTCAGGAGAAAGTTTAATTTATGTCAGTTCCTTTGTCTTTGATGATTCTCTCAGCAACTGGTAGGCTAAGGTGTTCCTTAAACCATATAT
>NW_006408853.1:2229145-2231316 GCF_000296735.1 Chrysochloris asiatica
TTTTTCATATAATCCAGCTTCTCAGGATATTTGCTCACTGTACAGATTGAATAAATGAAAGAATACAGGCATGATGCACATCTTTCCTGGTTTTAAACCATTCAGTTTCACCTCATCCTGTTTGAACAACTACCTCTTGATCTACGCACAGGTTCCCCACAAGCACAATTAAGTATTCTGGAATACCTGTTCTTTGCAATGTTATCCATAACCTGTCATGATCCACACAGTCTAAAACCTTTGTTTAGTCAATGAAGTACAAGTAACCATCTTTCTGGTATCCTCTGCTTTCAGTCAAGATCTATTTGACATCAGCAATGATATCCCTAGGTCCACGTTCTCTTCTGTATCCAGCTTGAATATGTTCTCTGTTGATACAACCATGTTTGAATTATCTTCTTCAAAATTTTACTTGCATACATTATTAATTATACTGTTCAATGTTTTCCATATTCTGTTATGTCACCTTTCTTTGGAATGGGTACAGATATGGATCTGTCCTAAATGTTTAGCTAGGTAGTTTTCCTAATTTCTTGCTATAGATGAATGAACACCTCCAGTGCTGTGTTAGTTCTGGTGTTTTTTAAATTATTAAAGATTCCTATCTGAATTCAGTCAATTCCTGGAGCCATGTTTTCTACCTATGCCTACAGTGCAGCCTGATTTCTTCCTTTAGTACCATTAAATCTTGATCAAATACTACCTCTTGAAATGGTCAAACATTGACTATTTCCTTTTGGTATAGTAACTCCATGTAAACCTTCCATCTTATTTTGATGCTTTCTGCATCATTCATTATTTTGACCATAGAATTCTTCAATATTGCAAGTTGAGGCTTGATTTTAATTTTAGTTCTTACAGCTTGAGAGAGAAATGCTGAGTGTGCTCTTCCATTTTGTTATTCTACCTCCAGGTCTTTGAACATTTCATTATAATACTTTCCTTTGTTTTCTTGAACTCTCCTTTGAAATTTTCTGTTCAGTTCTTTGACTTTCTCATTTATTCCATTCATCTTAACATTTTACACTGAAAGCAAATTTCATAGACTCTTTTGACACCCATTTTCATATTTCTTTATTTCCTATCTTTTAAATGACCTTTTGCTTTCTTCATGTATATAAGTTGCTTATATGTAATTGTCCACAAACAACACTCATGGAAAGAAAGAGCAGTCAAGAAATCAAATGATATACAACATAGGACAAAACTGTTGCTAAATACTTCTTTAAAGAGTTAAAGAGCAAACATTTACTTTTGAATAATAAAGTGCACCTTATCCAAAGCATGGTATTTTCAATTGCCTCATATGCAGGTGAAAGTTTGACAATTAATAACAAAAACTGTAGAAGAACCCATACATTTGTATTATGGTGTTAGAGAAGAATATTTAAAGTATCATGGACTGCCAGAAGAACAACAAATCTTTGTTGGAAGAAGAACAGTCAGAATGTTCCTTAGAAGCAAGAAAAATGAAATATTGTCTTTCATTCTTTGGACATGTTACCAGGAGGTTCCAGTCCCTGGAGAACAACACCACGCTAGGTAAAGTGGAGGGTTAGTGAAAAAGTGGAAGACCTTCAAGGGGATGGATTGACACAGTGGCAGCATCATTGGACTAAAATTTTAACAATTTTGAGAATGGAGCAGGATCAGACAGCGTTTCGGTCTGTTGTGCATATGGTTGAAATGAATCACAACCCACTTAGTGGAACCTAACAATAGCATATGTAATTGAAAGAGAATATAATCAATGCTATAACTAGATCTGTGTCTTTGTGTAGAACTGTGGAATGAAGCACTGGACCACAAGGTCAGTTTGAATCACAAATTGGCAGTTGAAACTAACCAGCCACCCCTTGTAAACCCTATACAGGGTCACTATGAATCAGAACTGACTCAACAGCACTTAACAATGGCAACATAACTAGGCTAGGTAAAAGAATAGTATTAGAATTATAAATTGTGAAATCACTGTAAATGGACTTTTGAATTTTTCTTTGTCCTGCACTTACTGATTAAAGAAAAAGGATAGTTGCATTTGAAGAGACTGAGATGTGTGTCTTATGATTTAAATTAATTCCAGCTAGAAGTGGATGATAATATGATAATATCTTTCTTATGGAAAGTACTGTTTATATATATATATATATGTTACAATTGTTAGTGTAACT
>NW_006408853.1:2231498-2232992 GCF_000296735.1 Chrysochloris asiatica
TCTATTTAAAAATATTTTTCAATTATATCCAAACCATAAAATATTCCAAGAATACTGGAGTTGAGAAATAATGTTGATTTTTTTCGTATTGGTCTGTCTTTTAATGTTCCACTTTTAATCACCAAAAACTTCACCCTATACAACTTCGAATAATTTTCCATTGCAGAGTTGCATTGCATTATGGTTTGCCAGCATTTTATGACAGTGTTGATTGACTTCTTGTATTATAAGATACAAGCTGGCAATGTGACATTTGGGACAGATGCTTCCTTACAGTATAAATTATCTGTAATTACTTTCTAGAATTCCTTTAGGCCTGGGACTCCAGAAGAAGGCACCACACTTAGGTCTAAGGTTCACAGTATGGATGAGTCCTAAAAATTAATGTTGTTTGTGCAAAAGGGGATGCTGGGCTAAAAAGCTGATCACTAGGATTTTTGCCTGGCATTTGATAAACTTAGATTTAAATCCTGAGTGTGTCATGCTCTGGCTGTGAGACCTCAGCTTCTTTATCTGAAAAATATGCTCTTTATATCATTGTTAAGAAAATAAGAGAGATAATTGTGGTAAAATACTCCCTTGTGATTCAAACATTTAAATTAATCCTATGACAATATACTGTATTTCTTCCCAAATTGCATTATTCATATTCCATTTTCATTTTGTCCCTCAAGAGAAAAAGCACAATTTGTATATATTTTTTCTCTATTTAAACCTTGCACTTAGACAATTATATTCTCTGAAATCTGGATTAAAGCTACCATTTTTTATGCTCTGAGCTTCTTTCCTGTGTGTAGCAGTTGGAGGTTAGTCAATGTGGCTGCTTGAATGTGATGCAGGAATCTATTTTGTTTAAAGCCAAGGCCATTATTTAAAGCTAAGGCAGTACCACATTTATGAACATTCCTATTTGTTTCTCTAGTGTGTGACAGCTAATTACATGTGTGTATGTGCTTCATCCTAAAGGATTCAGTATTTTCAGTTTGTATCAAATATATCTTTATGCACTTTCTGAAATGAAAATTGGATGTTACTAATTTTGAGATTTGTTTGGTTTCAAGAATCATAGGCAAAATGATCAGTAACATAATGATTTTTTTTTTTTTTTAACCATAACATTTCATTGTCTTATTGTGAGAAATGAAGAGAATGGTTTCCAGGAGACTAAAAGGAATCTTAGGGCACTAATGGAAAAAAAAAAAATTCTTCCACTATCTACAAAACCAAACCTGAAAATAGAAAATATCCACAGCATTCCCCAATGTCTGGAGATTTTCACTTGGTGACAAACTAATAAAACTTGCCAAGTAAATAAAGCCAGATATTTTATGTCTACACATATTTAGAGGCTAAAACACAATGAAGTTCCTTCTTTTAAACACATTTAAATCCACACACACACAAAATCTTCAAATAATTTCAGACCCAATGGCTCTGTGGGCTAATGCGTCAGACTGCAAAGTTGTTTGAACTGCAAGGTTGGTGGTTCAAGCT
>NW_006408853.1:2235787-2242663 GCF_000296735.1 Chrysochloris asiatica
AACAACAACAACAACAACATATGTATACCCATCACTCTTTTGTCGTACTTTGGTGACTTGTGAGTTTTTGTGATTCTGGAAGCTATGCCACAGGTATTTTAAATACCAGCAGGGTTACCCATGGTGGACCGTTTTCAGATGAGCTTCCAGACCAAGACATACTAGGAATAAGGAGACACAAACTACTTCTGAATATTTAGTCACTGAAAATCTTATGACTAGCAGAGAAACACTGTTGGATATAGTGCTGGAAAATGAACCCCTCAGGTTGGTAGGCACTCAAAATGCGACTGGGGAAAAGCTGCTTCCTCAAAGAAGAGTTGACAGTGATGATGAAAATGGAGTAAAGCTGGTGGGAGTAAAGCCTGTGGGACCTTTATTTGCTGATGGGGCACAACTCAAAATGAAGAGAAACAGCTGTAAATATCCATTAATAATCAGAACATGGAATGTGCAAACTATGAATCTAGAAAATTGGAAATTGTCAAAAATGAAATGGAACACATAAACATCAATGTCTTAGGCATTAGTGAGCTGGAATCAACTGGTATTGGCCATTTTGAATCTGACAACCACATGGTTTACTATGCTGGGAATGACAAATTAAAGAGGAGTGGTGTTGCATTCATTGTCTAAAAGAACAAATCAAGATCAATCATGAGGCACAAGACTGTCTGTGATAGGATAATATCTATGCGCCTACAGGGAAGACCTGGAGTCCAGGTGTGGTGCTGTGGGCTAGTGCGTCAGACTGCAAAGTTGTTTGACCTGCGAGGTCAGTGGTTTACGCTCACCAGCTGTTACTTGGAAACCCTATACAGGGTCGCTATGGGTCAGAATCAATTCCACCACCACCAACAACAGGGGAGACCAGTTAATGCCACTATTATTCAAATTTATGCACCAACCACTAAAGCCAGTGAGGATGAAATAGAAGAATTCTACCAACATCTTCAATCTGAAATTGATCAAGTATGCATCCAAGATGTAGTGATCATTACTAGTGACTGGTATGCAAAGGTTGGAAAGAAAGAGGAAGGATCAATAGTTGGAAAATAAGACCTCATAATACAAATGATGTGGGAAATTGCATGATAGAATTCTGCAAAACCAATGATTTATTCATTTCAAATGCCTTCTTTAGAAAGCATAAGACATGATTATACACATGGACCTCACCAGATGGTATACACAGAAATCAAATTGACTACATCTGTGCAAAGAATTGGTGGAAAAGCTCCATATAATCAGCCAAAACAAGGCCAGGGGCAGATTGTGAAACAGACCCTCAATTGCTCATATGCAAATTCAGACTGAAGTTGAAGAAAACAAAAACAAGTCCACCAGTGCAAAAATATGACCTTGAATATATCCCACCTGAAATTAGAGATCATCTGAAGAACAGATTTGGTACATTAAACACTAAACACTGAAGACCAGAAGAGTTGTGTGATGACATCAAGAACATCATAGAGGAAGGAAGCAAAAAGTCATTAAGAAGACAAGAAAAAAGGAAAAGTTCAAAATGGATGTCAAAAGAGACAATAAAATTTGTACTCCAGTGTAGAGATTCTAAAGCAAATGGAAGAAATGAGGTGGTAAAAGAGCTGAACAGAAAATTTCAAATGTCAGCTCAAGAAGACAAAGTCAAATATTACAATGGAATGTGCAAAGATCTGGAGTTAGAAAACCAAACGGAAGAACACGCTCAGCATTTCTCAAGCTGGGGGAACTGAAGAAAAAATTCAAGCCTTGACTTTCGTTATTGAATGATTCTCTGAGCAAATTATTGAATGATGCAGAAAACACAAAAGAAGATGGAAGGAAAACATAGAGCCAGTGTACCAAAAGGAAATGGTTGTTATTCAACATTTCAAGAGGTAACATATGACCAAGAGCCAATGATCCTGAAGGAATAAGTTCAAGGTGTATTAAAGGAATTGGCAAAGAGGAAGGCACCAGGAATTGACAGAATAAAAATTGAAATCTTTCAAGAAAGTGAGGCAGCTCTGGAGGCACTCACTCATCTATGCCAAGAAATTTGGAAGACAATTATTAGGCCAACTGATTGGAAGAGATCCATATTTGTGCACATTCCAAAGAGAGGTGACCTAATGAAATGTGGAAATAATCTAATAATATCTTTGATATCCCATGCGAGTAAAGTTTTACTAAAAGTAATAAAGAAAGGGCTACAAGCATATATTGACAGAGACCTTCCAGAGGTTCAACCAGATTCAGAAGAGGACATGGAATGAGGGATATCATTGTTGATGTCCGATGTATCTTGACAGAAAGCAGAGGATAGTAAAAATATGTTTACCTGTGCTTTATTGACTATGCAAAGGCTTTTGATTATGTGGATCATGACAAGCTATGGCTAACACTGTGAAGTATGAGTGTTCCAGAACACTTAATTGTGCTCATGATGAATCTGTACATGGACCAAGAGGCAGTTGTTCAAACAGAACATGGGAACACTGAATGGTTTCAAATTAAGAAAGGTGTGCAACAATGTTGTATTCTTTCACCGTACTTCAAACTGTATGCTGAGCAAATAATCTCTGAGAAGCTGGGTTCTATGAAGAAAAAATGTGGCATCAGGATTGGAGGAAGACTCATTAACAACCTGCCATATGCAGATGATACAACCTTGCATACTGAAAGTGAAGAGGACTTAAAATACTTACTGATGAAGATCAAAGACTGCAGCCTTAAGTATGGATTGCATCTCAATGTAAAGAAAACAAATATCCTCCCTCTGTACCAATAAACAACATTCTTATCAATGGAGAAAAGGTTGACATTATCAAGGACTTCATTCTTCTTGGATCAACTATCAACAGCCATGGAAGCAGCAGTCAAAAATTCAAACAACATATTGTATTAAGCAAGTCTTCTGCATAAGGCCTTTTTAAAGTGTTGAAGAGCAAAGATGGTAGCTTGAGGACTAAGGTGAGCCTGACCCAAGCCATTGGAATTTTCAATAACCTCATATGCATGCGAAAGCTGGACAGTGAATAATGAAGATTGTAGAAGAATTGATACATTTTAGTTATGGTATTTGTAGGAGACTGTTGAAAATCCCATGGGATGCCAAAAGAACCAATAGATTTGTACTGGAAGAAGTACAGCCGGAGTGCTCCTTGGAGGCCAGGATGGCCAAATTTCGTCTCTCATACTTTGGACATATTGTCAGGAGGAACAAGTCACTGGAGAAGGATATCATGTTTGGTAAGGTGGAGGATTAGAGCAAAAGAGGAAGACCCCTAGCGAGATGGATTGGCAAAGTGGCAGCATCAATGTGCTCAAGCATTGCAACAATTGTGAGTAGGACCAGGACCGGCAGTGTTTCATTCTGTTGTGCGTAGGGTCACTATGAGTCGGTACTGACTCAATGGCATCTAACAACAACAACATGTATATATGTATACATATATGTGTGTGTATATATGGTGGTTATGTGCCGTGGAGTCTATTCCGTCTCATAGAGACCCTATACAGGGTTTCTGAAGCTGTAAATAGTTACGGGAGCCCAAAGCCTCATCTTGCTCCCACGGAACAGCTGGTAGTTTCGAACTGCTGACCTTATGGTTTGCAACCCGATTCTTAACCACTACAGTATCAGAGCTCCTTGTATGTATGTATGTGTATCTATATTGTTGTTAAATGCCTTCGAGTCAGTTCTGACCCATAATGACCCTCTACAGGGTTTCCAAGGAGCAGCTGGTGAATTTGAACCATCGACCTTGTAGTACAAAACAGCCTATCAGTCCAAACCGAGCTTTCAATTCAGTGCATTATCCCACAGTGCTACACAAGGATATATATACTATGCATACATATATGTGTATGTTGTGTTAAGTGATGTCAAATTGGTTCTGACTCATAACAATCCTGTCTAGGGTTTCTAAGGAACAGCTGGTGGTTTTGAACATTTGACCTTATGGTTTTCAGTTTAAATGATGCTATCCTATAGCGCCACACCACACCAGGAGTCTCTAGTAATATTATATGTATGTTAACTACCAGCTGTTCTGGGGGAGAAAGAAGAGGCTTTCTGCTCCCGTAAAGATTACAGCCTCGGGAATCCTGTACATGGTTGCTATGAGTCGGAACCGACTCAACAGCACATAACCACCACCATGTATATGTTTATACATATACATATTAATATTAATTATGGAGAAATTCTTCAGGGCTTTCTCTGTATATAAAAAAGTTAATTCTTTTAAAATATGCATTGGTTTTCAAAGAGCTTTGACCTCAGTTTTCACTATAGCAAACTAGTACATATTGAATATATATATTGAATAGATATCAACCACAAATGCCTTCATGGATGAAGCAGAAAGAAAATATGTGAAGTGAAAAAGCAGAAACATAGAATACAATAAGGAATAGTAGGATCTGGGGTAACAGAATATCTATCACATGAATTCTGTAAATATATACACATCTTCTTTTAAAAATAAATTAGTTTCAAATACTATTCCCAAACACACAAAACATTACTATTCCATCTGGTCAAATTATTGATGACATATATATTGTTTCAATTTAATATTTAAAATGTATCCCAATCAGTTATAATATTATTTCCATTTCATAAATAAGAAAATTGAGACCCAGAAATTTATATAATTTTCTTAAGGCTTCAGTGATATTTAAGAGGCAGAGATGTAAAATCATAACCTTTGGGTCTAAATCTCATGATCCCTTCTCGATCATAACTCAACTTGTTGTTAAGTGCTGTTGAGTCAATTCTAACTCACCATTACAGAGTTTCCAAGGATCAGTTAGTGAGTTTGAACTGTCAGCATTTTGGTTCACAGTTCAGTGCTTATCCTTTAATTTCTGCTTCATTGAGTTGCTTTTACAGCCTTATATACATTCAGAAGTTGAGAAATAAAACAAAAAAACAAAACACCAGTAATTCATGTTGCAATGTAAGATAAGCACTGAACTGCTATCTGCAAGCTTGGCAGTTCAAAGCCACCTGCTACTCTTAGGAAACCCTATAGAAGGTTGGGTTATCACTAACACAACAACACTTAACAACAACAGTAACAGGGACTATTCTAAGCATGGGACAAGCAGTAGGATATCCTAATAAAAATGGTCTTAGTTGTCATACAGGACAACTGTTGAATATTTTCATAACATTATCAGTACTGGTTTCATTTTGAGCAATTAAGTCAGTCATAACTGCTGATGTTGTGTTGTTGTGAAGTGCCATCGAATCAGTTCTGACCCATAGCGACCCTGTATAGGGTTTCCAAGGAGCAGCTGCTGAGCTTGAACCGCCAACCTTGCAGTTCAAATGGCTTTGCAGTCTGGCACATTAATTCACACCACCACACCAGGACTCCTATATAACTGCTGTAGGAACTACAAATGTCCTGGTTTGGCTATGTAGGATAAGTACTGGACTACTAACTGCAAGGTCAGTTGTTCAAACCCAGCAGTCACTCCTTGGAAACCCAATGCTGTGCTGCTATGAGTTGGAACTGATTCCATGGTATTTAACAACAACATTTAAAAATCAAAGACTTTAAGTCTGTATGTACGTCACTTTGCTTCAAAAGTGTACTTATTCTACTAACTAGCCTAACTTACCTCCAGTGAGTTTTAACTTAAGTTAAAACTTAAGACTTGGCATTTACATGTGTATTTCCTTTTCCATGAAACTTATATCCTCTGTTATTGCAGTTAATTGTAAATGTTGTTGTTGTTATATGCCGTGGAGTTGGTTCCGACTCATAGCGGCTCTCTACAGAGTTTCCCAGGCTGGAAATCTTAGCGGGAGCAGGAAGCCTCATCTTTCTGCTGCAGAACCACTGGTAGTTTCAAACTGCTGACTCTGAAGATACCAGCTCAATTTGTAACTACTATGCTAATTGTAAATTGGCAGTGGGAATACTAATGAGGTATATAAAATTTTGAGATACAATGGAATAAAATTAAGCTATACCTTCTTGTCAAATGATGTAGCCATTGTCTTTCAATTAAAGCTAAAAGCAGCCAAAATTATGTTTAAAAAAAAAAAAATAAATATATATATATAATAAACCCGCCACAGAAAATGGTATTGAAGAAAACACAACAGAACCTAGACATTTTTAGGTAAGGCAATAATGGATGAAAATATTTTCAAAAAAAAATCTTACTCATAAATAAGTTACATACAAAATTTTACAATAATGGACAAATCACTGCCTTTTGTTTTGGAGGTCTTAACAAGCTGGTTATTGTTGAGGAAAAATAAAATCATAACACAAAGTCTTTATTCTTGACCAGGTTTGAGTAGCCTTATGTTACAGGTACAAAAATTTAAACAGCCTTAAGTCTGTGAAAAGGCAAATATTTCTTCCAGTGCTAAATATTTCTTCTAGCAGGTCTAAGATAGAGACTGGAAGCAAAATATGTCTTCATAGTGTGAATGATTTGTCACCTGGTTAAGTAGTAAAACATGACTTACTGAAGCTACTTCCTCTGCTATTCATAAGATTTTCAGTGACTAAATATTCAGAAGCAGTTCATCACGCCTTCTTCCTAGTCTGGCTTCATCTGAAAGCTCATCTGAAACCTGTCCACCATGGTTGACCCTGCTGGTATTTAAAATACCAGTGGCATAGCTTCCAGAATCACAGCAAGTCACATGCCACCACAGTACAACAAACTGACACACGAGAGATATCACTGCTGATATCCGATGGATCTTGGCTGAAAGCAGAGAATATCAGAAAGATGTTTACCTGTGCTTTATTGACTATGCAAAGACTTTCAATTGTGTGGATCATGACAAGCTATGAACAACATTGTGAAGTATGAGTATTCTGGAGCACTAAATTGTGTTCATGAGGAATCTGTACA
>NW_006408853.1:2242763-2246601 GCF_000296735.1 Chrysochloris asiatica
AAGAAGGCAGGCTGCTGATGATTCCCAGGATTGTCAAGTAACAAAGCAGGCCACTGGCTCAAATTCAAAGAACCGTAAATCAGAAGACAAACCAGATTCAAGATCCAGACCCAGCAGAGAATGCAGCTGAGAGTAAACAAGCTTTGTCTGAGTTTCCAATATAGTTGAAGCAGGCAAACTTCCTTTCAATTAATTGGCTGCTTATAACAGATCTCATCATGGGGAATTACTATGTCTTAATTGCCAAAACACGGAGAATACTGCCTTCATTAAATTGATACAATACCTTAACTATCACAATGTATCAGTAACCAAATGTTGAGTCTAAACTTCTGGTTTAACTTTGATTACAAGTTTCCTTAGTGGCATCTATTCTAAAGTGGCTATAGTTTTCATGCAGAATAGTCTTTGAAGCAAAGAAAAAAATAACTTCATGATTCATCAATTGTGTGACCCTTTTTCTCTGAATTGATGTTTGCTGTTGTTAAGTGCTGTTGAGTTGGTTCTGACTCATAGCAATCCTGAGTTGGATTTCTGAAGAAGGACTGGTGAGTTGCTACTCAGGGTCCTTAGGTAGCACAAGCTATTAAAATCTTAACTATTAAGTAAAAGGTTGATAGTCTGAGTTTCTTCAGAGATTCTTCAGAATAAAGACCTAGAGATCTACTTCTGAAAAATCAAGCACTAAAAACTCTATGGTGTTCAGTTCTACTCTGAAATACCTGGGATCATCATAAGTCAAAATAGACTCACCTGCAATTGATTAATAGTTAAGTGGTAGAAAAAACATATCTGTCCATGGAGTTGTAAGACTGTATAACTATGTAGAAGCATAGTTGAACATACTAATTAGCTAAAAATATCTAAAGAGAAACTTACACTAAGTTGATGGAAAATTAATTTTAAACTCCTTTCCTCTAATAATGGGAATGCATGTATGTGAATCATGGGGATGGATATGTGTGATCTAATAGCCATTGGAATACATGCACCCTTGATCTTAATTTTTTTATTTTTTTAAAAGAAAAAAACAGTTTTTTAAAATTTGTTTTGTATTTTTGCATTCTTCTTTTCAATGATTGTTCTTTATCTCTTTGACAAATATATCCCTGGGATATATAATAGACATTCAGGCTTATGGAAGTGAAGAAAAAAAAAAAAAAAGGTATATTCATATAGTATGGACATTTCTAGGAGCAAGACTGAGCAGCAGTCTTTGGAGACACAAAAAATGCATGAAGTGATTTAGACCTGAAGGCTCCATTTTGCCCTCTGCTACAGAGATATACTTGATTTGATCAATCTTTCTCTGCTAGATTTCCCCAGGAATGAAGCCTCCCAGGCCTTCATGTGCTCCCTTTAAAGTAAGAATCTGGATGTGAATTTCAGAAGCTATAATAAACAGGCTTCTACCAAGAGCAGGGATGAGAACCTTTTTTCTGCCAAACTTTTTAACATCATTCACAGGACATACAAAATTATTAACTTAAAAATTAGCCTGCTATATTGGGTCAAACAATCAACTCACAAGGTGTTCTCGTGTGGTATTGCAGGTTAATGCACTGGACTACAAGGGCAGTTTGAACTGCAAGGTAAGCGGTTCAAATTCCTGGGAAATCCTATACTGGGTTGCTATGGGTCAGAACGGACTCAATAGCATTTAACAACAATGACTGATATTTCGAACTAGTTGCCTTGGCAGGGCCAGACCAAATGATTTAACAGGTGGGTGGGACATTCCCTAGCCCTGGCTTAGAGGACGAAAGAAAACACAATATTAAACTTTGAGGTGATTATCTTTCAAATTGCAGTAGTTAGCCATGCCAGCAGTACAAAAAACTGTCTTTACAATCCTTTAAGCATTTTTTTTTGTTGAGAATTGGTCTGTTCATAATGACCCTGTATGGGGCTTCTGAGGAGCTGGCTGGTGGGTTTGAATCTTCAACCTTTAAACAGTTTTTTGTTGTTGTTGTTGTTATTGTTATGTGCCATGGAGTCGTTCTGACTCATAGCAACACTGTACAGGGTTTCCAAGGCTGTAAATCTTTACAGGAACAGAAAGCCTCATCTTTCTCCCGCGGAACAGCTGGTAGTTTTGAACTGCTGACCTTGTGATTTGCAGCCCAATTCGTAACCAATATGAAAGGAGTTCTGGTATGGTGCTCTAGGATAGGCATTGGACTGCAAGGTCAGTTTGAACCTCAAAGTTGGTGTTCAAACTTACCAGCCTTTCCTAGAAAACCCTATACAGAGTCCTTATGAGTCAGAACTGACTCAACAGCACTTAACAACAACAAAAACAACAGTGTAGAAAAAAATCAATTATGATCATATTGGTGAGAATATCACTAAAAGATTAGCTTCATGGGGTCAGTGATTTCTACTGAATATATGGTATTAAGTAAGAATTCTACAAATATTTGATGAGTGAATGAACAAATGGAGATCTATGTATATTAATTCTGTTTTTATAATACAGTAAAAAATAAGTATTATTATTTTACTTTGTTTAATTCTAATTAACTTATACTTAGGTGGTATATCAAATGAACTAGAGGTAAATGAGTAGGTCTTTAAAATATAAGAATGTTACAAATGTTGATAGATATGTAGATCTTATATTTAACACAACATTTAGGGCCAAGACACATACATAAATATGAAGCTTATTATCTGTTTTTTATCTGTAGGGTAATGGTATAGAACTGTGGTTGTATAGATGTTCAGCAATATTCAGTGACGTAGAATAGGAGAAATGTAATTCCTTAGGTAACTTAGGTGACTCAATATAGTTTTACATAAAACTGCCTTATAATTCAATCAAAAGCAATGTGCTGGCTTGTCTGATCCATGTAATGGTCCCATTTCCCTTTCTATTATTGTGCTCATTGTCATAAACAAAGTGGTCTTTGATTATCATGTTGACTACTATAAGAACATAAATAGTTCAATGAGTTCATTATGTGTGCCAAAGTTTTGTACTCTACTCAACAGATTTGTTTTGAGGTTAGTTTATATATTCAGGAGAATCTAAGTGTTTGAGTAATTTTATTGATAATACATCTCCTTTAAATGTTCCTTAGTGTGTTTGGATTAGCTATTCAGTCCATGCCACATGAGAATTCTGTAGATGGCTATGGTAACTTACTCTGATTGGTACTAGTTTTGTAAACATGTACTGTTGTGAAAGACATTGAATTTTATTTCTGACTCACGTAACTTCTTCATACATAGCCATGAAGGTAGATTACTTACTATTTGTTATTATCGGTGGTATTGCATGCCTTTGAGTCAGTTCCAATCCACAGCAAACCTGTATACATTTACTGAGACTGACTGGTGGGTTTGATCTGTCTACATTTCAGTTAATGCTGTTAGTCCAGTACTTATCCTACAGTGTCATGCCAGGGCCCTAAGTACTGTTGGCTCTAGTTTTATTACGTGAAAAATCATATCTGATACAAAACTGAGAGTACATACAAATACAGAGAATCTTAAATTAAATGAGATTACATATGACAGTCTTAGCCTAGGAACAGCACATATTCTTTTTTCCTTTCCTTGTGTACTTACTTCTGGAAAGTATTAATATTTATATTTATATTGTATGTATGTTTATATGTATATGTGTTGTTGTTACTGTTGTGGAGTTGGTTTAAAATCATAGCAACCTTGTATAGAGATTCTGAGGCTTTAAATCTTCTCAGGAGCAGAGAGAGTCTCATTTTCACTGCAAAGCAGCTGGAGTATTCGAACTGCCAACCTTATCTTATGGTTCACAGGAGCTTATTGTATGGAGCCATCGTTCTTGCTCTCTCTCTCTTTATATAATATATGG
>NW_006408853.1:2248282-2252652 GCF_000296735.1 Chrysochloris asiatica
AGTTGTCTTCCAAATTTCTTGACAGAGATGAGTGAGTGCCTACCGTGCCCCTCACTTTCTGGAAGATTTCAATTTTTATTCCATCAGTTCCTGGTGCCTTGTTCTTTGCCAATTCCTTCAATGCACCTGGGACTTATTCCTTCAGGATCATTGGCTCTTGATCATATGCTACCTCCTGAAATGGTAGAACATTAACCATTTCCTTTTGGTATAGTGACTCTGTGTATTCCTTCCATCTTCTCTTGATGCTTTCTACATCATTCAGTAATTTACCCAGAGACTCTTTCAATAATGAAAGTCAAGGATTGAATTTTTTCTTCAGTTCCCCCAGCTTGAGAATTGCTGAACCTGTTCTTCCTTTTTGGTTTTTTGATTCTAGATCTTTGCACATTTTATTGTAATATTTGGCCTTATCTTCTCGAGCTGATCTCTGAAATTTTCTGTTACGCTCTTGGACCTCCTTATTTCTTCCATTTGCTGTAGCATCTCTATGCTGGAGAGCAAGTCTCAGTGTCTCTTCTGACATCCATTTTGACCTTTTTCTTCTTTCATGTCGTCTTCATTACTATTTGCTTTCCTCATGTATGATGTTCTTGATGTCATCCCACAGCTCTTCTGGTCTTCTGTCTTTAGTGTTTAATGTATCAAATATGTTCTTTAGTGATCTCTAAATTCAGGTGGGCTATATTTAAGGTCATATTTTGGCTCTCATGGACTTGTTTTCATTTTCTTCAGCTTCAGTTTGAGTTTGCATATAAGAAATTGATGGTCTGTTCCAGTTTGCCCCTGGCCTTGTTTTCATTGATGATATGGAGCTTTTCCATTGTCTTTTTCCACAGATGTACTCAATTTGATTTCTATGTATTCCATCTGGTGAGGTCCATGTGTACAGTTGTCTGTTA
This sequence comes from Chrysochloris asiatica, assembly GCF_000296735.1. Classification (NCBI taxonomy): domain Eukaryota; kingdom Metazoa; phylum Chordata; class Mammalia; order Afrosoricida; family Chrysochloridae; genus Chrysochloris; species Chrysochloris asiatica. The sequence goes on from NW_006408853.1 coordinate 2,249,185, forward strand.
TGCTTTCTAAAGAAAATTTGTTCATTTGAAATGAACAAATCATTGATTTTGCAGAGATCTATATCATCATTCGTTCTCCAGCATCATTTCTATCACCAAGTCCAAATTTTCCAACTACCAGTCCTTCCTCTTTGCTCCCAACCTTTGCATTCCAATCACCAGTAATGAGCAATACACTTTGATTGCATGTTTGATTGATTTCAGACTGAAGAAGTTGGTAGAATTCTTCTATTTCATCCTCACTGGCTTTAGTGGTTGGTGAATAAATTTGAATAATAGTTGTAGTAACTGGTCTTCCCTGTAGACGCATGAATATTATCCTATCACAGACAGCATTGTACCCCATGACTGATCTGGATATGTTCTTTTTGATGATGAATGCAACACTATTCCTCTTTAATTTGTCATTCCTTGCATAGTAAACCATGTGGTTGTCAGATTCAAAATGGCTAATACCAGTCCATTTCTGCTCACTAATGCCCAAGATATGGATGTTTATGTGTTCCATTTCATTTTTGACAACTTCCAATTTTCCCAGATTCATACTTATCACATTCCATGTTCCAATTTTCAGTGGATATTTACCACTGTTTCTCTTCATTTGAATTTTGCCCCATCAGCAAATGAAAGTCCCACTGGCTTTTCTCCCACAAGCTTTACTCCTTTTGCATTATCATGGTCAACACTACTTTGAGGAGGTAGGTCTTCCCCAGTGGCAGTTTGAGTGCCTTCCAACCTGAGGGGTTAATCTCCTGGCACTATATGACAGTTACTTTCTGTGATTTTTAAGGTTTTCAGTGCCTAACTTCAGAAGAAGTTCATCACCCTTTTTCTCCTAGCCTGTTTTTGTCTGGAAGCTTATCTGAAACCTGTCCACTATGGATGACCCTGCTGGTATTTAAAATACTGGTGGCATAGCTTTCAGAATCATAGCAACTCACAAGCCACCACAGTACGACAAACTGACAGATGAGTGGTGGTGTATGCTAAGTAATAGTGTTCAATTTAAAATTTTTATTTATTGCAATATCACACAAAATGAAAATACCTCTCTTAGATTATGCTTGGGTTGGTTGTGAAGATCAATATCCTAGGCAATAAACAGCTGAAATGGACTGGTATTGGCCATTTTGAATGAAATAATCATATGGTTCACTATGTACAGTCTGACAATCTGAAGAGAAATGGTCACATTCATAGCCCTAAAGAACAGTTCAAGATCTAGTTTTACATACAGTGTTGTCTATGATGGGATAATATTCATATAACTAAATGGAAGACCAGTTAATACCACTTTTATTAAAATTTATGCACCGACCATAAAGCCAGTGATTAAGAAATCAAAGAATTCTACCAAATTTTTCAGTCTGAAATTGATCAAAAATGCAATCAAGATGCATTGATCATTACCGGTGACTGTAATGCAAAGGTTGGAAACAAAGAGGAGGGATCAGTAGTTGGAAAATATGGCCTTGATGGTAGAAATGATGCTGGATATTGCATGATAGCACTTTGCAAGTTATTAATTGCAAATACCTGTTTTTTTCAACAACATAAAAGATGACTACACCTGGCCCTCACCAAATGGAATACAAAGGAATCTAATTAACTATATCTGGGTGAAAAGACCTTGGGAAAGCTTCATATCTTCAGTCAAAATATGGTAAGGGGCAGACTGTTGATCGGATCATTAATTGTTTATTTCCAAGTTCACATTGAAGCTGAAGAAAATTAAAATAAGTTCACAAGTGCCAAACTATAATCTTGAATATGTTGTTGTTGTTATGTTCTGTGGAGTCGGTTCCAACTCATAGTTACCTTCTACAGGGTTTCTGAGTCTGTAAATCTTTGCAGGAGCAGAAAGCCTCATCTTTCTACCATGAAACAACTGGTAGTTTCTAACTGCTAACCATGAGATTAGCAGCCTGATTTGTAACCACTATGTTATCAGAGCTCTTTCCTGAATTTAGAGACCATCTCAAGAACAAATTTGATACCTTCGACACTAATGAACAAAGACTGAAAACATCAAGTACATCATAGAGGAAGAAAGTAAAAGGTCGTATATAAGACGAGAAAGAAAGAAAAGACTAAAATGGATGTCAGAAGAGATTCTGTAATTTGCTCTTCCGAGTAGACATGTTAAAATAAATGGAAATAATGAGGAAGTCAAAGAGTTGCACAGAATATTTTAAAGAGAAGATCGAGAAGACAGAATAAATTATTCTAATGAAATGTACAGTCTTGAAATTTCAAACCCAAATGGGAAGAGCATGCCCAGTGTTTCTCAAGTTGAAAAGAAAAAAAACACTGAAGGAAAATTCAAATTTTAGCTTGCAGAGGATTCTATGGACAAAATGTTGAACAATGCAAAAAGCATCACAAGAAGATGGAAGGTATACATAGAGTGACTGTACCAAAAAGAAACTGTCAATTTAAAGAGGCAGCGTATGATCGAGAACCGATGATACTAAAAGAAAAAGTACAAGCCGCACCAAAGACACTGGCAGAATACAAGATTCCATTAATGACAGAATACAAATTGAAAACTTAAAACAAGCTGATGCAGCACTAGACTTGCTCACTAATCTTTGCCAATAAAATTGGAAGACAGTTACTTGACCAACAAATGGGAAGAGAACCCTATATGTTTCTATTCCAAAGACAGGTGATCCAACAGAATGTGGAAATCATCTAATAATATCATTAATATCAGATGCAAGTAAAATTTTGCTTAATATCATTTTAAAAAGGGTTGTAACAGTGCATTGACAGAACTGCAGATGAAATTCAAGCTAGATTTAGAAGAGGATATGTAATTAAGCATATAATTATAAAACACAGATGGATCTTGTCTTAAAACACAGAATATCAGAAAGATATTTATGTTTGCTTTTTAAACTATATAAAATCTGTAGACTTTGTGGATCATGACAAACTATGGATACCATTATGAAGAATGAGTATTCCAGAACACTTAATTTTGTTCACAAGGAACCTGCACATAGATGAAGAATCAGTCATTAGAAAAGAACAAGGGTATATTGAATCATTTAAAGTCAGGAACAAGTGTGTCATGGTTTTATTCTTTCACCATATTTATTCATTCTGTATGATGAACAAATATTCTGAGAAACTGGATTATATGAAGAAAAACATGACGTCAGGATTGGAATAAGAGTTACTAACAACCTGTGATATGCAGATAATAAAATCTTGTTTGCTGGAAGAGAAGAGGACTTGAAATGCTTAGACTCTACAGGTATGGATTGCACTAATGTAAAGAAAACAAAAAATCCTCACTGTTGGACCCAAAAGTAACATCATGATGAATGGAGAAAGGATTGAAGTTGTCAAAGGTTTCATTTTGCTTGGATCCAAAATAGACACTCATGCAAGTAGCAGTCAAGAAATCAAATGATGTATTGCATTAGGCAAATATGTTGCAAAAGACCTCTTTAAAATATT
>NW_006408853.1:2274928-2276212 GCF_000296735.1 Chrysochloris asiatica
TTTCTCATTTTAATTGTGCCCCATCAGCATATGATGGTGTACCTGACCCAGCCATGATATTTTTAATAATCTCTTATGCTTGCGAATGTTGGACAGTAAATAAGGGTGATTGTAGAAAAATTGATGCATTTGAGTTATGTTGTTGGAGGACAATATTGAAAGTGCTGTGGGCTGACAAAAGAACAAACAAATCTGCATTGAAAGAAGTATAGTCAGAGTTCTCCTGGAAGTCAGGATGACCAGACTTTATCTCTCATACTTCAGACATATTGTCAGGAGGGACCAGTCACTGGAGGATATTTGATAAGGCAGAGGGTTGGATAAAAAGAGGAAGATGCCCATTGAGCTGGAATAATACTGTGGCAGCAGCAATGGTCTCAGGAGTAACAAAGATTTTGAGGTTAGAATAGGACAAGGCAGTGTTTCATTCTGTTGTGCATAGGGTCGCTATGAGTCGATATCAACTCAATAGCACCTAACAACAACAACAACAACAGGAACATGTTTATTAGGAAGTTTCTGAGTCTTTTCTGACATCCATTTTGGTCTTTTGCTTCTGATATTCTTTATGTTATCCTATAATTCTTCTCTCTGTTTGATCATTAGTATTTAATGCATCAAATCTGTTCTTGTGATGATGTCTAAATTCCAGTGCAATATATTCAAGGTCATATTTTGACTCTCATAGATTGTACTAGTTTTCTTCAGCTTTAAGCTGAACTTGTATATGAGCAATTGATGGTTTGTTTCAATTATTCATATGCCCATAGCCTGTTGCAGCTGATGGTATTGAATTTCTCCATCATCTCTTCCCACAGATGTAGTAAACTTGAGTTGACAGTTTCGACCCTCAGAAACCTTATGTAGGATCACCATGAGTCTGCAATGACTCAAACGCAGTTAGCAACAACAAAAATAGTGTTTTATTTCAGGATAGATCTGGAAATATTTTCTGATGATGGATATAATGCTATTTCTCTTTGTCAATCTTGACATAATAGACTATAGATTGTCTGAAAATGGCCAGTACCAAGTCTATTTCATCTCACAAATGCTTAGGATATTGATGTTTGTGGATTCCATTTCATTTTGACATCTTACATTTTTCCTGTATTCACAGTTTCCATGTTTCAATGAGTAATGGATGTTTGCAGCTGTTTCTCCTCATGGTCAGTCATGCTACATTAGCATTCTTGTAAGCTTTGCTGCATCTACATTGTTAAAGTTGATGCAACTTAGAAGGGATATCTTTTACTTATTTGTAATTTGAATGCCTTTTAGCCT
>NW_006408853.1:2277676-2278914 GCF_000296735.1 Chrysochloris asiatica
GCGTTGGATCTCAAAGCCAGTTTGAACTGCAAGGTCAATGGTTCAAATCCATGAACCACTCCTCAAACCCTATACAGGGTTGTTTCAAGTTAAAACTGACTCATTGATACTTAACAACAACAGCTATTAGTGGCCCTATGTATAATGGTACAAAGTTCTAGCCTGGTCCTATTGCATATTTAGCATCTCTTCTCAACCCCTTTTTGCAGACATGTTTTCTTAGTAGCTTCAAATTAGCTAGGTTAGGAATATTTACACAATGGAATTTGGTGAAAACTAAAGAGAAAGATTGTATTGACGACATAAGGTTATGATATCCTGTGGATTTGGTGTCAGACATATTCAAATGAAAGTGTGTTACTTTTTATGGTACAATTGCATTTTTGTTTATTTTTGGCATGGCATTTCTATCTGCTACAATCATTTAATGAAAGATGCATAGGTCTTGGATAACAGTTGTAATTCAAAATGTCATAATTTAATTTTCAGTTATATGAATAATATAAAATACTATTTGGTAAAATTCATTCTGTTATATAAAAATCTCAAAATTGATGTGGAAAGGTAAGGAAGGGAATGCATAGATTTACATACAATCATGAGTCATGTGACGTCAACTATCATTATTTTGTGTGTGTGTGTGTGTGTGTGTGTGTGTGTGTGTGTTTTGGTTTTGCATGGGCTATACTACTTGGGTTCTGGAAATATAATTGTTTCCCTGGAAAATTACTCTGGAACAAGAAAGATTATCTTTATAAATGTAGGATCTTTGAGCTACATTGAAATGAACACCATCTGTGTCAAAATAGTTTGGTTGTGAATTGATGCCTCAGAATAAAATGCTACAAGGAGACATTTTCCCAATGAATTACCTCTTCAGCGCTTCTTGTCTTCCTGCTGTGTTAAGATTAAACACACATGGTATATAGTAGTCCTTCTCTTCTACAATGTCAATTGTCTTTTGCTGAAATATTTATTTCTTTTTAACAATTTACTGCTGTGTGCTATCAAGTCACTTCTGACTTATAACAATCCTATAGACAGACTAGAACTACCCCATTAAGTTTTCAAAGACATTAATATTTATGTAAGCAAACTGTGACAACTTTCTTCCATGGGGAATATCCTGAAAATATTTAAACAAAACTACTACTAGGATTTTAAAAGAAGACATACAAATACATTACAACTAAGCAGACAAATTATAATATAAATAATGAGTAATAAAAGAAAGGCTA
>NW_006408853.1:2279609-2280143 GCF_000296735.1 Chrysochloris asiatica
AAGTATGAGAAATGAAGTCTGGCCATCTTGGTATCTAAGGAGCATTCTGGTTGTACTTCTTACAACACTGATTTGTTTGTTCTTCTGGTAATTCATGATACTTTTAATAGTGTAGTACTTTTCTCAATATTTATATAATCTATATAAGTAGACTGGTAATATTTAGTTTAAAATTAAAAAACAAGATACTCAGATTCAATCTCTTGCTATTTCAAGAGACACCCCTGAAACTGACTGAAACAACGCATTTATAAGCACATGGACAAAGACATGGCAGGCAATTGCAAATAAAATAAAACATTGTTGTTAAAATTAATATTAGAATAGAATTTAGGGACTACGTTATACTATTCAAATGAACTGACAAAAAAAACACAGTCTATAGAATTATATAAATCAGTGCATTTATATTTAACTAACATTATGCATATAAAATAAAATGATTAGTAATACATAAAATGTGCAAAAGCATAAATATAATTGGTGATTTTGATATAGCTTTCATTCGTTTCTGATAAATGGCCAAAGAGAAAA
>NW_006408853.1:2280458-2295617 GCF_000296735.1 Chrysochloris asiatica
TATGTCTGAAGTATGAGAGATGAAGTTTGGCCACCTTGGCCTCCAAGGAGCACTCTGGCTTCACTTCTTACAAAATGGATCTATTGGTTAGCATACTATTAAATGATATAATATCTGTGGAGTATTTATAAAAAATGTTCACATATTAAGCCACATGAAAAACCCTCAAAATACTTCCAGATTAGAAATTCTTTGACTAACATGATGTAAAACTGGAAAGAAACAGTATATTAAAAAAGAGAGCAATGCCATTTTACTCCATTAATTTGTCAAAGAGATAATCAAAACTGCAATTAAAACAATTAGGAAAAATGATTGTTAAAACAGTTTCTATAAACAAAAAATAATCCAATAAAAAGGAAGACAAGACTGATACAGAGAAAAGCAAAAAATAATGAAGTTGAAAGCAAAAGTACTCTGCAATTGATAAATAGGCAGAAGAGTAATTTATGGACAAAAAAAAAATTAAAAACAAAAAATCACTGTCTAGAAAAACACATTAAAATAGATAAAGCATACCAGTACAACATAAACAATTAAAAGTTGATAAAAATTACTGTTGCAGAGAAAACAAAAATAAAGGTCAACTATTTTTAACTAATTTGGTTGCAAATCTTAAAGACAAATACAGTTTTTAATACTAAATGACTAGTAACATGAAGAATATTGAAATTAGATAATAACAAAATTCTGGCATGGTGCTGTAAAATCAAATATTATATAGAATACTTGTTAATTTAAGACTCCAATACTGTGAGTGCTTATTTTTACAGACTAATTTGGAAACATGTTAGAATTTTTGCAAAATACATGCACTTTAATGCAATATAGGTAGCCTCTGAGTCACAAATGACAGTTTTTCCTTTTGTGACTGAAGGTACATATAATGCACACCAACATTGTCCATCTCTGGGGCTCAGTGGGAATTTATTATCTCACTTTTAGTGTGTGTTGCCATCTGATGTGAACCTTAAGAAACAGGCCTCATCTTACCAAACATAGATAGCACCAGTGACCCTTTGGGACACCTGTGTACCACTAATTGTCTCAAAATCCACATTACATCAATATTTTATTTTCATTTGGCTAAAAATGCCTTCTATTATAGAAACATTCAATAGAGTCTAAAGCAACTAAAGCAGAAAATAGTTTAGTCTTGAAAGGTTTAAAGAGAATTTGTGGGTATGTCATAACAGGCGCATAAGTTTCATTCAGGGGTGAGAATGTCCAGTCCACAAGCTATATAAGGCTGTGAAATCATTTGGTCTGTCCCTGGTAAACCAATTGCGGTTCCAGCCATCACATTGCTGTTGTTGTTAAGTGCTATTGAGTCGATTCCAACCCCTAGCGACTCTGTATAGAGTTTCTGAGGAGCGAATGGTGAGTTGAACCACGGACTTTGTGGTTCAAACCGACTTTGCAGCCCAGTGCATTAACCCACAGAGCCACACCAGGACTCCTTTCTTACCACAATGCTCATCTATTTAAGATGTATAGTCTAGTGATTGTTAATATATTTACAGTTTTGAAGCCATTTCCACAATCCATTTTTAAAAAAAAATAGGTTTCCATTAATAAATGCATTAAATTCAATTTTTGTTTAATTTTTAAGCAGCTGATGTTTTCTTCACTAAAACCTATGTCAAAAGCTTCATACTTTCTCCTAGGTGAGATCTGAAATTAGGTACATTAATTTGGATAGTAATTTAGATTGGTTTTATTCATAGTCTTACATGACAACAAGGGCAAACTAGTGTGGCACTGTAGGATAAGCTCTGCACTGCAAGGTCAGTTTCAACCACAAGGTAGCAGTTCAATCCACCAGCCACTCCTTGCAAATCTTATACAAGAGTTTCTATGAGTCAGAATTGACTCGATGGCACTTAACAACAACAATAGCAAACAGAGAACAAACAACAACAGGCTAAGAAATGTGATAATTGAATTTAGTGTGAATTATACGTTGTTGTTGTTACCTGCCGTGGAGTCAGTTCCGACTCCTAGCCACCCTGTACAGGGTTTCCGAGGCTGTAAATCTTTACAGGAGCAGAAAGCCTCATCTTTCTCCCACAGAACAGCTGGTAGTTTTGAACTGCTGACCTTGAGGTTTGCAGCCCGATTTGTAACCACTACACTACCAGAGTATATGTAATAACCCACAAATTATCATATCAGTCTGAGATCTGCAAGAAATATGATGATTTGTAGTATAGAGCTATGAACCAAGGAAATATTTATTATCCCCTTGAGTATGTTCATTTAATAAAGCTACTAGAGTCATATCACTTGACCTTAAAGTGCTAAATAGCAAGCTCCATATTTTACGGTTTATTCCTTTATTTTGTATACAACCCATATGTGACTCTACTCTCTGTACTCCCAAGAGGAATGTTAAATCATTATAGGTCAATGGCACCACTTGTACTTCAAACAAGCCCACAGATGGCAGAGAATCCTGATCTAATTCCCTAGCACTGTCAATGCTGCATGTGAAGGCCAAATATGGTTTTCTGCTTATATTCTTTATGATTTAATATTTGATGAATGTCTGGGCACTGTGCTAACAACTTCCAATGGTGTCTGTAAGGAAACCAGCATTATAGATTGTATTTGTTTTGCATATTTCTATGCATACAGCTGGCAGACACAAGAAGGAAAAACAGTAAATATTCCTTCTTTATTTAATTCCTTTTGCAGGTGTCATTTTTGTGTTTTAGCCATCTGATGTTCTATGAAATAGAATATCAACATGGAGACTAAGTTATATATACAAGCTAAATAAAACTCTCCTGAAGTTAAAGTATGAAAAATGGTCAATACAATTACAATATTTTGTTTATGTTTTCATGTTGACAGAGATCTAGAGCCGAAGTGGTATCACTTTTGAATAGACATGGTGGAAAAGAGTACATCTAAAATACTGTCTTTATTAGCTTATGTTACTAGCTGTATATCCTCTATGAACAATTGTCCATTCAAAAGAAATATCAGAGCTGAAAATTAAAGATCTTATTATTCCTCCTACCTTCATATAGAAAAAGGATTGGTGGATGGGAACAACAGATTGAAAAGCCATTTTAAACCTTTTAAAGACACTGAGTTAGTATCTGAGAGATAAGATAAGTGAACAGTTTTTATTCATCTGTTTTCTTTAAAAGCATTTTTGTGCGAAATTGGTCTATATGGAAAGATGGTAAAGGGAGAAACAGAAGTTTATTAAATATGTTCATTTTACACATAAAAACTGTAGTCCATTGTTGTTGTTGCTGCTCTTAGGTATTGTTGAGTGGGTTCTGACTCATAGAAACCCTATATAGGATTTCAGAGATTGTAAACTTTACAGGAACAGTAAGTCTCATATCTCTGCTGTTGAGTGTCTGGTGGGTTTGAACTATTGACCCATGGCTAGCAGTCTAGTAGTTATTATACAGTGCCTTCAGTGCTCTGATTGCTCCTCTAGGCACCAATAAAATGGGGATAATTCATGCAACCCCACAGGGTTAGGAAATTTGAGGAGTTTACATGACTCTCCCGGGCTGAAGACCCTTCCCTGCGAATGTGATGCCTGAGCTTAGACAAGATGGGATGTTAATGGGCAGTTCTGGTGAGGGGGAGGGCAGAAAATCCTAGGAAAATAACAGACCACTTTAGAGATGGAAAGGCCAGAAGGGCTAGAAGGCAGAACACTGTGGCCACACAAAATAGCTGAGGCCTCTTCAGGTCTTGTAGATCCTGTCCTGGGAGCATTGAGGAGTCCCTGTGAATACAGATTGTGGGGGTTGGAGGAAACCCAGTGAGGTGAAAGAGAGAACTGAGAAAGAGGTGCTCAGCAGTTAGTGTGGTGACTGGTAGGGTGTGCAGGACACTGGACAGAAAAGGCATGTCTGCTTGGGGTCTTCAGCATCACTTGTGATCACTGCCCAAGTGAACCTTGTGGTCTCTCTTGTGACACACCTCATAGCTGAAGTCTTCATCTTAGGAGATGAGCAATGGTTGTCCATTGATGAGGTGCTGCAGAATGCAGTCTCTGTTGCAGCTTGATTTGACAGCCTAGCACTTTCTGAGCCAGCCTAGTACATCAGTTACAAAGAACATCTCCTCCCGCCCCCAAGGTGGTGTAGTCTCACTCCAGTGCCACCTGTAAGAATCTGTCCAGTGAGACATGGCTGGGGTTTCCAGTAGAGCGATTGCTATCCACTAAGCCACAACCCACATTGAGGGCATTTTCTATGAGGGCGTTCTTGTAGGAGAGAACGTCTGCTCAAACGATGATCCACTGCAGACTTTGTGCAGCTTCAGAAGACTTTTCACATCCTCTCTGCCTGTGGGGTCAGGTTGACCTCCTCCAGGAGGTGTTTCTTTTCCAGGCTGAAGCCCTGAGGGGGAACAGGCTCCCAAACATGTGGTGGAAGCAACAAAAAAGAAAAAGTGAAATTGGTTTATAAGGAAAGGTGATGAAAGGAAAAATTAAAGTTCATCCAATTTTCATTCTACATATAAAAAAAAATGTAATCCACATCACATAAATAATAAATGAGAACACCTGAATTAGATACATGAGTCAACTTATTGTCCTTTATTCTACTTCTCTGTGTTAAATACCAGGTCTAGAAAAAATAACTTAAAGAAGAAAAAGAATAACTTTGTTATTACCAGAGGATCAATCTGTCAGGGACAGGGGATACTCTAAGTACCCATTGCCTTAGTTTCCTCATCCTTAAGATTGGGTGTCTCCTTATAGATATTAAATTAAACAGTGTTATTGTTAAGTGGTGTTGAGTCAGCTCTGACTCACAGTGATCCTATATAGGATTTCCACAGTGTGTTTGAACTGCTGATCTTGTGGTCCACAATCAAATGCTAACCCTGCAGTGTCACACAAGAAGTCCATAATAGATGGTATATAAATATATAATAGCTAATTCAATCCTAGAAGCCTGTTAGGTGCTATTGAGTTGGTTCCAACTCATAGGGACCCTATGACAAAACAGAAGGAAATACTGTTTGGTCCTGTGCCATCCTCACAATTATTGTTACACTTGAGCACATTGCTCTTGCCATTGTACCAGTCTATAAACTTGGAGATATTCCTTTTTTCAACTGACCCTCCACTTACAGATCATGATATCCTTATCCAGGAATTGGCCCTTCCTAATAATACTTCCAAAGTATGAAAGATGAATTCTTGCAATCCTGACTTCTAAGGAGGATTCTTGTTGTAGTTCTTCCAGCACAGAATTATTTGTTTTCTGGCAATCCATGGTACTTTTAATAATCATCTCCAACACCACAATTCAAATGCATCATTTATTATGCATGACATCTTTGCTCTTGAACACTTTAAAGAGGTCTTGCACAGCAGATTTGCTTAATGCAAGGCATCATTTGATTTCTTGACTGCTTCTTCTATGAATGTTGATTTTTGATCCAAGCAAAATTAAGTCTTTGACAACTTCAATCTTTTCTCCATTTATCATAATGTTATTTATTGGTCCAGTTGTGAATTTTTGTATTCTTAACATTGGGGTGCAACCCATAATGAAGGTTGTGAACTTTAATCTTCATCAATAGCTATTTTAAGTACCCTTCATTGTCAGCAAGCAAGGTTGCTTCATATCGCAGGTTGTCAGTTGGTCTTCCTTCAATCCTGATGCTGCATTCCTCTACATATAATCCATTTTCTCAGATTATTTGCTCAGTATAGAGATTAAACAAGTATGGTGAAATAACACAAAGCTGGTACATACCTTTCCTGATTTAAACCCTTCAAAGTCTTCTTATTCTGTTTCAAAGACTGCCTTTTGGTCTATGTCCTGGTTTCTCATGAGCAATATTAAATGTTCTAGAATATGCTTGAGTACTGGTGTGGCGCTGAAAAGTCATTTGAATAGCAAAGTCAGCAGTTCAAACTCACCAGATTCTCCTTGAAAACCCTATATAAGGTTGTTACGGGTCAGAATCGACCGGATGGCACTTAACAACAACAACAACAACAACAACATCTCAATGTAAAGAAAACAAAAATCCTCACAACTGGACAAATAAAATTCTTATCAATGGAGTAAAGGTTGAAGTTATCAAGGACTTCATTCTTCTTGGATCAACTATCAACACTCATGGAAGCAGCAGTCAAGAATTCAAATTATGTATTACATTAGGCAAATATTCTGCATAAGACCATTTTAATGTGTTGAAGAGCAAAGATGTAGGCGGAGGACTAAGACATGGTATTTTCAATAACCTCATATGCATGTGACGTTGGATAGTGAATAAGGAAGACCATAGGAGAATTGATGCTTTTGAATTATGGAGTTGGAGTAGAATATTCTAAGTGCCATGGGCTGCCAAAATAATCAACATATCAGTATTGGAAGAAGTACAGCCAGAGTGCTCCTTGGAGGCCAGGATAGCCAAACTTCGTCTCTCATACTTTGGACATATTGTCAGGAGGGACCAGTAGCTGAAGAAGGATGTCATGTTTGGTAAGGTGGAGGGTCAGAGAAGAAGAGGAAGACCCCTAGTGAGATGGATTGGCAAAGTGGCAGCATCAATGGGCTCAAGCGTGGCAACAGTAGTGAGGTTGACCCAGAACCAAGCAGTGCTTTGTTCTGTTGTGCATAAGGTCGCTATGAGTCGATACTGACTCAGTGGCACCTAACAACAACAACTGAATATGCTTGTCAATAACAGAATATATATTTGCCTTTGCATTGTCAATAAACATCTTTCTGGTACTCTCTGCTGTCAGACAAGACCCATCTGACATCAGCATTAATATCTGTCTTTCCATGTCCTCATGTGAATCTGGCTTGAATGTTGGGCAGTTCCCTGTCTATGTACTTTGCCACCTTTAAAAAATTATTTTCAGCAAGATTTTACTTGCATATGACACTAATGATGAAGTCTTGGGTGGCAATGTGCGTTAAAGAACTAGAGCACAAGGTTGATTAGAACTGCAAGGTCAATAACTCAAACCCACTAGTCGCTCCTTGGAAATCCTATACAGGGTAGCTATGAGTCAGTATTAGCAACAACATTAATGGTATTCTTTGATGATTTCCATATTCCAATGAGTAACCTATATTTGGATTATGCCCAAATAAGATCTCTAACAATCAGTTGCCAGGTAGCTCTCTTCCAAATTTCTTGGCATTGAATGTATTTAGTGATGCATCAGTTTGTTGAAAGATTTCAATTTGTATTCCATTAATTCCCCAAGCCTTGTTCTTTGCCAATGCCTTCAGTGCAATGTGGACTTCTTCCTTCAGTACACCTACCCCCCCCTTTTTTTTTATCATATGCTATCTCTTGAAATAGTTGAACATCAACTCTTTTGTTTTATTTTTTTAAGTTTCAATTGTGAATTATGTGGGTTACATGGGAGAACATCAGTTTTACATTCATCCTATCATATTTCATTTCATTGCAATAATTACAATCCCCTCCATTCATCATCAAACAATCAAAGGGTACACCCCACAGGACTGTCCCCCAGCTGTCAGCACAAAACCCCTCTCCCACCTTGAGTCCAGTGTTCCCAGCTGCTCCATCTGTTCACGTTATCGTCTGTGCCTCCATTTCTGGTGCCACTCCTTCTCTGGGTAGTGTCCCACACTCTGCTCTTCTCACTTAATGCCCCAGGGACCACTGCCCCTGGACTGCAAAATCAGTCAGTCCCCTCCTTTTGTTACAAATATCTACCTTTGCATTTCTGACCCTCACAGTCAGTCCTGATAGCAATTATTCACTATTGTACCACAAGAGTCTTATCCCCATTTCCTTTCATTAGCCCCGTCCCAAAAGATTGGAAACCATTCAGTGGAGATTCTACCTTCCCCCGCCCCATCTGGAACTAGGCTCCCGCTTGAAAGCTTCTAAGCCAGTCACTTCTTGCCTTTGTAGCCCCCCATTTTGGGTAGCCAATGTCTAAGTTGCCCAATAATGGTTCTATGCAGTATTTCTCCTTTTGTGACTGACTAATTTCACTCAGCATAATCTCAAATTTCATGCAAGTTATGCAGTGGCTTGCAGCTTCCTTGTTGTTCTTCAAGGTAGCATAGTATTGCATTGTGTGTATGTACCACATTTTGTTTATCCATTCTTCCACTGATGGTCAGTTAGGCTGTCTCCAACTTTTTTTCTATTGTAAATAGTGCTGCTATGAACATTGGTGTGCATATATCTACTTGTGTTAGGCTCATATTTCTTGTGGGTAAATACCAAGTAGAGGAATTGCTGGATCATAGGGGATTTCTATTTCCAACCTTCTGAGGAAGCACCATATTGCTTTCCAGAGTAGTTGGACCATTATGCAATCCCACCAGCAATGCAGGAACATCTGAGTCTCTCCATAGCCTTGTCAGCATTTATTGTCCTGTACTTTTTAAATCTTTACTGTTATTGCTGGTGTGAGATGATATCTCAGTGTTGTTTTGATTTGCATCTCTCTAATGGCTAGTGATCGTGAACATTTCTTCATATGTTTGTTGGCTGCCCAGATCTCCTCCTTGGTGAAGTGTCTGTTCATGCCCTGTGCCCATTTTTAAATTGGGTTATTTGTCTTTTTCTTGTAGAGGTGCTGTAGTTTCCTATATATTTTAGAATTGAGTCTCTTATCTGATGTGTCATTGCAAAATATTTTTTTCCCATTCTGCGGGTTACCTTTTTACTCTTTGTTGAAGTCTTTTGATGAACATAAGTTTTTAATGTTTAATATATCCCACTCATCTATTGTGTCTACTTTTGTTTGTATAATTTTCAAAATGTTTGGTAGTCTGTATATGCCCTGAATTAGCGCCCTCACATTTGTTCCTATTTTTTCATTGATGACATCCATAATTTTGGGATTCACGTTTAGATCTCTAATCCATGCTGAGTTCATTTTTGTATAGGGTGTGAGGTAAAGGTCTTGTTTCAATTTTTCCATATCGTTTTCCAGTTTTTCCAGCACCTTCTGTTAAATAGGCTATCTCCTCCCCATGCAATATACCTAGGCACTTTGTCAAAAATCAGTTGTCTGCATGTGGATGGGTTAATTTCTGGATTCTCAATTCTGTTCTATTGATCAATGTATCTTTCATTGTACCAGTACAAGGCTGTTTTTGACCAATGTAGCCTGTAGTAAATTTTGAAATCAGGGAGTGAGAGGCTTCAAACCTTGTTCTTCTTCTTAAGTAGTGCTTTGCTTATCCTGGGTCTCTTTCCTTTCCATATAAAGTTTGTAATTGTTTTTTCCATCTCTTTGAAGAACATCATTAGAATCTGGATTGGGATTGCATTGTATGAATAAATTGCTTTGGGCAGTATTGACATGTTCAGGATGTTGAGTCTTCCTATCCAGGAACATGGTATTTTCTTCCACTTTTGTAAGTCTCTTTTGGTTTCTTGTAGTAGTATTTTATAGTTTTCTTTGTATAGCCGACCATTTCTTCTTGATACACTTGATACAGAAACTGTATATTCCTTTCATCTTATTTTGATGTTTTCTGTATTATTCAATAGTTTTTGCTAGAACCCTTCAGTACTTCAGACAGAAGCTTGAATTTTTTTTTTTTTTTTTCAGTTATTTCAGCTTGAGAAATGCTGAGTGTGTTCTTTCCTTTTGGTTTCGAACTCCAGGTCTTTGCACACTTCATTAAAATATTTTTCTTTGTCTTTTCGAGCTACACTTTGAATTTTCAGTTCATCTCTTTTACATCTTCATTTATTTCATTTGCTTTAGTATATCTATGCTAGATAGCAATTTTCAGAGTCTCTTCTGACATACTTTTTGGTGTTATCTTTCCTTTTGTCTTCTTAATAGCCTTTTGTATCCATCCTGTATGATGTTCTTGATGTCATCCCGCAACTATTATGGTCTTCAGTCATTAGTGTCTAATATATCAGATCTGCTTTGAGATGGTCTCTAAATTCAGTTCAAATATTTTCAAGCTCACATTTTAGCTCCTGCATTCTTGTTTTAATTTTCCCCAGCCTCATCCTGAATTGAGTATGAACAGCTGGTGGTCTATTCCACAGTCTACCCCTAACCTTATTTTGCCTGATGATATTGAGCTTTCCCACTTTCTCTTCCCACGGATGTAATCATTTTGATTCCTGTGTATTCCATCTGATGAGGTCCATTGATCTTGCAAAATTCTATTATATGATTTCTATAATTGTTTCTATCACCAAGGCCATATTTACCAGTTATTGATCCTTCCCCTTTGTTTCCAATTTTCACATTCCAATGATCAGTTATTATCAGTACATCTTGAGTGCATGTTTGAGCTATTTCGGACTGAAGGGGTTGGAAGAATTCTTCATCATCATCTTCACTGGTTTTAGTGGTTTGTGCATAGATTTGACTAATAGTGATGCTAACTGTTCTTCTTTGTTGTGGTTGTTAAATGCCGGTAATCTATTCCAACCCATAGCAAACCTGTAAAACTGTTTCTGAGCAGTGACTGGTGAGCTTGAACCACCGACCATGTGGTTCAAACTGACTTTACCATCCAGTGCATTAACCCTCAGTGCCACACCATGTCTTCCTCAAAAGCATATACATATTATCCTATCACAGACAATATTATACTTCAAAATTTATCTTGAGATGTTCTTTTTGATGAAAAATGCAATATCATTCCAAGTGAATGTGTTGTTCCAAGCATAGTAAACCATATGATTGTTAGATTCAAAATTACCAATACCAGTCCATTCAGCTTCCTGTTATTGTTAGGTCCATCAAGCTGGTACAGACTCATAGCGACTCTAGGCACAACAGAACAAAACACTGCCCAGTCCTGGGTGAGCCTCACAATCATTGCCACCCCTGAGCTCATTGCTGCTGCCACTGTGCCAGTCCATCTTATTGTACATCTTCCTCTTTTCTCTGACCCTCCACTTTACCAAACATGATATCCTTCTCCAAGGACTGGTCCCTCCTGATAATATGTCTAAAGTATGAGAAACAAAGTTTGACCATCCTGGCTTCTAGGAGCACTCTGACTGTACTTCTTCTAATGCAGATCTGTTTGTTCTTTTGGCAGTCCATGATACTTTGAATATTCTCCTTCAAAACCATAACTCAAATGGATCAATTCTTCTATGGTTTTCCTTATTCACTGCTCAACTTCTGCATGCATATGAGGATATTGAAAATAGCATGGCTTGGGTCACATGCACCTAAGTCCTCAAACTGACATCTTTGCTCTTTGAACACTTTAAAGAGGTCTTGTGCAGAAGATTTGCCTAATGCATTATGCCATTTGACTGTTGCTTCCATGAGTGTTGATAGTTGATCCAAGCACAATAAAGTCTTTGACAACTTCACTTTTTTTCCATTTATATTGACGTTATTTATTGGTCCAGTGCTGAGGAGTTTTGTTTTCTTTACATTGAGATGCAATCCATACTGAAAGTTGTGGTCTTTGATCTTTATCAGTCAGTATTTTAAGTCCTCTTCTCTTTCAGCAAGTAAGGTTGTATCACATGCATATCACAGGTTGTTAATCAGTCTTCCTTCAATCCTGTTGCTATGTTTTTCTTCATATAACCCAGCTTCTTGGATTATTTGCTTAGCATACAGATTGATTAAGTATGGTGAAAGAATACAACCTTAGTGCACACCTTTCCTAATTTTAAACCATTTGGTGTTCCATTGTTCTATTCTAATGACTGCCTCTTGGTCTATGTGCAGGTTCCTCAAGAGCACAATTAAGTATTCTGGAATACTCATTATTCATAGTGTTGTCCATAGCTTGACATTATCCACACAACTGAAAGCCTTTGAGTAGCCAATAAAGCACATGTAAACATCTTTCTGGTACCCTCTGCTTTCAGCCAAGATTTTTATACATGTTATAAATTTATTCCTTTTTTGTACATTTATACATCTTTATTCATTTATGCATTTCATTTCATTTTTGACAACTTTCAATGTTCCTTGAGTCATACATATTATGTTCCTATTATTAATGGATGTTCACAAATGTTTTTCCTCATTTTGACTTGTACCCTGTCAACAAATGAAGGTCCCAGATGTTTTGCTCTATTCTTATCATGATCACCTCTACTTTGAGACACAGTTCTTAAGTTTTATTTTGAGTGCCTTCCAACCTAAGGAACTTATTTCCTGGCCCTATATCTGACAATGTTATGCTGCTGTTCATATGGATTTTGGTTGCTAACCATTCAGAAGTAGTCTCCCTCTTTCTTTGTCTGTCTTAGTCTGGAATCTCTGCTGAAACCTGTCCACTGTGGTAGACTCTACTTTTATTTAAAATACTAGTAGCATATCTTCCAGCATCACAATAAAACACAGGCCACCACAATTTGAGAAACTGACCGATGAGAAATGGATACATACATGATGGTGATGATATGCCCTGGAGTCGATTCCGACTCATAGCGACCCTGTAACAGGGTTTCCGATGCTGTAAATCTTTACGGGAGCAGAAATCCTCATCTTTCTCCCACGGAACAGCTGGTAGTTTCAAACTGCTGACCTTAAGGTTCGCAGCCCGATTCGTAACCACTATGTATAGTAAATATAGCATCCATGAAAAAATGTTAGTTTTTCCATGGAGCCCAAAGCTCCGTGCTTTGCTTATTAAGATCCATATACACTCCGTTTTTTTAAAAAAAAAACAGAGATGCTTTTAGCCATACCTTTTCAACCAGGGGTAAATTTTTGCTTAGTCTAGTAGAGTTGGTCTTTTATTAGGGAAATTGAGATAAATATAAGGGACTTGCGACTCAGCCATTGCAGTGTATTGAGCTCCATAGAGACAGCACAGGACCAGGCAGAGCCTGATGGCACTGGGTGGATTCTTGCTTTGCGGAGGGAGAAAAATAACAACTAAACATGGGCAAAGGGAATCCTAAGAAGCCGAGAGCAAAATGTCATCCTATGCATTTTTTGTGTGCAAACCTACCAGGAGGAGTACAAGAAGAAGCATCCAGATACTTCAATCAACTTCTCAGAATTTTCCAAGAAGTGCTCAGAGCAGTGGAAGACTATGTCTGCTAAAGAGAAAGGAAAAGTTGAAGACATGGCAAAGGCGGACAAGGCCCAAATTGAAAAATAAAATAAAATAAATTGAAATGTAAGGCTGTGTAAGATTTGTTTTTAAACTGTACAGTGTCTTTTTTTTTTTTTTAATAGCACACTACCGAATGTGTCTTTAACTAGCTCTGTCTTGGTGACATTTTCAATAGCCACTAACCTTGACTGACTGGTACAGTATGGGGGTTATAAATTGGCAGGGAAATTTAAAGCAGGTTCTTGTTGGTGCACAGCACAAATTAGTTATATATGGGGATGGTGGTTTTTGTTTTTTTTCTTCATCTGCAGTCGTGTGATGCAGCTTATACAAAATAATTGTTCTCTTAACTGAATATCACTCTGTAATTGCAAACAAAAAAAGTTGCAGCTGTTTTGTTTGACATTCTGAATTCTTCTAAGTAAATACAATTTTTGTAAATTAGAAAAATACTCACAAGCCACCATAATACGACAAACTGACAGAAGAGTGGTGGATCTTAATCATTTGTGAGCTGAAATGGACTGGTTTGGACAATTTGAATCTGACAACTACATAGGTTACTATGCCAGAAATTACAAGTTGAAGAGGAATAGTGTTTCATTCACTGTCAAAAAGAAACATATCCAGATCAGTCATGTGGTGCAAAGCTGTCTGTGATAGGATGATATCCATGCGCATACAGGGAAGACCAGTTAAACCACTATTATTCAAATTTACACACCAAACACTGAAGCCAGTGAGGATGAAATAGAAGAATTCTATCAACTTCTTCAATCTGAAATCGATCAAACATGCAATCAAGATGTAGTGATCATTACTGGTGATTGGAATGCCAAGGTTGGGAGCAAAGAGGAGGGATTAGTAGTTGGAAAATATGGCCTTGGTGATAGAAATGATGCTGGAGAACGCATGCTAGGATTCTGCAAAACCAATGATTTGTTCATTTCAAATACCTTCATTAGACAGCATAACAGACAACTATACACATGGACCTCAACAGATGGAATACATAGAAATCAACTTGACTACATCTGTGGAAAGAGATGATCGATGGAAAAGCTCCATATCATCAGTGAAAACAAGGCCAAGGGCAGGCTGTGGAACAGACCATCAATTACTCATAGAGAAATTTAAACTGAAGCTGAAGAAAATGAAATCAAGTCCACGAGAACCAAAATACTTAGAGATCATCTGAAGAACAGGTTAGATACATTAAACGCTAATGACCGAAGACCAGAAGAGTTGTGGGATGACATCAAGAACATCATACATGAAGAAAGCAAAAAGTCATTAAGAACACAAGAAAGAAGGAAAATGTCAAAATGGAAGTCAGAACAGACACTGAAACTTGCTCTCCAACATAGAGATGCTAAAGCAAATGGAAGAAATGAGGGGATACAAGAGCTGAACAGAAAATTTCAAATATCAGCTTGAGAAGACAAAGCCAAATATTACAACAAAATGTGCAAAGATCTCAAATCAGAACACCAAATCAGCATTTCTCAAGCTGGGGGAACTGAAGAAAAAATTCAAGCTTCGACTTTCGTTATTTTAAGATTCTCTGAGCAAATTATTGAATGATGCAGGAAGCATCAAGAGAAGATGGAACGACAACACAGAGTCACTGTACCAAAGAAAATGGTTAATGTTCAACCATTTCAAGAGGCAACATATGATCTAGAGCCAATGATACCGAAGGAGGAAGTCCAAGGTGCGTTGAAGGAATTAGCAAAGAACAAGGCACCAGGAATTGGTGGAATACAAATTGAAATCTTTCAAGAAAGTGAGGCAGCACAGGAGGCACTCACTCATCTCTGCCAAAAATTTTGGAAGACAACTGTCTGGCTGACTGATTGGAAGAGATCCGTATTTGTGCCTGTTACCAAGAGAGGTCACCCAATGGAATGCTGAAATCATTGGGCAATCTCTTTGATATCCCATGTAAGTAAAGTTTTGCTAAAGGTAAGACAGAAACCTTGACAGAGAACTTGCAGATGTTCAAGCCAAATTCAGAAGAGGCTGTCGAAAGACGGATGTCATTGCTGATATCTGATGGATCTTGGCTGAAAGCAGAGAATATCAGAAAGATGTTTACCTGTGCTTTATTGACTACACAAAGGCTTTCGATTGTGTG
>NW_006408853.1:2295983-2296675 GCF_000296735.1 Chrysochloris asiatica
TTTAATAGATTTGAAGTCAGGGAGTAAGAGTTTTCCCACCTTATTCTTCTTCTTCAGCAGTGCTTTGCTTATCCTAGGTCTCTTTCCTTTCCATATAAGGTTTGTAATTGTTTTTTCCATCTCTTTGAAGAATGTTGTAGGTATCTGGATTGGGATTGCATTATACATGCAAATTGCTTAGGGTTGTTAATCTCCAACTCTTAAGAACCAGCCTTGTGCTGATGTTTCTAAAGGAAAATTCACATGCACCATTGCATGCAAATGTTACATTTACATTATATCAATCTATTAAGTGTGCATTAGCATAATGAAAAAGCTGAAAACACTTTGAAAATTACAAAGCTGTGACACAGAGAAACAATGGATACAGGTTCTTGGAAAAGTAGTTGCTCTTTAGAAGGTTGCCAAAATCTTCAATTTAAAAGAGTACAATATGTGCAAAGTTCAATAAAGTAAAATTCAATAAAATGAGACATATCTAAATTTTTGGTTTCCCATACTTATTGAAAAATGATATGGAACACATAAACATTGACATCTTAGGCATTAGTGAGCTGAAATTGACTAGTATTGGCCATTTTGAATATGATAACAACTTGGTTTACTATGCCAGGAATGACAAATTGAAGAGGAATGGTGTTGCATTCATTGTCAAAAAGAACATATCCAGATCAGTCATGAGGTACAATGCT
>NW_006408853.1:2296775-2300452 GCF_000296735.1 Chrysochloris asiatica
ATTGTGTGGATCATGACAAGCTATGGACAACATTGTGAAATATGAGTATTCCAGAACACTTAATTGTGCTCATGAGGAATCTGTATCTGGACCAAGAGACAGTTGTTCAAACAGAACATGGGAACACTGAATGTTTTAAAATTAAGAAAGATGTGCGAATAGGTTGTATTCTTTCACCATACTTTTTCAACCTGTATGCTGAGCAAATAATATGAGAAGCTGGGTTCTAAGAAGAAAAATATGGCATCAGGATTGTTAATGAGGAAGACTCATTAACAGCCTGCAATATGCAGATGAGACAACTTTGCTTGCTGAAGGTGAAGAGGACTTAAAACATTTACTGATAAAGATCAAGGAGCACTGCCTTCGGTATGGATTACATCTCAATGTAAAGAAAATAAAAATCCTACCCACTAGACCAATAAACAACATTCTTATCAACGGAGAAAAAATTGAAGTTGTTTTGGACTTCATTCTTCTTGGATCAACTATCAACACTCACGGAAGCAGCAGTTAAGAAATCAGACGACATATTTCATTAAGAAAATCTGCTGCACAAGACCTTTTTAAAGTGTTGAAGAGCAAAGATGTCAGCTTGAGGACTAAGGTGCGCTTTACCCAAGTCATGGTATTTTCAATAATCTCATATGCATGTGAAAGGTGGACAGTGAATAAGGAAGATTACAGAAGAATTGATGCTGTTGAGTTATGATGTTGGAGAAGAATATTGAAAATGCCATGGGCTGCCAAAAGAACCAATAGATCTGTTTTGGAAAAACTGCAGCCAGATTGCTCCTTGTAGGCCAAGATGGTCAAACTTCTCTTCTCATAACTCAGACATATTGTAAAGAGGGACCAGTTGCTGGAGAGGGATATCATGTTTTGTAAGGTGGAAGGTCAGAGGAAAAGAGGAAGACCCCCAATGAGATGGAATGGCCAAGTGGCAGCATCTATGGACTCAGATGTGGCAAAAGTAGTGAGGTTGGCCCAGGATTGGACAGTGTTTCATTCTGCTGTGCATAAGGTGCTATGAGTTGGTATCAACTTGATGACACCTAACAACAACAACATCAACCTCTGCAAGAGACTGTAACTACAACCCTGAACCTGTAGGCCAGAATTCCCTAGGGACTGATGGGATGGATAATATTTTCCCCCCATCTAGCAAAATTTGGATTGACAGTGAATACTACTATATTTCCTAGTGATTTAGATAGTTCACTAGTCTTGCATTTATGCAACCTCATTCAACAGGAATATTGTGCCATTGTAGAATTAGCACTGGGCTGCAAAACACAAGAGTGGCAGTTCAAACCCACCAGCTGCTCCTTGGAAACCATATACAGGGTCACTATGAATTAGGACTGACTTGACAGCCCTTAATAACAACAAAGACTGAACATGAGTGGGAGTGGGCGGAAGGGGAAGCATTTGATAGATTGCTACCAGCAATCTGAATTTTCACAGCAGCTGAACATTATGTCTCTTTCCAAGGTAGAAAAGATTGGGTAAAAGTAAATGAAAAAAAGGAGAAATAATAGCTAAAGGCAAAGGAACAAATAAATGGGTTATGCTCAGGAAAATCTAACATTATGCTGAAAGCTCTAAAGAGGTTCAGAGCAAGAGAATAATCTCAGTAAAATTCTTTTCAAGACCTAAAAGGGTGAAGATGAAAGAAAATTTGGAAAACCTGACCAGGTCAGATGGACAAAAACAGCAGATTTAAAGAGGTGGTATTGAAGTAAATTTATGCTTAGAACTCATTAACACAGTGAAGGACTAATTGTTAATGACTTGTTTGGGCTTGCAAATGTTTGGGAGGGGAGAAGTTAGTTCTTCAAGTATGAAAGGGAAAATGGCTAGAAGAGCCAGGGGGTGGCCTATAGTACAGCTAATTATTTCATATGGCCCTTTGTAGCCAAATTTCTCCTTTTTGTAATACATTGCAAATACTAGCCTCTCTGCCTGTGATTATGGATCCATTTTGGAATGAGTTGCTAAGGAGTAAAGACAAAATGTGGCGAAGGAGTAAAGATTGGACTCCTGGTGTGATGTTATAGGAGCAGCACTGGACTGTGAACTGCAAGGTCAGCAGTTCAAACCCACTTACAGCTCCTTGGAAACCCTATACAGGGTGGCTATAAATTGGCATCAACTCTAAGGCACTTACCAACAAGAAGTAAAGATTGCAGTGGAATTTAGGATTAAGGATGCCCCCACCTTACTGGAGAGTTTGACTGAAGTCACTACCATTAGTTTCACTTAGGGATATGGTCTGACTCCAATTCATAAATTCACTTTCTTGTCCTGGATTGTGCCTATGACTCATTATTTATGACCTCCAGTTCATGGGACTTTTGACTCATCACCTGACCTGATTCATCAACTCCTGTAACCTAATACATCAACAGCCTGTAGTCTGATCTACTGATTTGGGCTCTTCAGATCCTGAGATTACTTGGGTGAGAAGATTCCTACAGACTGACCTCTGTACTATGGATTTGGGACTTGACAGCCACCACAATTGTGAGAGCCATTTCCTTTGATGGTTGTGAGTTTTGTGAGACATTGCAACCTGAGACTTTAGTGAAGACAGAAGTGGTGACTGATATTAAGGATTATGTAATAGTATAGAATGTTGGAAAGGTCAAACAGTAAAGATACCTTTTACTCCCAACTCTTTTTTTTTTTTTTTTTTAAATGTTTTATTGTAAATTATGCTGTGGATTAATGTGCCAGACTGTAAAGCCATTTGAACTGCAAGGTTAGCGGTTCAAGCTCACCAGCTGCTCCTCGGAAACCCTATCCAGGGTCGCTATGGGTCGGAACCAACTCGATGGCACTTAACAACAACAACAACATGGTAGAACGTTAGATTTACATTCATTGTATCATATATTGTTTCATTGCCATGGTTACAATCCCCTCCATGCATCATCAACCAACCAAAGGGTATACACTATTAGCCTGCACCCGGCCATCAGCATTCAGCCCCTCTGCCCCTCTGTGTCTAAAGTCCCCAGCTGCTCCATCTCTCCACGTCATTATCTCTGCCTTCATCTCTGGCGTCACTGCTTCTCTGGGTATGGGCCCCACTCGTCTCCCTTGATGGTCCCAGGGACCTCCACTCCTAGACTGCAAAGTTAATCACTCCCCTCCTTGCTACAAAACATTTAACTTTACATTTCCAACCCTCACAATCAGTCCTGATAACAATAATTCACTATTGTATCGTAAGAGACCTATTCTCATTTCCTTTCATCAGCCCTGCCTACACAGATTCGATAATACTCTGTGGAAATTCCACCTTCCTCCACAGCCTCTGGATCTAGGTTCCCTCTTGAAAGCTTGTAATCCGGTCACTTCTTGCCTTTGTAGCCCCTCCATTTTGGGTAGCTAGTGTCCAAGTTGCCCATCCCTGTCTACTCTGTGTATGGAGGGGGTGGGAATGACCCTTGCTATAAAGATTTGTTCCCTCATTTGAGCTACTGCATCCATAGGTGTAGGTCAAATTCATCATTGTATCAGATTACTCATTTTTTCCCTCTTCTTTCTTCTTCTAGTTGAGCTCTGATCATCCAGTCATTGAAGCCAAGTCAAGTGGGTATTATCTGCAAGTGTGGGTGTTCTTGTACATATGCCCTCTCTTCTTATCAGCGGGATGCTTCACTCTCCAC
>NW_006408853.1:2304442-2306105 GCF_000296735.1 Chrysochloris asiatica
GAAATGGTTAATGTTCAACCGTTTCAAGAGGTAGCATATGATTAAGAGCCAATGATATTGAAGGAGGAAGTTCAAGGTACATTGAAGGGATTGGCCAAGAACTAGTTACCAGGAATTGATGCAATATAAATTAAAATCTTTTGAGAAAGTGAGGCAGCACAGGAGGCACTCACTCATCTCTGCCAAGAAATTTGGAAGACAACTATCTGGCTTACTGATTGGAAGAGATCCATATTGGTGCGCATTCCAAAGAGAGGTAACCCTGTGGAATGCGGAAACCATCAGACAATCTCTTTGATATCCCTTGCGAGTAAAGTTTTATTCAAGGTAATACAGAAATGGCTGCAAGCTTACATTGATAGAGAACTTCTAGAGGTTCAAGCCGGATTCAGAAAAGGCCGTGGAATGAGGGATATCATTGCTGACGTCCGATGGATTTTGGCTGAAAGCAGAGAATATCAGAAAGATGTTTACCTGTGTTTCATTGACAATGCAAAGGCTTTTGATAGTGTGGATCATGACAAGCTATGGACAACATTGAGAAGTATGAGTATTCCAGAACACTTAATTATGCTCATGAGAAATCTGTACATGGAACAAGAGGCAGTTGTTCAGACAGAGCATGGGAACACTGAATGGTTTAAATTTAAGAAAGTTGTGCAACAGGGTTGTATTCTTTCACCATACCTATTCAACCTGTATGCTGAGGAAATAATCTGAGAAACTGGATTATATGAAGATAAACCTGGCTTCAGGATGGAGGAAGACTCATTAACAAACTGTGATATGCAGATGATACAACCTTAATTGTTGAAAGTGAAAAGGACTTAAAACATTTACTGATAAAAATCAAAGAACACATCCTTCAGTATGGATTACACCTCAATGTAAAGTAAACAAATATCCTAACCACTGGACCAATAAATAGCATTCTTATCAACAGCAAAAAGATTGAAGTTGTCAAGGATTTCATTCTTCTTGGATCAACTATCAGCACTCACAGAAGCAGCAGTCAAGAAATCAAACGACGTATTGCATTAGGCAAATCTGCTGCACAAGACATTTTTTTTTATTTTAAAGTTTTTATTGTGAATTGAATGATAGTTTACATGGAAGAACATCAGCTTTACATTCATCCTACAGTATTTCATTTCATTGCAATGATTACAATCCCCTCCACACACCATCATTCAATAGCATTTGCTTCCATTCCCTCTGGTTTTTTGGCTGTACTCTGAAGCACTCAGGAATAGATAACCATTCAAAAACCAAAGGGTTGTTTGCCTGCCTCCCAGCTGCCAGCACACAGCCCCTCTCCCTCCTTGACTCTAGAGTCTCCCAGCCACTCCATCACTCCATGTCATGGTCTCTGCCTCCATTTCTGGCATCGCCGCTTCTCTGGATAGGGTCCTACACTCCGCGCTTCTCCCTTGATGGTCTTAGGGTCCTCTGCTCCTGTACTGCTAGATCAACCACTCCCTTCCTTTTGTTACAGAACGTCTACTTTTACATTTACAACATTCACAATCAATACTGATAGCAATTATTCACTATTGAGCCACAAGAATCTTATCCCCATCTCCTTTCTTTTTTTTTTTTTCTCCTTTTTATATCCCAAATCTCTGATTTTTAAAATATTATTTTTTTTAATAAATGTTTTATT
>NW_006408853.1:2306741-2308174 GCF_000296735.1 Chrysochloris asiatica
CCCTCCCCATTTGGGTATCCAATGTCCAAGTTGCCCATCTACGTCTATTCTGTGTGTGGAGGGGGTGGGAATGTTTCTTGCTGTGAGGATTTGTTGCCTCTTTTGAGTCACTGCATTCGTAGGTATAGGTTAAGTTCATCAGGTTGAATCAGCTCAATCTTTTTTTTTTTTTTCCCCTCTTCTTTCTTCTTCTGGTTGATCTCTGATCATACAGTCATCTGGTCCTGGTCACTAGGGTACCATCTGCAAGTGTGGGTATTCTTGTGCACATGTCCTCTCTTCCCATCAGCCAGCAGCTCCATTCTCCACTTGAGTCCTCCGTGGCCACGCCACTGACTCTGGGCCCAGGAGTCCTCAGGTTTCCTCACACTGCTTGCCAACCAGGTCCCCAACTGGGTCCACAGAAGTCCACTGAATATTCTAAGGCTTAGCTCGCCGCTTTATTGCTGCCTTTACCTCACTTCTCCCCATCGGTGATGCGTGTGGTCACCAATCCTAGCGTGCATTTCCACCAAGTCTCAGTCTTGGAAGGGGGCCTGCGTTGAAAGGACACGACCAACTACCCCAATGTCTCCAAGGGAAGCGACCCGTTTGTTCCTGTAGTAACAGTCCATCTGCCTGATTGTTTCGTATTTTTCCTGTAGGTCTTTCATTCAAGAAGTATCTTTTGTTCTTCTCATCTCTCCAGGCTGGTCAGCTAGTTTTTCAAGTGGAGATTTCTCATCTCTGGTGATCTGGATGTGGTTCTGGTTTCTATCTATAGTTTTATGTATTGCAAAGGCTCCGCAGGAAGCCTCGTTCACTGGGTAGCTGTAGCCCCATTTTAGGTATTCCAATCAGTTAAAGGCAGAAGACGGGCTTACAAGCCTTCTAGTGTGATGTTTCTGACTATTCCTTTCTCTCCCCCTCCAGTGTTCACTCTATATTATAATGCAAGGAAAACCAAGATTCAAAAAACAGCCAAGCATCTTAACACGATTCCCCACCCACTCCAACCATGACTCAATCCCTGTATCTCAGAGCCCTGAGGTTCCAAGGCTGTGCATATATTGTCCTTTATCTCTGTCCCATTTGGCCCATTCAAACATGCCCAATTGTTCTCCCATCTGTCCCGTTTCTTCATTTCCCTCTCCCTCCCTGTATATTGCCCCCTCCCCAGCACCCAAGCTTTCCTGAGTCCAATCCCCGCCCTGAGCTCCACCTTCCCCCGTTCCACTCACCCACCACCAATTCCCCAGCAACCAACAAAGACTTCCCCCTACGTCCCTTGAGTATAATTTCTTTTTCTTAGTCTTTTACAGTAGTGGTCCTATGCAGTATTTCTCTTTTTGTGACTGACTAATTTCACTCAGCATAATAAGGTTCATCCATGAGCTTGAGGAAGCTTGCCACTTCCTTGTTATTCTTCAATGTAGCATAATATTCCATTGTGT
>NW_006408853.1:2308274-2309744 GCF_000296735.1 Chrysochloris asiatica
TCCTATGCAGTATTTCTCCTTTTGTGACTGACTAATTTCACTCAAGATAATATACTCAAGGTTCATCCATGTTATGTGGTGGCTTGCAGCTTCCTTTTTATCCTTCAAGGTAGCATAATATTCCATTGTTTGTATGTACCACAGTTTGTTTATCCATTCTTCAGTTGATAGGCATTTAGGCTGTCCCCATCTTTTTGCTATTGTAAATAGTGCTGCTATGAACATTGGTATGCATATATCTACTTGTGTTATGACTCATATATATTGTGGGCAAATACCAAGTAGAGGAATTGCTGGATCATAAGGAATTTCTATTTCCAACCTTTTGAGGAGGCGCCATATTGCTTTCCAGAGAAGTTGGACCTTTTTGCAGTTCCACCACCAATGCAGGAATGTCCCACTCTCTCCACATCCCCACCAGTATTTATTGTCCTCTACTTTTTTGATCTTTGCTCTTGTTTCTTGTGTGACATGATATCTCATTGTTGTTTTGATTTGCATCTCTCTAATGGCTAGTGATCGTGAACATTTCTTCATATGTTTGTTGGCTTCCTGGATCTCCTCTTTGGTGAAGTGTCTGTTCATGTCCTGGGCCCATTTTTTAATTGGGTTATTTGTCTTTTTTCTTGTAGAGGTGTTGTAGTTTCCTATATATTTTAGAAATAAGTCCCTTATCTGATGTGTCATTGCAAAAGATTTTTCCCCATTCTGTGGGTTCCCTTTTTATTATTCTGGTGAAGTCTTTTGATGCACATAAGTTTGTAATTTTGAGTCTGTCCCATCATCTATTTTGTCTACTTTAGTTTGTGTAGTTTTAAAAATGTTTGGTGGTCTGTGTATTCCCTGAATTAGTGTCTTCACATTTGTCCCTATTTTTTCATTGATGGCCTTCATAATTCTGGGATTCACATTTAGGTCTTTAATCTATGTTGAGTTGGTTTTTGTATAAGATGTGAGGTGAAGGTCTTGTTTCAATATTTTGCATATTGCTTTCTAGTTCTGCCAGCACCATCTGTTGAAGAGACTATCACCTCTCCATGTGATATATTTAGGTGTTTTGTCAAAAATCAGTTGGCGGTATGTTGTTGTTGTTGTTAGGTGCCATCTAGTCGGTACCGACCCATAGCGATATTATGCACAGCAGAACGAAACACTGCCCGATCC
Organism: Chrysochloris asiatica; assembly: GCF_000296735.1. Lineage (NCBI taxonomy): Eukaryota > Metazoa > Chordata > Mammalia > Afrosoricida > Chrysochloridae > Chrysochloris > Chrysochloris asiatica. The sequence goes on from NW_006408853.1 coordinate 2,309,439, forward strand.
TAGGCCAACCTCATTATTGTTGCCACTCTTGAGTCCATTGATGCTGCCACTTGGCCAGTCCATCTTGTTGGGGGTCTTCCTCTTTTCCTCTGACCCTCTACCTTACCAAACATGATATCCTTCTCCAGCTACTGCTCCCTCTTGACAATATGTCCAAAGTACGAGAGGCAAAATTTGGCCATCTTGGCCTCTAAGGAGCACTCTGGCTGCATTTCTTCCAAAACGGATTTATTGGCTTTTTTGGCAGCCCATGGCACTTTCAATATTCTCCTCTAACACCACAACTCAAAGGCATCAATTATTCTA
>NW_006408853.1:2327926-2330028 GCF_000296735.1 Chrysochloris asiatica
ATGTTTATCTGTGGCCCTAATACTTAAATGAGTATTTATTTTGGTACTTTTTTTTTTTTTTTTTTATGTGGTCGGGGTGTGGTCTTCCCTTTTCACTCTTCTTATTGGTTGACTCAGAGAAACTTTCACAGGTGCTGCCTGTTTCCTTGTTATCTGGCAGCCAGTATTGGTTATTGCCTGGGTTTTGGTGTTTTATACGGTGTGAATGCAGCTTGATTATTTAGCAGCAGATGTTGACTCTTCTCGTGTAATATAAGGAGACAAAGAGTCCTCCAATAGCAGAAGGGAGGCTTGTAATAGCCAAACAACATCAGCCGGTAAAAAGCATAGTCAGAATCAAAAGCAAAATCAAAAATGGGAGAAAAAGGAAAAAGGGAAAAAAGAAAAATAGAGAATAGAAAAAAAAGGAAACCCAGAAGAAAATAATGCAGGACTAGCTAAATTAAGGCTCAATACAGCTGTCTCTAATCACAGAAAAGGGAAGGGGGGGTAGCAGAAGAATAAGAGAAGGAAAAGAAGAAGAAGAAGAAGAAGAAGAAGAAGAAGAAGAAGAAGAAGAAGAAGAAAATATATATACATAAAATAAAACCAGAAGAAAATGATGTAGCACCAGCCAAAACAAGACTCAATACCATATTCTCCACTCACAAAAAAGAGGGAGTGGGCCAGAGGAGAAAAAGAGGTAGAAGAAATGAAAGAAGAAAGAAAGAAAAAATTATTTTAACCACCCCCCCCCAAAAAAAAAAAAAAAAAAACCAACAATGATAATAAGAAGAAAATCTGTGGCTTAATGTAGGTATGTCTTTAATATCCTCACTCTCTTTTGGTCACTCTGACCTCCTCTCCTGGTTGTTAGACACTGTCGAGTCGATTGCAAACGACCCTGTATAGGGCTTCTGAGGAATGGCTGGTGAGCTTGAACCACCGACCTTGCAGTTCAAAAGGCTCTGTAGTGTGCTGTCTCAACTCTCAGAGCCATGCCTGTACTCCTGCTAGACCAGCACAAAAAGGCAGACCCAGATAGATGCACATCCACATCTCAGCCTGGGCTGAGTGCGCGGTTTTCTGAGGATTGGCTGGTGGGCGTGAATCACCGCCCTTGCAGTTCAATAAGCTTTGCCGCAGGGTGGGTCCCACGGGGGTTCTCGTAGGCTGGGTGGTGCTCTAGCTTGTTATGGCGTGTGGGTGGGGTCAGTGGCTGCACAAGACATTTTTAAAGTGTTGAAGAGCAAATATGTCAGCTTGAGGACTAAGGTGAGCCTGACCCAACCATGGTATTTTCAATAACCTCATATGCATGCGAAAGCTGGACAGTGAATAAAGAAGACTGTAGAAGAAATGACGCATTTGAATTATGGTGTTGTAGTAGAATATTGTAAGTGCCATGGGCTGCCAAAAGATCCAACAGATCCATGCTGGAATAAGTAGAGCCACAGTGCTCCTTGGAGGATAAAATGGCCAATGTTCTTCTCTAATACTTTGGACGTATTGATAGGAGGCACGAGTTGCTGGAGAAGGACATCATGTTTGGTTGGGTGGAGGGTCGAAGAAAACGAGGAAGCCCCCCAGTGAGCTGGATTTACAAAGTGGCAGCATTAATTGGTTCAAGCATGGCAATGATTGTGAGGTTGGCCCAGGATTGGGTAATGTTTCATTCTACTCTGCATAGGGTCCTCATGAGTCGGTGCTGACTCGATGGCACATAACAACAACAACATACTTATTGAGGTTTCATTTTTTTTTTTTTTAGTTTGTTTTTAATATCAAGAATTTAACAGCTGTATTCTCTGGTTCTGCTAATTCTTTACACAATGGTGACCTTATATCTCGTGGTTTAAGTAAGGCTAAAGAACAAAGGAGAAAAAAGCCGAATTTATACATTAACTAAGACTTTATAATGTGATTCAACTGCACTGAAGACATTGTGTAAATTGATCAAGCTTATGAACTGGGAAGTCAACAAAGTAGTAGAGCAAGTTTTTCCAGTGTGATTATCATGTGATATTGAATGAGTAACTTGTTGTTGTTGTTGTTAAGTGCCATCAAGTTGGTTCCGACCCATAGCGACCCTGTACAGGGTTTCCGAGGCTGTAAATCTTTAC
>NW_006408853.1:2330447-2331661 GCF_000296735.1 Chrysochloris asiatica
TCAAGGTCGGCAGTTCAAAACTACCAGCAGTTCTGCAGGAGAAAGATGAGGTGTTCTGCTTCTGTAAAGATTTACAGCCTCAGAAATCCTGGGCAGGGTCACTATGAGTCGGAACCGACTCAATGATACTTAACAACAACAACAACAATAACAACTGATATTAATATTTTTATAACTTTTGTCTCATCATGATTGGTCAATATACTATAGAAAGCTAGTTTATAATATATTATATTTTAAATTATGAAAAATTTATATAGGTTGGCACACAGTTGAAACTTAGGCCTTGGTACCTAATAATAGCACTGTATGACAGGCAATGAATTGGGTACCACAACACAGCCCTGAGTAAAACCACATAGCTTTTGCTTTAATAGAATTTTGATATCCCAGGGTGAGAAAGATTGAAAATTTCGAATACCCTTAAAAGAGAAAAACTAATACAAGTTAAAAATAGCAATTTTTACATCCCCCACCACAAATTTACGGTGCTTCCTCAAAATTATATGCCTACAAGATCAAATACCACTCATGTGTGAAGACTGAAAAGCTTTACAAAGCACTAAATCCCATTAAAGTTAGAAACATTTCCAATTTTAAATTTAAATTAATGTTCCTCTCTTACTCAGAGTTGGGAAGATGGGTTTTTCTTTAAAAAGATGGTATAAGGTTATACTAGCTGTAACAGCAAACAAACCCTAAAAGGGAAATTAGTAAAACATGATACCTTATTTTGCATTGTGTCAGTAATGTTTCTGTTGTTAAGTGCAATCAATTCTAACTCTTAGCTTCCCTGAATAGTTTCCAAGGACTGGATGTGGTTTGAACCTTTGGCCTTGTGGTTACCTATCCAGTGCTTATCCTACAGTGAGCAATATGATACATTTAAATTCAAAATGGTAGCTATATGACATAATTATGTTAGAAATGCATTAGCAATACTTTTCTAATAGAAGTGAATGTGCTTATGTTTACATATAGTTCCCGGGGCCATAGTTTACATTAGTTACTTTGGGACCATTGTTGTTTACCTTTAGTGCCATTGAATTGGTTCCAATCCTTAGTGACTCTGTGTAGTGTTGCCAAAGGTTTAAATATTTATAGGAGCACAAAGCTTCATTCTTTCTCCTGTAGTGGGGTCATAGTTGTTGTTGTTGTTAGGTGCCATTGAGTCAGAATTGACACATAGCGACCCCATGCACAGCAGAACGAAA
>NW_006408853.1:2335986-2345300 GCF_000296735.1 Chrysochloris asiatica
TGACACATAGCAACCTTGTATAAAGTTTCTGAGCCTTTAAACTTTGAGGGAGCAGAAAGTTTCATCTTTCTTTGATGGACTGGCTGGCAGGATTGAATCTTGAACCTTGTGGTTCACAGTCCAATTACTATAATTTTAAAGCTTCAGATGCCCCAAATAAGAAAGATTAATTTATTTTTATTCTTGAAATACACAGGTTTCATTTCATTAAAATATGTTTCCCTTACTACCCTTGAGCTTGCAGAGTCCTAATTGATTATTTGTTTTGATCTGTTTAGAGCCTCAGTGCATTCATGCTCTAGTGGATGCATTTTCTTTCAAAGTTGAGGTGTTACTTAAACTATAGTATGAGAAATTAAAAATAGCATCAGATGTTAACAGTCACTGACATGAACACAGGTTCACTAGATTTTTAAAATTCTTAATTATGATTGTGTTATTTTGTGATATTTTTGTATATGTAGGGTTTTACTAGTTAAGCAGTAGAAGTGAAATGATGTGCCAACCTCTTATTATCTTATTTAACCTTTTAGTAGTCCTATGAGATAGATTATTCATCTCATTTTACAGAGGATAAAACTAAGTTTCATTACAGATTAAATAACTTGCCAAAGGTTTTCTAGTGAGTAAATATTAGAGTAATTGGCTGTAATTGAAGTCAAGGAGCTCAGTGGCTGTGAATCATAAAATCAGTAGGTTGAGCCCACCAGCCATTTGGAAGGAGAAAGATAAAGCTTTCTGCTCCTGTAAAGATTAAAAGCCTCAGAAATCCTATACTGATTTGGATTTGGAGTTGGAACCAACTCAAAGGAAGTTAAAAACAACAACAACAATTGAAGCTAAGCTGTGCCTTGCACTAAAGTGCATTCTAAAAGCAAGCTTCCTCCCCAAAGTCACTCAGATTTATTTGTTCAAAGGGTTGGAAAGCCCACTGCTCTGTCTGCTGCTCTGCTACAGTTTTCTGTCTCTGAGTTAAGGAGGTTCAATGTGCAGGGATCTTGGGATCCAAAGGATGTGCTCCAACCGTGGTTTTCCTTCTTTGATGGTAGTGAGATTCCCCTCCTGCTTCTGAGATTGTTCATTTCAAGGTTTTACAATTAGTGAACTCTGCTAACATCTACAACAGTATCATGTTATCCTATCAGGATCTTCTCCTGCCTTTTCTTACCAAGGCTCAGCAGGACAGAAACATTGTTGGAGGGAGTTACATATTATGACTAGAAGAGACATTAGATAATTCCCACCACACCTATCTATTAACTGAAACAACTCTTTCACACTATACCCCCTGATTTCAATAGTTTATTCCTTGTTTTTGCCTGATCTGTTCATGGACTATCTTTGTGGTGACTCACAGTTTGTAGGATACTTCCTGTTGTTCTAACCCAATTTTTCCTTTCTGAGTAGGGTCTGAGACAAGTGGTCTTAAGTAAGTTTGAACCAAACTTGGGCTTATTTCAGTGCTATAATCAGCTTCTACTTTCCTTTAACTTGTTATTGCAGCTACTATTGTTTAACAACAACAACAAAAACAAAAACAAAGAATTGTATGTCTTGCCATTCCCTTGTAACTATGTATTTTCATATGAATCAAACTAGCAAATTCATGAGGAGTTATAGCTACATCTACTTATTTTAAAGCCCAGGAATAATATTTACTTTGAGTAAGTGATTGCAATGTAACAGTTGCTTTAAATCATGGGTGGCTTTTTATCCCGTCCAGAAACCAACTCGATGGTACCTAACAACAACAACAGAAACCTTCTTCCCCTAATCACACATTCCAGTGATTTAGGACCATTGCATCACGCACCATCATTGTAACACCACCTGCTATAATAATTTATTTAAGAAAGATCATCATGAGGCTGGTCCTTATGATGTGGAGGTTAAAGACATTCCATCTGACATTCCTGAAGTGCTATACCACACCATAATTACTGATATTAACCATTATTCCTTGCTCCAGTGTTCTCTCCAAAGTCCTGTAATTAACTGCAACATCTCACAGAACTCATAGACCGTTAAGGAAATGGCTCACACAGTTGTGGAGGCTGGAAAACCCCAAATCCACAGTTCAAACATCAGCATGGAGGATTCACTTCACCCAACAACACTGGACTATTGATTCATAAAGCTGTTGTTGTTAAGACTCATAGAGACCTTATGCACAACAGAAGAAAACACTGTCCAGTCCTGTGCCAATTGCACAACCGTTGCTGTACTTGAGCACATTGCTGCTGTTGTCACTGTACCAGACCATCTTGTTGGGGGTCTTCCTCTTTTTGCTGACACTCCTCTTTACCAAGCATGATGCTCTTCTCCAGGATGTGGGATCTAGCAAATCAGGCTGCTGGTTCAAGTTCCAGGAACTTGAAGTCAGATCAAGGTGAAAGTCATTAATCAAGCAAAGGAGGTACACTGTACCCTCATATCACTAGATGGCTCATTTTATACCCATCTAAGGAGTCCTGGTGTGGTGCTGTGGACTAATGTGTCAGACTGCAAAGTCATTTGAACTGCAAAGTCAGTGGTTTAAGCTCACCAGCTGCTCCTTGGAAACCCTATACAGGGTCACTATGGGTCAGAATCAACTCGACGGCACTTAACAACAACAACAATGTTTCAAATTTTGACAATTATAGTGAACTGTGTTAATATCTATAGCTCAATCATGTCATCCTATCAGCATCTTCTCCCACAGTACCCAGAACCTTCAGGAAAATAGTTGTTTGGTGGGAGTAACAAAGATGAAGTCTAGAAGAGACATATTGACTTACTACAACACAAACCTCAAATTTACACTCCCCCATAGTGTACTCCATTATGTCCTGACAAAGTAAACCCTACGTTATGGTAATAGCATTTTAAGGAGCAATAAGAATAGCACCTTCTTGAAAGGAAGGATAAAGTAATTAAAGATTAATTAATTAATTAATTCTAATTTGGTTGAGGTGCTAGAGTATCTGGAGTGGAATTTGAAAAGTTTTATGTGAGAAGAAAGAATGATGATACTCTGAAACACAGAAATAAAAAATAAAAGAAAAAACTTGAACTTGCCTAATTGAGAATTTAGGGTTTACCTCCAATTGTTTCACAATGTAATCAATATGGCTGTAAAAATTAAGTACATTGCTGCAAGATAATACATTGGTCAGCAAGGTCAGTTTGAACTGTAAGGTTGACAGTTCAAATCTAGCACTTGCTTCTTGTACACACTATACAAGGTTTCTGTAAGATGGAACTGACTCGATGGCAACTTAAAAACAACAACAACATTTATTTATTATTTATTTTTACTGTCTTTCAAACAACTTTTTATTATGATATTTTAGAGTACCTTGGGTTTTCCACTCAAAATTCATACACATTTTGGTACCTGAGTTTGATTGCAATCTGTTCCCCTTTCTTCCTGAATTTCCTATTTTCTTCTATCCTTCTTTCCTATTTATTTCTCTTTTCTTATATCTGTCAAGGACAAATGCTGCCCTTCTGATATTTGATGATTGGTTGTTCTAGGGAATGTTTACTTCCCTGGTTTATTGTTCACCTCATAGGCCAATTAAGGAGCTCTGGTAGCGTAGTGGTTACAAGTCGGGCTGTCAACCGCAAGGTCACCAATTCGAAACTACCAGTGGTTCCACAGGAGAAAGATGAGGTGTTCTGCTCCTGTAAAGATTTACAGTCTCGGAAACCCTGTGCAGGGTCACTATGAGTCAGAACCGACTCCACGGTACTTAAAAACAAAAATAGGCCAATTGATTGACTGAAAGTTAAGCCATTGAGGTTGTTGTTGTTGTTGAGTGCCGTAGAGTCGGTTCTGACTCATAGCGACCCTGTACAGGGTTTCCGAGGCTGTAAATTTTTACGGGAGCAGAAAGCCTCATCTTTCTCCCGCGGAGCGGCTGGTAGTTTCGAACTGAAAGCCTGATGGGTGCATAAGAGCTATAATCTCAGTGGTTTCACCAATCTTTCTCAGACCGGTAAATCTGGTCTATTTTATGATTTTGAGTTTTCTTCTGCATTTTTCTTATGCTCTATTCAATACCTCCCACTGTGATTCCTATGAGAGTGGTTGATATTGGTAGCTGAGCCCCATCTAGTTATTTGGCCTCATGTAGTCATGTAGGACTTCTCATGGTCTATTAGTATTTTGGTTTAATTGTTTCCTTGTAACTGACATTTCCTTCATTCTTCTTTGCTCTACACAGGAAGAGGCCAATAGTTGCAACTTAGATGTCTGCTCATAAACTTTTAAAACCTCAATAACTACTCACAAAAGTACGTTGTAGAATATTGCTATTGTGTGCTTAATTAAATACATCTCTAATATAAACTATATAATTATATCTTTATTGTCTTGCTGCACTTATTGGTACCATCATGCTTGTAAATGAACCAGAATTCTCCGAGTTTAGAAAAGGCTGATTTTCTTTATAACTGTGTAAAGATTCAAGGAATTTAATCAGGTTGATGCTAACCTATCCTGAGAGGTTGGCCTATTATTAATAATATGACTTTATTTTTTTAATGTGACCTCTACCATTCCATAAACACAAATATACAATTTGTATTGTTTTTGTAGTTTGAATTATATTACAAAAGTATCATTTTGGATATGTTTCAGAGTATAACAATTTGTCTTAGTTATCTAGAGCTGCTACAACAAAATAACATAAATGGATGACTTTAACAGACAATTTATTCTCTCACAGTTTAGGAGACTAGAAGTCTAAATTCACATTGCCAGCTTTAAAGGAAGACTCTATTTCTGTTGGCTTACAGTTCAGGAGGAAGAAACCTGTCTCTTTTCATTATCTGTAGACTAGGCAGTCCTTGGTGATCTCCATTTGTCTTAAAATCAGTCTTCTGCTGGTTCTAGATACCTGTCACAGGACTCTGTTCAACAAATTGGCTTTTCACCTGGCTCTTCTTTCTTGTTGATAGTACATCCCTCTCTGGTCATTTCTCTCTCTGTCTATCTCTTGTAAGACAAAAGGTACTACAAGTGACACTCCAGAGAAACTTCCCTTACATCAGACCAGGGCTGCAAAGGAATTAAAGACATTGTGGCATTGTGAATTAATATACTGGACTGCAGAGTCGATTTGAACCACAAGGTTGGTGGTTCAAGCTCAATAGCCACTCCTCGGAAACCGTACACAGAATCACTATGAGTTGGAACCAACTCAACAGCACTGAACAGCATCAACAAATCCACCTTTAATCCATTATCACATCAGATCACATCATGGGGATCATTGCATAAGTGCCACATTGAACCATTACATGGTCTAGTTTAGTTGACATGTTTTTTTAATTGGCGGAGGGGAGGGGGTACGTAGGGAGTTCAAGCCATAACAAACTGTGACCAAATATATTATAAAATTTAAAAATAAATTAAATGCTTATAAAGAGACTTAAACTGTAAATGTATACAGTACTACTGAAGCACCCTGCTTGGGTCATCCTAATAAGCCTTTGTCAATGCTCTTTACGTTCAGTTTCTCTCCTTTGCTCTGAACACAGGAGATGCATTTCATTTTCTGAGGCATAATTGTAGCTGCCAATTTCCTCTTTGTTCCTATGGTCACAGTGCATACCAATACTCAAAGCAAATTCATTTTTTTTTTTTTTCTTCATTGTAAAACCGTACTGTTCAAAAGCTAGATTATTTTACTTATAAAATAAATTATATTATTTGCTGATGTTTGGGAGTAAAAAACAGCTCTAGAAAGATTGCTTCATACTGTGATACATTTGCACTAGTGAGTGAGGGTTTAACTTCAGTAATCTTGGGGCTACCCAAATACCCACCCAAACCTAAATGGTTATGTGCTATGGAGTCAGTTCAACTCATAGTGACCTGGATAGGATTTCTGAGGCTATAAATCTTTATGGGAGCAGAAAGCCTCATCTTTTTCCCATGCAACAACTAGTAGACTTGAAATGCTGCCCTTGTGGTAAGCAGTCCAACTCACACCTCACTATGCTACGAGAGATCTCTAAAAGCCAAATAAATGTGCTTCATTTGACTTCTTCTCTATGTAAAGAAATCATGGTATTTGTTGATAGGAAGTTGGTTTCTTGTTGCTCTTTTAACTGGTAGAAAAGAATAAGGTTGCTTATTTCTCTCTGTTTGTGTAGTAGTCTTCTCTTCTGTGCTAGATACATTTTTAGTGTGTAAGTGATGTTGATCAAAATGTAAAAACTCTACAGGTAGCAGACAAGAAGAAAATAAAAAGAGGGAGAGAGAAAGGAGATAAAGACACACATAAACACATATGAAGCAAAACAAAACCCACTACTATGGAAATGATTTAGACTCATAGCAACCATATATAGGGAAGAGAACTCCTCTTTAGGGTTTCCAAGACTGTAAATCTTTAAGGGAGTAAAATGCTTCATCTTTCTCCCACTAAGCAGCTGGTAGATTTGAAAAGCAAACTTTCAGTTAGCAGCCAAATGCTCATTTCATAGCACCATCAGAGCTCCTCAAACACATATACATAGAAAAATATAGCAGAGAGATACAGTGATGCAGAGAGAGAAAGAGAAAGAAACAGACATACATATGGGGAAAGAGATAAATCCAAAAGAAACAGAAAACTCTACTTTGGCTGATGTTAAAATGGCAGAAAGTAAATAAATATAAAAAAAAAAACAAGAGAAAGATTTCTTTTTGTACTGTCCTATACACTTGTGGTAATTACAGTAGTCCACACTAGACTGAAAAGATAAAAGTAAATATCTGGCAGAAAGTTTAGGTTCTTTGGTTTGAGGATGAAAAATGGCCTTCATGAAGTACATAAAAGTCTTCAAAGGCTGTTCAGTACTGAATACCAAACAGTTAAGCAGGACATATTCCCTTCAGAACTGCTGAGAAAAAATCATGTTGGCAGCTGCCAACATAGAGATCTGGGAAAACACTGCTTACTAATGAATGATTCATCTCCATGAATGTTGCCCAAAATATTTGTGTTCCTTAAGATGGGGTTGGGAAAGGTGAAGAAACCAAAATTCAAATGCATAAATTCCATAAATTTAATTTTGCCCTGGTATTATGTAGGTCTGTATTCAGAAGCTGGTCATTAATCCTTCCTGACCTGTTCTTTGGCATTACTAACTTCTAATATTTTTAAAGGAGTCCTGTAGGATAAGCACTGGACTGCTAACCCCAAGGTCAGTGGTTCAAACTGAACCTTTACAGGATCACAATTAGTCAGAACTGATTCTCCGGCATATAACAACAACAATATTTTTAAATGCCTCAATAGCATCGCAGAGGTTTCTTATCACATATGGATAATTCTGTTTAAATTAAGTGATGTGGAGTTGAAAATAAACTACTTGTTATTATTGTTGTTAAGTGCTACCCACTCTGTTCTGACCCTGCAAAAGGTTTCCAAGGAGCAACTCGGATAGGTTTGAGCCGCCAACCTTGTGGTTCATAATCTAGTGCTTATCCTACAGTGCCAACAGAAGTCTTATTATTTGAATATTTTACTTTCTAGAGTAGTCATTTACTTTATGCTTAGTTATTTTACTTGGAGCAATTACACACTCTGCATTTGCCTGAGGGTGTTCTCATTTAACATTCAAACTTATTTCTGGGTTAGTTAGTATTACTGTTAAATCCCTAAGCCACAGAACATATAGCCCACTATTTAGATAGTTAAAGGGAATTGTGGGGAAATGGAGTAATTAATAATGTTTTTTACAACTCTCTGCTTCTCCAGTCAATAGTTATTACTTTAATTACTTAAAATAGTAAGTAGTATTAGCAATAGTACCTGCTGTTGTTTAATTAACACTATGGAAACTGTTATCAATTTTTTAGTGGTTTGGATGTACTTGCTATATATTTAAAGTGAATTTTTTTGATGAAAATGGCTGAAAGTAAAAATCAACTAAATGAGAAGACCATATTTCACCATTTCTAGTAAACTGTGAATCATTATATCAATAGCTTAATTCTAGAAATAAACACATTTTTGCACTGTTGTGCCAGGTTATTTGGTAAACAGTCTTCATATACTGAGTAACCAGGTTCCTTTCTCCTTGTATATGCATTTTGTGGAATTCACTGGTAACTCATATACATTTAAACCTGAAAATGAGATGGAGTCTGATTATGCAGTAATAATTGAATTTGTCCTTGTTGTTGTTAGATACCAGCTTATAGAGACTGTGCATACAAGAGAATGAAACACTGCCCAGTCCTGTGCCATCTCAACAAATAAGCCAGTTGCAATAATTTTGAGAATCCAGCCCGTTGAGAATCTTCCTCCTTTGTACTAACTGTCTACCAAGCATGATGTCCTTCACCAGTGATTGGTCCCTCGAGATAACATGTCCAAAATCCATAAAGTGAAGTTTCACTCTTGTGACATTTAAGGAACATTCTGGCTATACTTCTGACAGATATGTTAATTATCCTGATAATCCATTATACTTTCAGTATTCTTTACCAACACTATAATTAGAGGCATCAATTATTTTTACATCATCTGTCATCATTATCTCAAGGTGTAAATAGAAATCCCACAAGTTGATGAATTTAACAAATACATAATTGTTTAAACAACCAAAGGGTACATTCTGCAACCTACCTTCTGGCTGCCAGCACACAGCCTTTCTCTTTACATGTATGCTGTACATACATCTAAGAGATCAAGTTGGTTGATTGTGCTGTTTAGTTACTATGTGTCTTTTTTGAGTTTCTTTCTGGTTGTGCTATACTTTTCAGAAAGTGGTGTATTAAAATCTTCCACAATTATTGTAGATTATCTATTTATTTCTTCAATTCTACTAGGCTTTGCTCTATATACTTTGGGACGCTTTCATTGAGAGCATAGATACTTTTTATGGCTATGCCATCTTGGTCAATTGACCCTTTAATCATAAGATAATGTCCTTTATATCTTATGCTGGTTTTTGCTTTAAAGATTGTTTTTATAAGAGGTTAATAGTACCACTACAACTTGTTTTTTTATTGCAATTAGGTTGGTATATTTTGTATCCCACCAACTCGCTCCACATCCTCGTCAGCATTTATTGTCCTCTGCTTTTTTGAACTTCACTCTTATTGTTGGTGTGAGATGAAATTGCATTGTTTTTTGATTTGCATCTCTCTAATGACTAATGATTGTGACTATTCTTGTTTGTTGATTGCCTGAATGTGTTCCTTGGTGAAGTGTCTGTTCATGTCCTGTACCCATTTTTAATTGAGTTATTTGTCTTTTTCTTGTGTTATAGTTTCCTAGAGATTTTAGAGATTAGTCCCTTGTCTGATAAGTCATTGCATAAGATTC
>NW_006408853.1:2345400-2358297 GCF_000296735.1 Chrysochloris asiatica
TTTTTTTGTATATGTGTGTGATAAAGGTATTGTTTCATTCCTTTACATATAGATTTCCAGTGTTGCCAGCACCATCTGTTGAACAGACTATCTCTTGCCAATTCAATGTACCTCTGGTCCTTTGTCAAGTATCAGTTGGTTGTATGTGGATAGGTTCATCTCTGGATTCTCAATTCAGTTCCATTGATCTCTGTATCTTTCATTGTACCAGTACCAGACTGTTTTGACCACTGCAGCCATGTAGTGAATCTTGAAATCAGAGAGTGAGAGGCCTCCAAATTTGTTCTTCTGCTTAAGCAGTATTTTGCTTATCTGGGGACTTTTTCCTTTCCATATAAAGTTTGTAATTATTTTTTCCATCTCTTTAAAGAATGTTAATGTGATCTGGATTGGGATTACATTGTATCTGTAGATAGCATTGTATCTGTCATATTGATATTTTCATATGTTAAGTCTTCCTATCCAGGAACATGGTATATCCTTCCATTTTTGTAAATCTCTTTGCGTTTCTTGTAGTATTTCTTTGTGGATTTCTCTGTTTAGGTGATTTTTCCCCCTCTGATAAGTTTTATTCCTAAATATTGCATCCTTTGGGTGGCTATATTAAATGGTATGCTTTCCTAATTTATTTTCCACTTCTGTCATGGCTTACATAAGGAATCAGACTGGTTATTGTATGTTGATCTGGTACCCTGCCACTTTGCTGAATCTTCCAGTGAGTTCTAGTAGTTTTTTTGCTGGGTCTTTGGAGTTTTCTATGTGTAGGATCATATCATCTGCAAATAGAGACAGTTTTACTTCTTCTTTGACAATCTGGATGCCTTTAATTTCCCTGTCTTGCCTTATAGCCCTGTCTACATCTCCTAACACAATATTGAGTTGGAGTGGTGATAAAGGGCATCCTTGTCTTGTTCCTATTCACCAATGGAAAGCTTTCAGTTTGTCTCCACTGAGAGTGATGTTGGCTGTTGGTTTTTGTATATATGCGCTTAATTATGTTGAGGAATTTCCCTTCAATTGCTATTTTGTTGAGTGTTTTTTTGTTTATTTAATGTGTTGTTGAATTATGTTGGCTAAGATATTGTTGAGAATTTTTCATTTATATTCATGAGGTACATTGATCTATAAATGTCTTTCTTAGTGATGTACTTCCCAGGTTTTGGTGTGAAGGTTATGTTTGCTTCATAAAATTTATTAGGAAGTTTTCCATCCTTTTCTATATTCTGGAATAATTTGAGTAGAATCGATGACAGTTCTTCCCTGAATGTTTGGTAAATGTCACCAGTGAAGACATCTGGACCTTGACTATTTTTGGTTGGGAGTTTTTTGATAACCTAATAAATTTCTTATTTGGTTATAGATCTGTTCATATTTTCTACTTCACTCTCTGTAAATTTATGTACGTTGTGTTTTTCTAAAATGTATCCATCTCCTCTAGATTTTCAAATTTGTTGGAACACAACTCTTCATAACATTCTGTTATTATCCTTTTTATTTCCATTTGTTCTGCTATAACATCACCCATGTGGTTTCTTATGCATGGTATTTGTGTCTTCTCCATTTTTTCTTTTGTTATGTTTGCCAATGGTTTGTCAATTTTCTTAATCCTTTCAAAGACCTAGCTTCTTGTCCTCTTGATTCTTTCTGTAGCTTTCTATTTCATTTATTTCTGCTCTAATTTTTAAAATTTCTTTTCTTCTAGCAACTGTAAGTTTACTTTGCTCTCTGTTTCTAATTGTTTGATATGTTGTATTGATGTGTTGATTTTGGTTCTTTCTTCTTTTTGGATGTGTGCATTTATTGCAATAAATTGTCCTCTCATCACTGCTTTGGCTGAGTCCCAAACATTTTGGTATACTGTGTTTTCATTTTCATTTGGTTCTAGGAATTGTGAAGGAATTTTAGGGAAATTTTATTCCAAAAGCTCTTCAAGTATCTCTTTTGTGATATTTTGTGATCCTTCCTTTTATTTGTTCTACTACGCAGTAGCTTTTAAGCAGGTTGTTATTCAGTTTCCATGTATTGACTTTATTTCCTTGTTCTTCTATTGCTGATTTCTAATTTTATAGCATTGTGATCTTAGAATTTCTATGCTGAGTTCATTTGTGTGTGTGTGTGTGTGCACTTTTTCTTGTCTGTTTCTTCATAGTTTTAATGTTTCAGTGGTCTTCTTGGATTTTCAGTTTCTTGATCTATTATTAAGTATTAATTTTCTTTGAGGTTGCCCTATATTCTGTTTTTCCCTTCATTTAAAACAGTCTATTTTATTCTGAAATCTCTCCAGCCTCCACATTGTAGTTGTTTTTATCATAGACTGACCTCCCAGGTCATCTGAATTCATACTTGTAGTTTTTTTTTCTGTTCTGGATGCTATCATCTGTTGATTGAATTTCAGGTGGTGTTGCTATGTATGCCAATCTCTGGTTGTTGTCTGTTCTTGTTGATTCTCAGCCCAAAGAACTCCTTTTAGGATTTCTGAAGTGCTGGATTGCCTTTGCCTTTGACAGAATCCCTTAGCTTCTGTTTATCCTGGATATATTGATTATACTGTGGTTTTTGATTAGCAGCTTTGGTGGGTAGATGATTCTTGATAGGCAGTTTCTTTCGTTGGGTTTTATATATGGCTCCCCATTGCCTTCTTGCCTGCATGATTTCTGCTGAAAAATCAGAGCTTAATCTTATTTGCTTGCTTTGATCTCAAATCTACTCTGTTCTGCTCAAGATGGTTTCTATGGGACTCAATGGCAGTCACAGATCAGAAAGCCCCACTTTTGTTACTTCTGCTACAAATTGCACTGGGAGTAAGCCTTTGTATACTTACAAATATTCCTTTATATGTAGTTGAGAGTTCTGGGACTATCCCCTGAATCTGCTTCGTGTGGTATTCTGTGTTATTACTAGCAGAAGTCTACACGGCATCTCTCCATAATCCACCATCAATCCCCACCTCCTTAAATTGGTTTTGAGCCTTGATACTGAAGGAGGAAGTCCAAGATACAGTGGAGGAATTGTCAAAGAACAAGGCACCAGGAATTGATGGAATAAAAATTGAAATATTTCAAGTAAGTGAGGTGGCACAGGAGGCACTCATTCATCTCTGCCAAGATATTTGGAAGACAACTGTCTGGCTGACTGATTGGAAAAGATCCATATTTGCCCATTCCAAAGACGATTGACCCAACAGAATGTAGAAATCATTGGAGAATCTCTTTGCTATCCCATGCATGTAAAGTTTTACTAAAGGTAATACAGAAATAGCTGCAAGCATGCATTGACAAAGAAAACCCAGAGGTTCAAGCTGGATTCAGAAGAGACAGTGGAACGAGGGATGTCATTGCTGATGTCTGATGGATCTTGGCTGAAAGCAGAAAATATCAGAAAGATGTTTATCTATGCTTTGTTGACTATGCAAAGGCTGTCAATTGTGTGGAGCATGACAAGCTATGGACAACATTGCAAAGTATGAGTATTCCAGGACACTTAATTGTGCTTATGAGGAATCTGTACCTGGACCAAGATGCAGTTGTTCGAAAAGAACATGGAAACACTGACTGGTTTAAAATTTAAAAAGGTGTGCGACAAGGTTGAATTCTTTCACTATACTTATTCATCCTGTATGCTGAGTAAATAATCCAAGAAGCTGGGTTCTATGAAGAAAAACATGGCATGAGGATTGGAGGAAGACTCATTAACAACCTGCAATATGCAGATGATACAACCTTGCTTGCTGAAAGTGAAGAGGACTTAAAATATTTATTGTTGAAGATCAAAGAACACAGCCTTAGGTATGGATTGCATCTCAATGTAAATAACACAAAAATCTTTTCCACTGGACCAATAAACAACATTCTTATCAATGGAGAAAAGATTGAAGTTGTCAAGGACTTCATTCTTCATGGACCAACTATCAACACTCATGGAAGCAGCAATCAAGAGATCAAACTACGTATTGCATTAGGCAAATCTGCTGCACAAGACCTCTTAAAGTGTTGAAGAGCAAAGATGTCAGCTTGAGGATTAAGGTGCGCCTGACCCAAGCCATGGTGTTTTCAATAACCTCATATACATGCAAAAGCTGGACAGTGGATACGGAAGACCATAGAAGAATTGATGCATTTGACTTATAGTGTTGGAGGAGACTATTGAACGTTTCATGGGCTGCCAAAAGAACCAATAGATCCATTTTGGAAGAAGTGTAGCCAGAGTGTTCCTTGGAGGCTAAGATGGCCAAACTTTGTTGCTCTTACTTCAGACATATTGTCAGAAGGGACCAGTTTCTGTAGAAGGACATCGTGTTTGGTAATGTGGAGGGTCAGAGAAAAAGAGATGGATTGGCCAAGTGGCAGCATCGATGGACTCAAGCATGGCAACAGTAGTGAGGTTGGCCCAGGATTTCACAGTGTTTCATTCTGCTGTGCATAATGTCTCTATAAGTCGGTACCAACTCGATGGCAGCTAACAACAACAACAACATGTCACACAAGAAAATACATCTCATTATATTATAAGCATACCTTGGTTTTCCTCACAAAACTAATGCCACATTTATTATTGAGGCTTCTTTACAAATAGTTTGACTGTTTAAAAATGTCAAATTTACTTTCAGAATGACTGAAGTCTGTGTGGAAAGGCATAACAAGTTACTATTAAAAAGGATCCAGTGCATATCAAATATTATAAGAACCATTAATAAAGAGTCACGATTTAGATTATTTTTTCTATTATTAAAAATGATTCAGGGTTTGGGACTTTCTTTTTGGCTATTGAAACATCAAACTCAGCTAAATGCCAATAATGTCTTCACAAACTTAAATATACAACAACCTTTCATGAAAAAAATAAGAGTAAACATTTTTTATAGTATTTTTCATCATACAGGATGATATAGTGACGAGAATGCATGTCATGACCACTAGTTGAAGGCCAATTTGAGTTTATTCAAACATAAAACAAATTCATTTTTTTTCTTTGTCTTATACTTTAGAATCTTCAGCAGATGTTGGGGTCAGGCAGCAGACCAGAAGACATGTTGAAGCACTCATTATTGGGAATAAAGTAGGGTCATTCAGCTTTGAAAAGCCATTCAAGACAGAATATTTATCATTTAACAATATGTCTCTGGCTGATGGTTCAATCTGGAAAGGAATAGTAAAATGTGGGTGTATTATTAAATTACATATCCTAAGTGGATGGCTTTTCTATATATGTGTGGAAAAATGAGAAGTGAGGACATGGCTACTTTTTCATGCAAGTGAACACTGCCAAGGGAATGGTGTTCACGTGAGTTTATGGATGAACAGATGATAGATAGTTTGTCTGACTGTAATGCCATAGTCTTTAGCCACTTGTGAACACGAAAACACTCAGACATAATGGAGCAATAGAATATGTCATCTGGTGAGTATTAAAACTTAGTTTTAGAGGAAACTACTGGTTCATAATGCTTTAGAAATTTGGGGAAGTTATGGAATAAGATCTGCATTGTATCTGTGGTTGTGAAAAATAAATACTAAACTAAAAATATGCCTGATATTAAATTCTTCAAAAAATATTATATCACAACTTTCATTTCCTACACATCACTTATATTTCTTTTATTAGAAACTGCATTATGGAGAAATTACTCATTTTCTTGAAGTTTTCTAAGTTATTTGATAATTTCTAAGTTTTTGACCATTGAATAAGAACATACGTAGTTTATATATAGCATTTCAGTTATTGGATGACAGGTTTTTTTTTTTTTTTTTAATTATCATACTCTTTGGAGAAGTGATGAAAACTTTTGACTTTTTGTCTTTTATTACTAAATAAAAAGGTATTGGTGTTCTTATGTCTAATATTGAGGTAACTGTATTCCTTCAGAGGGTCTTTTCTGAGATTACTTATTTTCTCTCTCTCTGACTCTCACACTGGGATGCTTAATGTGGTAGAGTTAAGTTGTTGTTGTTAAAGTACCATCAAATTGATTCTGACTCATAACAAGCCTGTCTAGGATTTCCTAGGAGAAGCTGGTGGGTTGGAACCACTGATATTGTTGTTCAACCTGATCTTGAGGTCTAGTGCATTATACTATCGCACGTTGTTGTTGTTGTTAAGTGCCATCAAGTTGATTCTTAAAGTTCTTTAAATTAAATTTTTGTTTGTGAACCATTGGCTAAGAAGATCCCTGATAATTCATTATAGCTCCAATGCTATGTGACTCTCACCTTGGACAACCTGAAATTGTATAACACAACATCTATGTCTGTTGATAAAACATCGTCAAACTTGCCTTTACTTCCTGCCACTATACTCCAATTTTTTTCCCATCTACTTATACATTTCTTATACTTTTAATTAAATTGTATCTTTACTTCTAACTGTATACATATGTGAATAGAGTTTGCATAACAAGCATGTATATGGAATCCTTGTTTGGTGCTATAGGATAAGCACTAGACTTTCAGGTCAATTTGAAATGTAAGATCGGTGTTTCCAACCTACCAGCCACTTCTTGAAAAACCTATACAGGGTCAATATGAGTTAGATATGACTCAATGGCACTTAACAATGACAATAACATGCATACATACACTAACATATATTCACACATACATGCATACATTTCTATGTGCAAGAACTTATAATATGAATATTTTCTATTATCCATATTACCATATCCTCTAGTCTTTATTCTCTCAGACAAAAATGACAATGGAGAATGATTATATGTTGTATTAAGTATTCCTAGGGGTCACCAAACAATGAAATCATTAAATAACATGTTCAACCCTGAAAATGCTATCTATATCTACTTTAAACAGTGTGTACCTGAATTGAAAGGTGCAACCCTTATTAACACCATTGTAAAAACATTTTTTGCTTCCACTTATAATAATATACAGTCAAATACTGCATCACATTCATTCAGCAACATCTAGCTACATACATATACTTCTGTTGTATACCAGTAAAGCCTATTATATTAAAAAATCAAGGTACATACAATAGTTCATAATAACATGGGTGCTACTTTGCAACATTCATCATTGTATATTGAGCTAAAGAGGTTTTTAGTGTTGTACCTGGAAGTGTGTTTCTTTGTTTATAAATAGAAAATTATATATACTATATGCCAAGACATACATTTGACTGACATAAGATATACACTGTACATAACTGTTCCAAATTACACACAAATTTGATTTAAAACTGTTTTGAATAGAATTTGTTCTTAATCTGAGAACTCTCTGTATATAATATCACATTTGTACAATTCTAAATTACACAGGGTCCTATATTTTACATAATGTATCATAGATTTTTTAGAGTTCTGATGTAACACTGTATGATAAGCAGTAGATTTCTTACCACAAGGCTGGTAGTTCAAACCCACCAGCTGCTCTTTGGAAACCCTATAGGGGATTGCTATGAGTCCAAACTGACTCCAAAGCACTTAACAACACAACAACAATGTTATAGATGTTAACCGACACATGAATGTAGTTCTTTTTTTGCTTTAGAAATATCTTATAAAATTATATTCATCACTGTCTTTTAATATTTTCTTTATTTATTATTGGTAAGGTCTTTGATTATAGCACCATATTTTCTCCAATAATCTAAAATTCTAATGATATTACATAGGCATACAACCTTATTGCTATAATGTACTCCTGGTACCAAACTTCTTTACCCATAAATTTAAATTAAAATGCATAAATTAGTCATTTTAGTGCTGTAGTAAAAAAAAGCTTAATAATGGCATAGCCAGATATTTTCCACACATAGCACTCAGGATCCTGAAGATTAGGCTACATTTTTTATGCTCTTCCATGTTTATGTTCAGATGCCTCCAGTGATTTTAAGGCCTTTCAAACCACTCTTTCTATAATTAACCTGTATAATAATATCTTGACTGTAGACCTTGCACTGTTGTTAAGTGTGTTATGTCTGTTCCAACTCATAGAGACACTGTGTTGGGTTCCCTAGGATTGGCTGGTGGGTGTGAACCACTGACCTTTCAGTTACTAGTCTAGTGTTTTTCCTACAGCACAGCATCAGAATTCCAGACCTTGCAGAGCAGGAAGTAATATTGTGTAATATTAACAGTCATCTTAATCATATCACAATTACTAATAAATTTCTCTCCGTCTCCCATTTGGCATTCCAGAAGGGAAGGGAGATCACTTGGGATAATTAAAACTACCTTATTTTCATATTATTAAACAACTCTAGCATCCATGAAACCTTGGATGAAAATGGGAAAATGGGAAAAAATAGGCAAGTATGCACTATTTGACAGCAATAAAAATAATTAAATATTACCTCATCTTTTAATATATCTCATTTTTATGGTGAGATGCAGATCCTTTATATAAGATAAAGGTTTAAAATTATATGACAAAACTGTTATATTTAAAAATATTGAAAAGTTTAACTCATTTTGCTGAAATAATCCAATATAAACAATATTTTCAGTTGATAGCATTTCTGATTATATATGGAGCCAGTTTTTGTTTTCCCTTAACCTCATCTCACTTAGAACTTTATTCAAGGATAGTCAACTAAATATCATTAGGTATGTCTACCTCATTTATGCTTTTACCTTGTTTGAAGGATCACTTTTAGAAATATTGCCAGTTAAAGATTGCTTCAACACAGCTTACTTATTTTCAGTGATTGATGACAGAAATGTTGCTGTACTTTACTCAGGGTCACCTCTTCATGCATCACTGAGGTTATTTGAATTATATGAGTTCTCACCATTGGTAGTTGAAACACTTAGAAATCAATGAAGTGTATGTACTATCTCTTTTCCATTTTCTTACTATTCATAATCATTTTGTTTTTGAATGGACCATGGCAAAGAAGTCTTTTGCACTGTAATGTATTTTTGCCTTCATGAGTAGATGAGCAAAATGACTTCAGCCAGATTTGGTGAACATTCTTAGATTTCACTATGCGGTTTAGAACAAGATTTTCTACCTCTTTGATTTTAATTGGTATTTAAGAGGAAAAGTAGTAACACTAATCTTCTTGGGGAGTGGTTGTGAGGATGACATTAGTTATTATGTATAAAAGTATTAGAATAGTATCTGAGGACTATTTCTCAAATAATTACAATAACAATGCCCATGCCTTTAAAGTAGTTTGCAAAAAAATTCAGCTTTCACTTTCTGTATTAATCAAATGTTTGTTGTTGCTATTGTTAAGTGTCATTAGTTGGTTCCAACTCATAATGAACCTATGTACAACAGAATGAAACACCATCCTGTCATGTGCAATCCTAACAATTATTGCTATGCTTGAGCCCATTGTTGCTGCCATTATGCCAATCCATCTCATTGAGGTATCCCTCTTTTTCTTTGCCCCTCCACATTACCAAGCATGATGTCTTTCTACAGGCACTAGTCACTCCTGATAATATATCTGAAGTGTGAGGGGGAAATCTGACCACAGTGGCTTGTAAAGAGCATTCTGGTTGTGCTTCTTCCAAAACACATTTGATCTTCTGGCAGTCCATGGTACCTTAAATATTTTTCTCCAACACTATAATCAATTGCATCAATTCTTCTACAGCCTTCCTAATTCATTGTCCAACTTTCACATGTATATGAGGCTATTGAAAATAGCATGGCTTGGGTCAGGTACATTTTATTCCTCAACCTGATATCTTTGCTCTTGAACACTTTAAAGAGGTCTTGTATAGCAGATTTCCCTAATATCATTTGATTTCTTGACTGCTGCTTCCATAAGTGTTGATGTTGAATCCAAGCGAAATGAAGTCTTAGACAACTTCAACCTGTTCTCCATTTATCTTGATGTTATTTATTGGCTCAGTTGTGAGGATTTTCATTTTGTTTACCTTGAGGTGCAACCCATACCGAGGACTGCGCTCTTTGATTTTTATCAGTAAGTACTTTCCGTTCTCTACACTTCCAGGGTAATGCACCAGATTGCAAGGTCTGTTTGAACCGCAGGCTCAGTAGTGCAAAAACAACCAGCTGCTCCTCAGAAGCACTCTACAGGATGGCTAAATCAGAACCAACTAGAAGGCACTTAACAACAACAACGTTTTCAGCAAGCAATGTTTTATCATCTGCATATTGCACATTGTTAATGAACTTTCCTCCAATCCTGATTCCATATTCTTCTTTATATAATATAGCTTCTTGGAATATTTGCTCATCATAGAGACTGAATATATGCTGAAAGAATACAACTATGATGCACACCTTTCCTGATTTTAAACCACTCAGTGTCCCTTTGCTTTGAACAACTGTCTCTTGTTCTATGTACAGGTCCCCCATGAGCACAATCAAGTGTTCTGGAATATTCATTCTCCACAGTGTTGTTCACAGGTTATCATGATCCACACAGTTGAAAATCTTTGCATAATCAATAAAACACACGTAAACATCTTTCTGGTATTCTCTGCTTTCAGCCAAGTTCCTTCTGATGTCAGCCGTGATATTCCTTATCATGTTCTTGTCTGAATCAGGCTTTAATCTCTGACAGTTCCCTGCCAATATCCTGTTGCAACCATTTAAAAACTATCCTTACTTCCATGTGACATTAATTATATTGTCCAATGATTTCCACATTTCATTGGGTCACTTGTCTTTGAAGTGAGTACAGAAATGGATCTCTTCCAATCAATTGACCAGGTAGCTGTGTTCCAAATTCCTTGGCACAGATTGGGGAGTGCCTCCAGTACTACAACAGTTTGTGAAAATATTTCAATTTGCATTACATCAATCATTGGGAGTCTTGTTCTTGGCCAATGCCTTCAGTGCACATTGGGCTTCCTCTTCCTATACCATTCATTGGCTTTTGATCATATTCTACCTCATGAAATGATTGAAAATTGACAATTTGTTTTTGATGCATTGACTCTGTGTATTCCTTCCATTTTCTTTTGATGCTTTCCTGTCATTAAATATTTTGCCCAAAGAATCCTCAAGGATTACAAGTGGAAGCTTGAATATTTACCTTTAGTTCTTTCAGCTTGAGAAATGCTGAGCTTGTCCTTCCCTTTTTGGTTTTCTAACTTCAGATCTTTGCATATTATTTTTATAGTGTTTGACTTTGTCTTTTCAAAATGCCCTTTGAAATTTTCTGTTCCACTTTTTTTACTTCTTCATTTCTTCAATTTGCTTTAACATCTCTATGTTTCAGAGTCTCTTCTGACATCCATTTTGGTCTCTTCTTTATTCTTTGTCTTCTTAATGATCTTTTGCTTTCTTCGTGTATAATATTCTTGATGCCATCCCACAACTCTTCTGGTTTCAAACATTAGTGTCTTTTGCATCAAATTTGTGCTTGAGATGATCTCTAAATCTAGGTGGAATATATTCAAGGATCTCATGGAGTTATTTTAGTTTTCTTCAGCTTCATCATGTACTTGCATATGGAAAATTGATAGTCTGTTAAAGTGTTGGTCCCTGGCCTTGTTTTGGCTGATGATACAGAGTTTTCAACCATCTCTTTCCACAGATGTAGTCAGTTTGATTTTTGTTTGCATCATTGGTGAAGTTCATGTGTGTAATCCTCTTTTATGTTGTTCAAAAAAGGTATGTGCAATGAAGAAGTCATTGGTAATGCACTCTGCAACATCATTTCTATTACCAAGGCCATATTTTCCTAAATATGTTATAAGCACTGTCTAGTACTGCAACCATAACTGGAATGCAACACCTTGCAGAAACTAATGAGGATGCATAGCCAACACAGTAATCATCCAGCATTGTTCTAATTTTTTCTTATAGATGGACATATGTAATTCTAAAAATTTAGTTATCCCAATTCTAAATATTAGCAAGGCTTCCTGAAGGAAATTGGATAGATTGGGAAGAACTCAATATATTCTTCCTTATGATCCAATGATAAAACTTCTGAATATGTGGATATGTTAATTAAAATCCTTTATGACAGTTTTGTGATGGTGAATCTCTCCTAGATTCCTACAAAATGCAAATTTTATTCTTATGCCATCAGATCAAACAAATAACCTTCAGTTATCTTCTAATCACTGGGTCACTCCAATTCCCTGAAACTTTAGTTCCTAATTCATTTTTCTCTGTATAACATTATTTCTGTTGTAATTATTAGTGATTTCATTTTTCCCTAAATATTCTATCTTGACCTCTCAGTTCCTGATGTTCTATCCTACAGTGATCTTGTACCATAGTCTCTAAAATTCCTGGTCACAATATAGGCCTGGTTATTGCGAGTGCATTTTCCAAATAATCTAAATCTCATACTCTCTGTGACCACCAAACACTGTCTTTCCAGCTTATTTCTCTGGGTCTTCAAAGTCACCAGTCTTTCATCCCATCAGAACTACCATTTATTTATCTTGTTATCTTTTTTTTTTTTTCATGTCATCTCTCTTCTTAGATTTTCAATTACCTTTTTTCCAAATTAAATTTCATGAGCATTAGTTATAATCATTCCTATGAAAGACACTTCAAATCCCTTGCCTCAACTCCGTTGCCTCTCTCTAACTTTGTGATAGATATTCATCTGGCAAAATCCCAGCCCTAATTAAATAAACCTCTCTTTCCATCTATGGAGAGTAGCTCATTTTCATGTAGATTTTACATAAGATTCATGATTATAAATATATTAAGCTCATTTAGTATTTTCTAGAATTTATAATATATCTCTCCAGTCCATTTGTTTTCATAATTTGAAAGTGTAGACCATAACAAACTATGGATAACATTTCAAAGAATGAGAATACCAGAACACTTAATTGTGCTCATGTGGAACACATATATGGACTAAGAGATAGTCATCCATATAGAACAAGGGAATACTGAGTGTTATCAGGAAAAGGTATGCATCGAGGTTATATCTTTTCACCATACTTAATGTTGTTAATATGTACACTGAACAAATAATATGAAAAGT
>NW_006408853.1:2358848-2363968 GCF_000296735.1 Chrysochloris asiatica
TGCAAAAAGTGTTAAAAAGAAAAGATGTTACATTAAGGACGAAGGTATGCCATGTACAAGTCATGGTATTTTCATGCGCCTCATATATGTGTGGGAGCACAGTGTCTCCATACAATAAACAATGGACTGAAAATCACAAGTTTGGTAGTTAGTGTCCTCCTAACTGTCCATCACACTGTCAGGGCTTTCATGTTTCTGTGATACTGGAAGGTATGCTACTGTTATTTTGAATACCAGCAGGGTCACCTAAGGTTTCAGTGGGGCTTCCAGACTAAGACAGACTTGGAAGAAGGACAGATGGCTTGTCCTTCTGAAAACCTTATGAATAGCAGTAAAACACTGTCAGATAGTACTAGGATATTGAATATTGAAACATGATAAATAGCATAAGAATATTATCAAATACAGTGTAGGAAGATGAGTCTCTCAGGTGGTGGTGGTAGTTTGTGGAGTTGATTACAACTCATAGCAACCCTGTACAGGGTTTCTGAGGCTGTAAATCTTTATGGAAGCAGAAAGACTCATCATTCTCCCACGGAACAGCTGGTAGATTTGAACTTCTGACATTTAGATTAGCAGCCTGACTTATTACCACAATGCTGACAGAGCTCCTTCTCTCAGGTTGGAAGGCTAACTAATTGACCTCATCACTAAATGCTAGTCTTATCCTTTCTCACAGCTTTAAAATTAAAACTGTACATAAGTGACTCCCAAATTTTTTCTCCCAACCCAGGTTTTTATTCATCTTCAAACCATGTTCCAGATTGATTTATAATGAATATATATTTTATGTTTAATAGTAATCTCCAACGTTTTGTGTCTAAAACCAAACTTCTCACATATATTCAGCATAGTCTGTTCCTCTGGTGGTCTTCCTCATCTCAGTGATGGACAACTCACTTTATCAAACTATTGTGGTTAAGTGCCCTCAAGTTGGTTCTAACTCAAACAATCCTGTGTAGGGTTTCCAAGGTGTGTCTTGTGAGTTTGAACCACTGATTTTGTGGCTCAAATTGATATTGAGGTCCAGTGCTTTATCAGGTAAAAAATCTTGAGGTCCTTCTTTACTTTTATCTTTCTCTACCACACCCAGACAACAAATTATATATAACCTCCTCCACTGAAAGTACTTTGGTCCAAGCTCACTGTCTATTACAAATATTATTGCAAACTGTCTTCATTGATTTTTGTTGTCTCTACTTTAGCCTTTTACAACTTATCTCAGGAAACTAGAGAAAGTTAAAAAAATATTTTTTAAATGAAAGTCAAAGTATGTATTAATCTTCTCCAGAGCACCACCGTCAGTACCTCTCTGATCTAATCTTTTACTACGCTTGTCCTAGCATATTCCCTCCAGCTACCCTGGATCTTGGCGGGGTGCAGGCAATATCAGAAAGATGTTTCTCTGTGCTTTATTGACTTTGCAAAGGCTGTAGACAGTGTGGCTTATGACAGCCTATGGAAAATATTTCAGAGAATGGGTATTACAGAACACTTAATTGTGCTCATGAGGAATCTGTACATAGACCAAGAGACAGTTGTTCAAATAGAACAAGGGGGACACTGAATGCTTTAAATATAAAAGGAATGTTCCAGCATTGTATTCTTTCTCCATACTTATTTAATCTTTATGTTGATCAAATAATCTGAGAAACTGGATTATATGAAGAAGGATGTGGCATCAGGATTGAAGAAGACTCATTGGAAACCTGTGATATTCAGATGATAAACCTTGCTTACTGAAAGGGAAGAGGACTTAAAATACATAATGATGAAGATCAAAGACCACAGCCTTCTGTATGGGTTGCACCTCAGTGTAAATAAAACAAAAATCTTCACTAGTGGAGCAATAAATGACATGATAAATAGAGAAAAGATTGAAGTTGTCAGAGACTTCATTTTGCTTGGATACACTATTAACATTCATAGAAGCAGCAGTCAGGAAATCAAACAGTATATTTCATTAGAGAAATTTGCTGCACAAAACCTCTTTGAAGTGGTCCTGGCTTCTATGGAGCATTCTGGCTGTATTTTCAACACAGATTTGTTTGTTCTTCTAGCAGCCCACATTACTTTTAATATTCTTTTCCAGCACTATAACTCAAATGCATCAATTCTTCTAAGATGTTCCTTATTTTCCAATTTTCACAAGCATATGAAGCTATTGAAAAGACCATAGCTTGGGTCAGGTGCACCTTAGTCCTCAAATTGACAACTTTGCTCTTGACCACTTCTATGAAGATGGCAGAGTAGGTCCAGGTAAATGAGCTACCTGGTCCCTTTTGCAACAGAGATATGAGAAACTAAATGAAACAAATACAGATGAGAATCCTGAAAGTTTGAACTTCAAAGGAAAGGATGAGTGGATCAAATATCAACTAGAAGAAGAAACTAAACTAAACTAGTGATCAAGGAGACAAATGGAACAGTGAGTGAATTGTCAACTACCCTGACACAGTGTGACCATTTTGAATTTATGAAAGCAATGTTTAAATTGGGGCAGCAAGCTGATAATTGTCTCCACTTGCCCAGGACCACACCAGTGACCATATTGATAGCTGACAACCAGAGAGCGTGTTCTCTGCCTTATGATACCAAACCTTCCTGGTGCCCAGAATGTGGCCATCCCCTATCCTCATCTACCTGGCAATGACATTTGCCCTGTGTAGCCCTGTTTTACCTGAGGTCAGAGAGATGACCTTGTGAATCAAGTACCTGGTTATATGCCATCCCCATATTTATAGACACACTCTCCACCTCCTCAGACTAATAGACCATACAGTGTTAACTTGGAGATCCTGTCCCAAGCTGTCATCTAGGCTGGCAGAGACTCCTTTTGGGACTGGTCTTCTAGACAACCAGAAACAATTTCTGGGACCAGGTACTCTGCACTCAGAGTCAGCAGGAACTCCTTCTGGGACCAAGCAACCAACTCCCAGCCATCTTCTGGGGCCTGCAGGAACTCTTTACAGAACAAAATTCTCTGCCACCTGTAACCAGCTCAGTCAGCAAGTGTGTCAATCTGTACCAGGTACATTGCCCCCTACTATCTCCTTGGTTTAAAGAAGTAGCACACAGGTGTTCTGCCCTCCAGTTTTCACTCTATATTTTGTTCTTCTCTGCCTTTACTTTTGTGTTGCTAATCTCATGGTCAGCAGTTCCAAACTACCAGTGGTTCTGTGGGAGAAAGATGAGACTTTCTGCTCCTGTAAAGTTTGTTGTTGTTGTTAGGTGCCATTGAGTTGGCACCGATTCATAGCATCCTTATGCACAACAGAATGAAGGTTTAAAGGTTTACACCCTTGGAAACCCCAGAAAGGCTCACTATGAGTTGAACTGACTCCACGGCACAAAAACACTACCACCCTTGCATCTGATTTTTCTTTTTCTTCTTTTATTTTTTATTTCTGTTCTGTTCTCTGATAGTTTTTCTTTACTATACTTTTTCTTACCTTTTCTTTTTTCCCCTCCTCTTCTTGTTTTTATTTTATTGTTTGCTATTTTATCTTTTCCTTTTTCTTTGATCATTTTCCTTGCTATTGTTTGTTTTTCCCTTCTTTTCTTTTTTAAAAAATGTGTCTATTATTTTCTCTTACTATGGTTGTTGTTATTATTTAACTCCCCTCCCCTTTGACTGGGCAGCAAACATACCCATACTGCCCAGTCACACTATCATCTTCTACATTAACAACCACTGGGTGAGGGAAACCAACCCCTCCTGAAACACCTGCTCAATGACAGATGCTGGTCAACATTAACCAGACCTGCCCTCAACTTCTCTGTAAGAACAGTGAACAGAGAACTGCACACATTCCCCCATCTTATATAACACCTATCAGGATACAGGTGATGAGTGCCTAAGGCTTACAAAACTAATTAACAGAATAGCACACCTGCCCTTCTCATTTGTATTTATCAAAACAAAATAAAACACTCACACAAGAAAACACAAAATGCAAAAAAAACCCCAAAACATTAATATACAATCACCAATTAAATATAAATAAACACCACCACAATGCCTCAGAGACAACAGACAACCTCAGTTCACATGAAGAGATAAGTTAGATTAGTTCAAATGGCTCAAACAAGTTCCAGAAATACAAAGTTAGAAAACAGCATGTCCAAAGTATGTGAAGCGAAGTCGTGTCATCTTCATTTCTAAGGGGCTTTAACACACCACTTTCAGTGAAGGAAAGAGCAAGTAGAAAGAAACTCAACAAAGATAGAAATGATCTAAACAACACAATAAGTCATTTTGACTTCAAGGACCTATACTGGACACGTCACCCAACAAAAGCACAATATACATTCCTTTGCAGTGCACATGAAACATTCTCCAAAATAAACCATATAGTAGAGCACAAAGTAAACCTCAATAAATTTTAAAGTATCAAAATATTACAAAGCATTTTCTTAGATCACAACACTATTAAATGAGAAATCAACAACAGAAATATCAAGGAAGAAAACATCAAATGCATGGAAACTGAATAAAACTCTGCTTACAACATATTGGGTAATAGAAGAAATTTTTTAATAAAAAAAACAAAATGTCCTTGAATAAAGAGTATGAAAACCAATATACCAAAACCTAGTTGTTGTAGTTGTTGTTAAGTACCATCTTTCAGTTTTAACTCATAGTGAACAAAGCACTTCATCTTCACAATTGTCCAGCTTCATCTTCACAATTGTCCTTCACATTGTTGGAGTCACTGTGTTGAATCCATATCATAGAGGGTCTTACTCTATCTCCAGTTTATCAAAGCTGATGTCTTTCTCCAGGAATTGGTCCTCTTGAATATATAACCAAAGTACATGAGACTAAGTCCTGCCATCCTCGCTTTCAAGTAGCATTCTTAGATGGGTCTTCATCCAACACAGATTTCTTCATTCGTCTAGTACTTCAGGGTATATTTAACATTCTTTAGAAACATAATAATTCAAAGGTATCAATTCTTATCTGGTCTTCTTTACTCATTGTTCATATTTCACAAACATATGAGACAATACCCTGGCTTGGGTCAGGCACACCTTAGTTCTCATGTGACAACTTTGCTCTTTAAAACTTTAAAGAGGAACCTCGGCAACCTAAGACAGAGCCATTGCCATGCTGCAAT